>NC_142489.1:72717928-73053979 GCF_049115385.1 Moschus berezovskii
GTCCAAAAAAAAGATCTTCCCAACCAAGATAATCATGATGGTGTGATCACTCATCTAGAGCCAGACGTCTTGGACTATGAAGTCAAATGGGCCTTAGAAATCATCACTAGGAACAAAGCTAGTGGAGGTGATGGAATTCCAGTTGAGCTGTTGCAAATCCTGAAAACTGATGCTGTGACAGTGCTGCCCTTAATATGCCAGCAAATTTGGAAAACTCAGCAGTGGCCACAGGACTGGCAAAGGTCCGTTTTCATTCCAGTCCCAAAGAAAGGCAATGGCAAAGAATGCTCAAACAACCGATCAGTTGCACTCATCTCACACTCTAGTAAAATCATGCTCAAAATACTCCAAGCCACTCTTCAGCAATACGTGAACAGTGAAGTCCCAGATGTTCAAGCTGGTTTTAGAAAAGGCAGAGGGACCAGAGATCAAATTGTCAATGTCCCCTGTTTCATGGAAAAAACAAGATAGTTCCAAAAAAACATGTATTTGTGCTTTATTGACCCATTTCTTTTTTCAGTCATTTGTTATTTAGGCATTGAGCTTCACGAGCTGCTTTTGTAGTTTAAGGATTAATTATTTGTCAGTGACTTCGTTTCCTGTTATTTCCTGTTTCATAGGGTGCCTTTTCACATTGCTTATAGTCTCCTACTGATCACGATAGTAAAAGCGGATATCAAACGAAATCATAAGTAATCCTGTCAGTCAAGAAAGGAAGAAGTTGAAATTTGCGGTTTAAATATCAGAGGAAGTTGGTTCATCACCTGTAAGCAGTGTATGTGATGAGGGGAGAGACTTGATGAGACCTCAGTGGGAGAAAAATGGATTTCTTGATATCTACAACAAATAAGATATGTACAAGGATTGCCAATTTCTCATCAGAGCTTCTTCCACACTATTATGTCAATCAGACGTCTAATGGTCTACTTTTCCATGGTCTTTCTTTATCTCCAACACTTCTCAGGAGCTTGGCTTCATTTACTGTTATTTTCTCCCTTTCAAAGGGTGCCTTTTCACATTTCTTTTAGGTTCCTTCATTGTACAAAAGATTTTAACTTCAATTAGGTCACATATGTTTGCTTGAGTTTTATTTCCGTTTCTCTGGGAGGTGGGTCAGAGAGCATCTTCCTGTGATTTACGTCAAAGTGTGTCCTGCCTACATTTTCCTCTAAGAGTTTTATAGTTTCTAGTCTTATATTTAGATCTTTAATCCATTTTGAGTTTAGTTTTGCATATGTTGTTAGGAAGGGTTATGGTTTCATTCTTTTAGAATTTGTTGATGATTTTTCCCTCAGCACCACTTGTTAAAGAGATTATCATTTTTCCATTGTATATTATTTCCTCCTTTGTCAAAATTAAGATGCCCATGGATGTGTGGACTTATGTCTAGGCTTTCTATTTTGTTCCACTGATCTAGATCTCTGTCTTTGTGCTACTGTCTTGATAACTGTAATTTTGTAGTATAGTCTGAAGTCAGGCAGGTTGATTACTCCATTTCATTCTTCTTTCTCAGGATTGCTTCTGCTTTTAGAGGTTTCCCTGTGTTTCTATATTTACTTTGAAAGTATAAATATTGTGAAAATATTTGTTCTAGTTTTGTGAAGAATACTATTGCTTACTTGATAAGAGTTGCATTGAACCTATAGATTGCTTCGGTTTGTGTACTCATTTTCACTATATTATTTCTTCAAGTCCATCAACCTGGTATAATTCTCTATCTGTCTCATCTTTCTTTTATCATTGTTTTATAGTTTTCTATATATGCATATAAGTCTTTTTGTTTCTTTATGTAAATTTACCGCTAAGTATGCTATTCTTTTCATTGCAACGCTGAACAGGATTTATTCTCTATTTTCTCATTGTTCATGTATAGCAATGCAAGGGGCTTCTGGGTAATAATTTATAACCTGCAACATTTTGATATTCATTAATTAGCTCTAGTAATATTCTTGTGGTGTCTTTAGGGCTTTATATGTAGAGGATCATGTCGTCTGCAAATAGTGAGAGTTACTTTTTTTTTTAACCAACCTGGATTACTTTTTATTTCATTTTCTTCTCTGACTGTTGTGTCTAGGACTTCCAAATCAATGTTGAATTGTTGTGGTGAGAGTGAGCACCCTTGGCTTGCTCCTGATTTTATAGGAAATCCTTTCAATTTTTCACCATTGGAGATACTGTTTGTCGTGGGTTTCTCATATATGGCTTTTATTGTGTTGAGATATGTTCCTCTTAACACTTGCTTTCTGGAGAGTTATCATAAGGAGGTGTTGACTTTTGTGAAAGAATTTCTCTACATCTATTGAGATAATCATATTGTTTTTAATCTTTCCGTTTAATATGGTGTATCAGATTGATTTGCAAATATTAAAGAATCCTTGCATCCCTGGGATGATGTCCACATGCTTCTAAGGTAATGATGTATGACCTTTTTGATATGTTTTTGGATTCTGTTTGCTAGAAGTTGCAGGAAAATTTCTGCACCTATGTTTATCAATATGTTTAGTAACATTAGCCTGTAGTTTTCTTTCTTTGTTGCATCTTTGTCTGGTTTCGGTATTAGGGTGATGGTGGCCTCGGAGAATGAGTTGGGGAGTTTATCAGCCTCTGCAATTTTCTGGAAGAGTTTGAGTTGGTTAAGGCTTTGTTCTTCCATAAACCATTTTTTGGTAAATTCCAAAAAAAAAAAAAAAAGTAGGATTCACCTGTGAAACCGTCTGGTCCTGGTCTTTTGATCATTGAAAGATTCTTGATTACAGGTTTTATTTCCGTGATTTTGTTTCATCTATAAGATTTTCTATTTGCTCGTCCATTTATGGACAGTTATTCTTTTCTAAGATTTTTTGTTTCCATTTCTTTAACGTTGTCCATTTATGTGACATATAATTTCTCACAATAATCTCTTATGACCTTTGATATGTCTGTGTTTTCTGTTGTGATTACTCTATTTTCATCTGTAATTTTATTATTTGAATTTTTCTCCACCACCCCAGCACCCCCTCTTTTTTTTTAATTTTTTCCTTGATCACTCTGGCTAATGCTTTGTCTTTGATTTATATTCTAAAAGAACCAGATTTTCATTTTATTGATCTTTGCCATAGTCACTATTGTTTCTTTTTCACTTATTTCTGCTCTGATTTTTATGATTCTATTCATTCTACTAACTTGGGGGTTCTTTTCTTCTTTTTGTGTTTGCTTTAGATGTAAAGGTAGCCTCTTTCTTTGATGTTCATCTTCTTCCTTGAGGCAGATTTGTATGCTGTGAAACTCCTTCTTAACATTGCTTGTTACTGAAACCCAAAGTTTTGGGTTGTCATGTTTTAATTTTCTTTTTGTAATTTTATTTATTTTAAGGAGGATAATTAGTTTATTGTATTGGTTTTGCCATACCTTAACATGCATCTGCCCCCAGGTGTACATGTGTTTTTATTTTCCTTTGATTGAATTTAAATTTGATTTCCTTTTTGATTTTTTCTGTGATCTGTTGCTTATTCAGATGTCTGTTATTTAACATCCATATGCTTGGAGATTTATTTAATTTTTTTTCTGTGTTTGACACCTATTGTTACTTCATTGTTATTGGAATAGATGCTTGAAATTCTTTCACTTTTCTTTTCTTTCTTTTTTTTTTTTTTGTTTGAATTTAGCAATGGTTGGTTTATGGACTGGGATTTGATCTTTCCAGGAGGCTGTTCCATGTGCACTTGAGGAAAGGTGTATCCATTACTAATGAGTGTAATGCCTATATATAGCAATTAGGTGTAACTAGACCATTGTGCTATTTAGCAGACCCTCAATATGTAAGGTAAATGCAATCAAGTAGAAAAGGGGAAATTAACAGTAACACAATTATAATGGGGGCTTTTATATCCCACTCACACCTATGGACACTTCAGCTGAAAAGAAAATTAGCAAATACTCATGAGCTGTAAATGTTCTTTTGTAGGTTGTCTGTTTTTACACTTATTGCAGTGCCTCAGGTACGGGAGGAGGAGGTACTCTAAAGTTGGCCATGTTTAGAAGTGGCAGAAAGTTACCCAGCACAATTGGTAGAGTTGGAAAATTGATAGAAAAGTCCTAATACAAAGATGTGACTTCCAAGCTATTGCTATCTTCCATTTATATGAGTCGAGAAGTACTCACCAAGAAAGTGAAATCCCTGATATGAGGGTATATGATCTCAAAATTGAAATATGCCTAAGAGAACAGTCTATATGCATAAAATTGAGTCCTGGCTCGAGCCTTATTAATTATGCTAAGTGTTAGAACATGTCTGATAGACCACATCCCCTGCAAGTCTCCCAGAACCTCCCCTAAATTACTATCTCCTGCATTTCTAAGCTATGGCATTGTACTTTCTATAGTATCATAGGCTGAGGCTTTAAGATTATAAAAGCTCGTTGAGGACAGAGACCACATTAATTTATTACCGTTGGAAATATCTCCCCAAGGCCTGAAGCCAAGTCTGGCACAGCTGCCACCACCCAAAAGGCCAGATGCTAACTCTGAAATCTGCCCTTAAATCTCCTCTCCAACTTCCCCCGTCTTATCACCAACCAGTAGTGTATTTTGTCCCTTGCCCAGGAAAGATTCTTTGTTCTTACAGTCTTCTTCATCGTCCAGGGGTGACTACCCATTGTCTATATTTCAAACTCTCCGCTGATTGAATGAACATAATTTAGGAATGGAAACCAGAGGCTGCAGACAGGCCAGTACAGAAGCTTCTGAAGTTACATAGTGGGAATCTGCACTGACATGTGGCTACGTTGAATGTTAATAGTGACTTGAATCCTATCAACTGGGTCATCTGGGAGATGAACATTTTCTTTGTGAAACTGTACAAAAGTATTTCTATATGACTTCATTTGGGTGCAAGCCTTCTCTATAGTCTCCTATACCTGGTACTGTTCCCTCCAAATATTCCCAGTTGAACATACCTTGGCCTGATGTGCACACAATCTCTCCTTTAGGCCTTGCTAAGACGGGAGGTTCAGAGGTCTTTTTAGCCCAATTTCTCAAGTTGGTAAAGGACTTACAATCTACACTCTTTGTCAATAACTGGGGTATGTGCCTTTAAGGGCTGCAGGTGTTAACAAAGTACTTGCCTGGAGCTGTGGTTTTGCTGCTCTAATGTCCCTTTTTAGAGCAGAGGAACATGTGATTATCCATAGGCCCTTCAGTTTGGACTGGTATTATTTATTTATTTTTATCAGTTGTGCACTTTGCAAACTAGAATCGTGGTCTTTTGGGGTTCTCACAAATCCAGAGGACTGGCAGTAAGACTGGGGCCCATAGATGAGAACTTTTAAAAAGGGACTTCAACACACCTGGAAAACTCTCTGTGGGAAAGGCCCAGGTGGCTCCAACACATCGTGGGAGACCTTGTGATCCTCTAATCTCCCCAAAGGCTACTGCCGCCTTTTGTCTTGGTTAACGGAGGTGTGATTACCATGATGTGCTTGCTTTGTGTCATCACCAAAGCAATAGGCAGCAATGCCTTGGTCACTGCCCTTTGCAACGACCAGTCCTCAGGATTGGTCAGGTCTTATCCTTGGGATTTAGAAGGAAATCAGTGGGAAGGATTAAAGGAGAGTTCTGTATGTTGTTGACCAGGTCATGCTGCCTTCCTGATGTGCTTATTTTCTTCTATCCCTTTCTCTAAATTATGCCCCTTCCATTGTTTCCTAGGAGATCTTACCCATTTAATAGAATGTTCATCCCAGCTGAATCTCTGAGGAAACAGTGAAAACACTTAGGGAGCATTAGGAATCTTTGAGGATTATCAGTTGATGGGTAAGAGTGTTCTTTACCACTTTCCTTTCCCTGAGAACCTAAGTAAGTACGGTGAATTCTGTTAAGTCACTCAGTCCTGTCCAACTTTTTCTGACCCCATGGATTGTAGCCTGCCAAGCTTCCCCGTTCATCAGCAACTCAAAGAGCCTGCTCAAACCCATGCCCATCGAGTCAGTGATTCCATCTGAGCATTTCATCTTCTGTCTTCGCTCTCTCCTCCAGCTTTCAATCTTTCTCAACATCAGGATCTTTTCCAGTGAGTCAGTCCTTCACATCAGGTGGCCAATATATTCAAGTTCCAGTTTCAGAATCAGTCATTCCAATCAATATTCAGGACTGATTTCCCTTAGAATTGACTGCTTTGATCTCCTTGCAGTCAAAGGGACTCTCAAGAGTTTTCTCCAACATCACATTTCAATAGCATTGATTCTTTGGAGGTCAACTTTCTTTCTAGTTGAATTCTCACTTCTACTTGACTCTGTACGTAGATTTGACTAGACCGAACTTTGTCTGCTTTATAATATGCTGCCTAGCCTGGTCATAACTTTTCTTCTAAGGAGAATGTGTATTTTGATTTCATGACCAGAGTCACCATCTGCAGTGATTTTGGAGCCCCCTCTCCCAATTAAGTTTCTCACTGTTTCCATTCTTTCCCCATCTTTATGACATGAAGTAATGAGACCAGATGCCATGATTCTCATTTTGGATGTGGTGTTTTAAGTCATCTTTTTCATTCTCTTTCGTTTTCCTCAAGAGACTCTTTAGTTCTTTTGAAGTTCTGCCATGTGAATCGTGTCTTCTGCATATCTGAGGTTATTGATATTTCTCCAGAAACCTTGATTGCAAACACTGTTGCATCCAGCGTGGCCTTTTGTATGATTAACTCTACATGTAAGTTCAATAAAGACGGTGACAATATACAGCTTTGACGTGCTCCTTTCCCAACTCCTAACCATTCTGTTCTTCCATGTCCTGTTCTAACTGTTGCTTCTAGACCTCCATACAGTTTACTCAGGAGGCATATAACATGGTCTAGCAGTGCCATCTTTTGTCGAATTTCCCATTTTGCTATGATCTACCTAATCAAAGTCTTTGGCATCGTCAAATAAGAGTAGATGTTTTCCTGGTGTTTTCTTGCTTTTTCCATTCCCCAACAGGTGTTTTCAGTTTGATCTCGGGCTCGGCTGTCCTTTTTAAATCCAGCTTGAACATGTGGAAGCTCATGGTTCACATTCTGTTGAAGCCTGGTTGGGGAATTTTGAGCAGTACTTTGCGAGCGTGTGAAATATGTGCAACTAAGCCGTAGCATGAACATTCTTTAGATTTCCTTTTTTGCAGTTCGAATGACAACTGACCTTTTCCAGTACTCTGGCCACAATTGAGTCTTTCAACTTTGCTAGCATATGGATGGCAGCACATTCCTAGTATTATCTTATAGAATTTGAAATAGCTCAACTGAATTCCATCATTTCCACGAGCTTTGCTTGTAGTTATGCTTCCTAAATCCCACTTGACTTCACATTCCATGATGTCTGACTCTAGGTGATTGATCACAGCATTGTGCTTAACTGGGTCATGAAGAACTTTTGTGTATCATTCATCTGTGTATTCTTGCCACCTCTTCTAAAAAGCTTCTGCTTCTGTTACATCTGTACCATTTCTGTCCTTTAATGTGCTCCTCTTTGAATGCAATTTTCCCTTGGTATCTCTGATTTATAGGAGGGATCTGAAGTCTTTCCCATTCTCTTTATTTCCTCTATTGGCATTGATAACCGAGGAAAGTTTTATCTCTCTTTTCTATTCTTTGGGACTCGGCATTCAAATGTATATAGTTTTCCTTTTCTCCTTTTCGTTTAGCTTGCCTCCTCTTCTCAGCTCTTTGTAAGGCCCCATCACTTTGCTTTTTGCATTTCTTTTTCATGGGGATGGTCTTGATCACTGCTTCCTGTACGATGCCACAAATCTCCACCCATAAGTCTTCAGGCACTCGATCAGACATAATCCCCGGATTCTGTTTACAACTTCCACTGTATAATCATAAGGGCTTTGATTTTACATGTGTAAAATATATTAATTCCCTGTTTCATGTAGGGAAATATTCACCCAGGCTTTCATCTAAGAAATACAGAGAACTCTTTATGGTATTAGTGAAATACATGAAATATAACTGTTCAATGTTTGACTGTTTAGCACAGGTCTAAATTTCTGAATCATTGAAATCCTCTATTTTAAGTTTAGAAATCTGGGAAATGTTTTCATACGTGAATAATTGAGATTTCATATGAGAAGCTTTCTCCCCAAATTTTCAAATATGAAATATACAGAATTCCAAATCTCCTATCAGAAGACCTTCATTCAAAATTTCTTGATGGAAATACAGATAATTTCATAGCTCAAGCATGAAAATCTGTAGACAAATTCTATATGTCAGTAGGAAAATTAGTGCAAGTTTTTCACATATTAAATAGACAGTATTCAGTATTTTATGAAGGAAAGACAACACAAAGATTTTCAAATGAGAAATATGAAAATAATCTCATATTTCATGTTAGAAAACCTGTGACCATGTTTTGATATGTGAAATGGACATTTTCATATCTCCTTTAAAAGAATCTGCATCCAGATTTTCCTAGCTCTAACGTGAAAAATTCCAGATTTTATGCAGAAAATTCTGTGTCCAAACTTTCATGTGTGATGTATAGAGAATTCCATGATTCAAATAGGAAAAACTGTCCCCAGATTTGTATATGTGAATAATAGAGAATTCTGTATTTCACCTACTGAAACCTGCATCTAGATTTTCATATGTGAAACTTAGAATTTCATCTTTTATGTAGGACTATCTCTTTTCAGATGTCTATGCTTGAAACAGAAAATACCTTCATCAAGAGGCTCCTTGGTTCCTATTGTTCTTCTGTCATTTGTGTGTTGTCACTGGGATAACTAAGGTGATTCGTATCTCCCACATAAATTTTGTTTCCAGCTTGAGCTTCATCTAGGATTTTATTTTTCATGATGTTCTTAGAAACAGAAGTTAAATAAGTAGGGTAACAATCCATAGCTTTGACATAGTCCTTTCCCGATTTTCAGCCAGTTTATTGTCCCCTGTCCAGTTCTAACTGTTGCACTTTTACTAGCACGCACATTTCCCAGCAGACAGGTAAAAAGTACTGGTATTCTTATCGCTAGGAATTTTCCACAATTATTTTTCCTTTGTTTTGGTTTGTGTGTGATTCACAGTGTCCTAGACATGAACAGAGACAAATAAGCAGATATATATGATTGCATGGTATCCCCTTTCTTTTTCTATGATCCAAACATCAATTAATGTGTACCTCTTATAATTAAATCACTAACTACACATTTTGTTTTGTTTGTTTTGTATTTTAATTTTATATTTTGGTCATTGTTGCTATTGTGGTTTTCTCTCTTTTGCAAGTATTCAAGTAGGAACTGGTAATTTCTTGTGTTTGCCTTCTTATTTTACAAGATTTAAGTTATGGTCAGGGCAGTCTCTGACCTTTGACACCCACCTAATGGAGTTAAGCTTTGAGATCCAAAATTAGACATCTGTGCTGTGGGAAAATGTCAGGAATGTTAAAAAAAAAAAAAAAGCTAGATATATTCAAGTGCTGACTTTTTGAGCTCAATTATGCTATTATATTTTAAGTGGAAAGTTCTGAATTTCTTCATGCTGATGAAAATTCTTCATTAAGAGAAATTTCTAAGAGGGAAAGAAAAGCAGTAACAACAATAAAATGCACTTGATTGCATTTGGAAGTCAAAGTAGTACCAGTTATGTGTGTATGTATGCAAACTCCCACCAAACAGAGTAATTCATGTTAACTAATGTTTCATGTTTTAATTTCAAGGATAAAAAAAAAAAATAGAGCTTGCCAGGAAAAACAGAAGTTCGAAGAAGACAAAAATTTAGGTGGACGTGAAATGCAACTCTCTCAAAGAATGGATCACAAATACTACTTCTACACTGACAACAGTTCTCCCAGAGCATCCGATAAATACTAGCAGAAGACCCGAGTCACCAGAGTGTCCCTTGTGGGTTTCAGACATACCGGGATGGAAAGGAAATAAGATGGAAGAAGGAAGGTAAGAGGAAGCAAGACAAAACCTGCGCCTTGGGGTGGGAGATGGAGAAGCAGGGAAGAGATTTCCAGAACGAGGCAAGATGTTTCACTAAAGTGTACATTACTTGGGCTGAAAGGAAGCAAGGAGGAACAGCTAATGAAATATAAATTGTATAGAGCAAGAGTCACACAGACAATGTGTGTCGTGGCCCTGTAGGCCCAAACTACAATGCAGCTCAACCAGTGTGCATGGGGTCTGGCAGCTGGAACACTGGATTTAGAGAGCCATCCTGGGAGAGGACTTCTCTTGACTATGTGGAGATGGCCTAATGGAGTAGGTACGAGTAGATATGTAGCAGGGAATGCAGTTTGAGTATTCCCAAACTGCCAAAGAGGCAGGACCTTACTGCTGATCACACTCAGGAGGTAGAGACATTTTTGTAGCCCCTCCTCTTCCTACCTGTTAACACCGACTGCAAGGCAATAGAGAAAGACCAGCCAGAAGTACCACTCATTCCAAATCTCTTATGCCCATGGCTGCTGACTCCTATTCATAATTGGCACCACCAGGGTTCCAGCATTCCAAGCAGCTGTACCACTCCTGTGCTCAACAAGGCAGACCCCAGTGCTCCACAAGTGTCTCGGGGAAGACTTCTTTGGTGACCACAGGTGAAGGAAAGATGAAAATTACATCTTAGACCCAGGGACAGAGACATTAAGGAACAGGAATGAAAATCTTCCAACCGGTTGAGCATGCCACAGATTAAATACACACTGTTAATCACATAGACCCTGTATCTACAGAATAGATTAAAAGATGATAAGAGCTCAAGCAAAAGAAAATGACCAGGCTCAGGCAGCTATAAGAATGCACAGGAATTATAGGAGTTTTAAGTATGAGCTTTCGTTAGAGAGAGCCAGAGTCCAGTTTCCTCCATCGTTGGACAGCTTCCTAAAGAGGTATAGTTGTCCTCTGACTCATCTTGGGGACTAGGACACTGACAGATGAGACACGAGGAAATATGCATTATTCTTTTGATGCATTGCATTGTTGTGTTGTTGGTGCACTATTTTGCCCAGTTGTAGCCTTCTTTGTTATTACACATTGCTTTGGCCTTTTAAGATTATTTCAACCATATTTTTTATTTCTTGTATAGCTGTTTCAACTTTTACTTTGGCTACCTATTTTCCATGCCTTTAATTGCTGTTGCATCGCTTCCTTTTTAAAAGGTATGCATTTCTACATTAATTGTGATTTTCTGTTATTCTGTGGGGGCTGTATCTGATCTTGTCAGATTTGCTTTCTTTATTCTTCAGTTGACATTCTGCTCTGGTGTTGTTTTTTGGCTTGAGATTTTTTCGATTGGTTCCCTTTATGAATCTATTGTTTTCTCTGTAGTGTTTATTGCTTGTGCTCCTTTAATTTTTTTTTTTTTCTTTTTGCCATTTACCTGTGTTACTTTTTAAAATCTCCTCAATCTCTTCCTATGGTATCGTGTTTCTCTGAGCATAAGATGGGCCTGATCTTCTCAGGTGTCAGCATGGAAAACAGGATCATGGGACACCAGGGAATTCCTGTCTACAGTGAATATTAACTGGTGACAGTTTCCATGAAGGCCTCCTTCTTGATGTAAGATGCACTTCAACCAACGACCTGTGCAACCCAGGGCTGATGCCTCACACCACACAACAAGCAAGACAGAAACACAAACCAAATCATCAGCAGATACACTGGCTAATGTCAGACTAATCCCATCAGTACAGTTCCGTTCAGTCGCTCAGTCATGTCCGACTCTCCGCGACCCCATGAATCACAGTACACCAGGCCTCCCTGTCCATCACCAACTCTCGGAGTTCACACAAACTCATGTCCACAGAGTCGGTGATGCCATCCAGCCATCTCATTCTCCGTCGTCCCCTTCTCCTCCCGCCCCCAACCTTTCCCAGCATCAGAGTCTTTTCCAGTGAGTCAACTCATCGCATGAGGTAGCCAAAGTATTGGAGTTTCAGCTTTAGCATCAGTCCTTCCAATGAACACTAATCCCATAGACACATGCAAATGACATGAACAGACATGGTCCCACCATTAGTGAAAGAAATCTCAGCTGCAGACTCAAGAACATAGTTTCCAGTCTCTCCCACTCCAAAGTCCAAACTAGTCACTCCGTTCCGTTCCGTTCTGTCGCTCAGTCGTGTCCGACTCTTTGCGACCCCGTGGACTGTAGCCTACCAGGCTTCTCCGTCCATGGGATTCTCCAGGCAAGAATACTGGAGTGGGTTACCGTTTCCTTCTCCAGGGGATCTTCCCGACCCAGGGATCGAACCCGGGTCTCCCGCATTGGAGGCAGACGCTTTAACCTCAGAGCCACCAGGGAAGCCCGCCAACTTTATCGACTTGGAGTGGAGACGAGGAGCAATAACTATAACCCAGCAGTCTGAGAAGGAATGACCATTAACAAAGAAAGTAGGGAAATATGAAGACAGATAAATATGTTGTGGTCAAAGGAATGTGGTAAAAGCTCAAAACACAATGAAAGAAAAAACGGGTAGGCTCCCTACAAAATACTTGGAAGTAACGATAGTAAAGGTGAGAAAAGTATTCCTGAGATAGAATGGAGAAAAGATGAGAAACATTTTTGAAGGGCCTAGAAAAACGAATAAGTAACAAAAAATAATTAACAACGGACATTAATAAAAATGGACATTGGTCTCCTATAGGCTAATACACACTGTTGTACTGTTGAAGCCAACACAACCTTAGGAAGCAATTATCCTCCAATTAAAAAAATGAAGTTTAAAAAGAAACACAACCGTTCAATGGCAAAAGAGACCTGACAAAGTTAAATGATACGTATAGGACATTTCAACGAAACAGAGAAAAATATGTATTTTTCTAAAGCGAAAATGAAATATCTCCAGGATATATTACAAACTGACTCTCAAAACAAGCCTCAGTAATTTTAAGGTAACGGTAATTGTATCATTTTTTTTTAAAACCTACAATGCTATGTTTTACATACCAGATATGGGGACAGAGACTGTAAAAATCACGAATCCATGTAGGCTAACAAATACACCTCTACATGGCCAAGAGATCACTGATGAAATCAGAGAGAAAATTAAAAAAAAAATTAGAAGAAAATAATATTAAAAGCATGATTATCTGAACGTTGTGGAGCATGCTAAAGCAGTAAGAGAGTGAAGTTGGTAAATACTACACATCTCAAGTAATTAGCATAATATTAAATCTAAAGCATTTAGAGAAAGATGAAAAAGCAGACAAAATTCCCCAAAGTGAATACAAGGGACAAAAACGATAAAAAAAATCAGAGCTGTAATTAAAGAAAATACATGATGAAAAAAAAAAAAAAAAAAGCCAAAATCAATATCTTTAAAAGGGGTCTCTTGGAGAGGATAGACAAAATAGATAAATCATTGTCCAGACTTATCAAGAAAAAAGAGACAAACACTTAAATCAATCAAATTTGACATGACAAAGGATGACATTATAACGGATACCACAGAAATAACAAAGAATCGTAAGAGACTACAGCAAAATTCAGGGTCTTGAATCCATAGATAAATGCTCAGAAATTCAATGAAGAAGAAACAGAGAATATTAACCCAATAATGGTAAGCACTAATATTGAAACTGTGATAAAAATTTTCCAATTGATAAAATTAAGGCAGATGGCTTCACATGGAAATTTTACAAACCAGTCAGAAAACTGCTAACACATGGACTTCTGAAACACTTCTAAAATTCTAGAGTGGAAGAAAACCCCACAAACTCTCCTACAAGGTCACTATCACTCCAATGCCAAAACCAAGATAACAGAGAAAAGGAAAGTTAGACCTATATCACATAGATGAACAGAGGCAAATATCCTTAGCAAAATACAAGCAAAAAAATCCACCACTACCTTAAAAAGACTGAACAGAATTACTAAGTGCGGGTATATGACAGATACAGAAACATCTTCAGAAGCTGCATATCAATGGGTCAGTACAGTTCACTTCAGTCTCTCAGTCATATCTGACTCATTGCGACGCTATGAATGAGAGCCTGCTAGGCTTCCCTGTTCATCACAATGCTCGGAGTTCACCCAACTCATGTCCATGGAGTTGATAATGCCATCCAGCCATCTCATTCTCTGTCTCCCCTTATCCCCTGGACTCCAATCCCTCACAGTATCAGGGTATTTTTCTAAGAGTCATCTCTTCCCAGCAGGTGGCCAAAGTATTGAAGTTTCAGCTTCAGCATCAGTCCCTCCAATGAACACCCAGGACAGATCTCCTTTAGAATGGACTGGATGGATCTCCTTGCACTCCAAGGGACTCTCAGGAGGTGTCTCCAACACCACAGTTCAAAATCATCAATTCTTCGGTGATCAGTTTTCTTCACAGTCCAACTCTCACATCCATACATGACCACGGGAAAAAGCATAGCCTTGATTAGACGGACCTTGGTTGGCAAAGTAATGTCTCTACTTTTTAATATGATATCTACTTTGGTTAAAATTTTCCTTCCAAGAAGTAAGCGTCTTTTAATTTCATGACTGCAATCACAACCTTCAGTGATTATGGAGCCCCCAAAAATAAAGCCTGACACAGTTTCCACTGTTTCCCCATCTATTTCCCACAGAGTGATGGGACCAGATACTGTGATATTTTCTTTCTGAATGTTGAGCTTTAAGCCAACATTTTCACTCTCCTCTTTCACTTGCATCAAGAGGCTTTTTAGTTCTTCTTCACATTCTGCCATAAGGGTGCTGTCATCTGCATATCTGAGATTGTTGATATTTCTCCTGTCAATCTTGATTCCAGCTTGTGCTTCTTCCAGCCCTGCATTTCTCATACGTGCTCATATATAAGTTAAATAAGCAGGGTGACAATATACAGCCTTGACATACTCCTTTTCCTATTTGGAACCAGTCTATTCTTCCATGTCCAGTTCTGACTGTTTTTTCTCGACTTGCATATAGGTTTTTCAAGAAACAGGTTGTTAGGAGCCCTAACATCTTAGTAGCCAGGATAGGCCTGAGACCTTGCTTAGGCCTAAGTTTTGATTTCCTGGAGAGAGGGTGGAGGCCAAGTCCACAGAAACACCTCCCTAAGAAGAGGCGCCAAAATTAAGAAACTCCTCCCTAGAAGAGTCCCGCCGGCGCCAAAAGTCGAGCCAATCAGAGTAAAAAGGGAAATCCCCCAGAAAAACCCCGCGCGCATATAAACTGGCCAATGAGCTTCCGTGTGTGCGTGAACTGGCCAATGAGCTTCTGCCAGCTTGATCTTTTGAACAGAAATAGGTGCTTATGTAACCTGAAATTATAAAAACCGCTGTGACATGGGCTCAGGGCTCTTATCCCACTCCACTGCGCTGGAGGAGGCATGAGCCCTAGCTCGAGCTAGAAATAAACCCCATTCTTGCTTTTGCATTGCTGCGAGTGTCTTATTCTACCAGTTAAGGGGGACCGGACTCAGGGCATAACATTTGGGGGCTCATCCGGGATCCCTCTGACTGGGGAGAATAATGCTCTCCTGGCAGAAGGGGTTCATCAGCCTGGAGGAGGGCTGATTATAGCACCGGTGCAAGGTCTGTTCAGGGGCGATCGCCATAGCCAGCGTAAGGCCGAGGACCAGCATTCGCACTGGAAGGCAGCTGGATCTGCAAGGTCTGTTCAGGGGCGAATTGGTCACCATAGCCAGCGTAAGGCCGAGGCCCAGCATTCGCGCTCGAAGGCAGCTGGATCTGCAAGGTCAGGGGCGAATTGATCGCCATAGCCGGCATAAGGCCGAGGCCCAGCATTCACGCTGGAAGGCAGCTGGCTCTGTGGGAGAGAGGAGGTCTCTCCCAATCCGGAATCTGGTGGGCAGTGGACGCCCTTCGGTAAACTGCAGGAAGCCTCAGAGGTCTCAGAGACCTAGTAGTGTGTTTTCGGTGGACGTTTGTCTGTCCTCCGTTTGTCGTGTTATCGTGTGTGCCGGCATTGTCTCTGTCTCTCTCCTGTGTCTGTTTTCTGCCGTAATCTGTTCTGTGGTCCTGGGTCAAGGAAGCTCTACCCTGCTCTCCCTCATGAAGGGTCATTTCGCTGAGTTTAAATCTAGGGCGCGAGACTTGTCTCTGCTAGTGAAGAGGAATAAGCTGGTGACGCTCTGCTCCTTGGAGTGGCCCACTTTTAATGTCGGGTGGCCGAGAAAGGGAACCTTCAGCCTGCCCACCATCCGGGCTGTTGGGGGAAGGTTCTCCCGCCCGGCCCGGCCAGCCACCTGGACCAGATGCCCTATATCCTGGTCTGGCAAGATCTGGTGGAAAACCCACCAGCATGGATAAATCCTTTTGTTTCTATCCTTTTCGCCCATAATCCCACCTGGAATGGCTGTCAGTAGCTGTTAAAGGTGCTCTTCACCATGGAAGAATGGGAGCAGATTCTATCGGAAGCTCGGAAACATGTCCGGGGTGTGGACAGGAGGCCCACCCTGCAGCCAAACCTAACTGATGAGGGATTTCCATTGACCCGGCCCCAGTGGGACTTTGAGCGCGCAGAAGGTAGGGAGTATCTCCTAGTGTACCGCTAGACTCTTATGGCAGGCCTCCGAGCAGCTGCCCAGAGACCAAGGAATTTGGCTAAGATAAAGTTGTTCAGGGATTGGTTTTGGGTATGGAGATTAAATGATAATTATGCTGCGAATACAATCCCAGAGCTTGGGTCAAGTAAAAAGGATGAATCGGACCCTAAAAGAAACATTGGCAAAATTGGCAATAGAGACTGGCGGGGACTGGGTGACTCTCCTTCCTTATGCCCTTTTATTGTTTATGGGGTCCCTCCACCAACCCCCTATAAAATTGGTCCAACTGTTTTATAAACTAGTAAATTTTATATTGTAATGTCTAAGTCATGACTAAAGACTCGCACTGTGTCTGTCTTGGCATGTCTTTGTCTCTGAGTAATATTTTTGAAGTTAATTTGTAAATGAGCTCTATTTAATGGGCTTAAAGGGTAAGTGCTTACAAATCAGATAATTCTAAATTAATAAATTCCAGGTTCAAGTAAAGTGGAAAATATTCAGTATTAAATACCTGATATTAATGTTTGTTGATCTATCTAATATAGACATGTCTTAGAGTAATTAACATTAAGTAGAATATTTTCATTGCACCTAGGTTCAACATAAATTAAATATATCTGTTACAAGTTTGTCGACAAAGAAATTAACTTGAGTGAAAAAAAAAACTTCTAAGAAATGTAAATGAGACAAGAGCTTTTAGATAAACTCTATTAAGATTAAAATGTCTGTCTAAAACAGTTTCTCTAGATTTTGGTAACCTGAATTTCTAAGGTTGTGCTAAATTAAGTACCAAAAGTTTATTGAATAGCTAGGTCATTTCCAAATAAAATAAGATTCTGAAATATTCACTACTGAATGCTAACTTACAGAAAAACTAAAGATTTTAGACTATTAACAAATAATGTTTGATGACATCCTGAGATGTTTGCTAAAATTTTTTAAGTTATCACTGATGTTTATGTTCACCAATCTATAGAATGCTAATATAAAGGTCAATTCTTGGTTGCTTAAGGGAAGTAAGATGTGTGTGTTCAGTAAAGAAGGTATGAATAATGAAGTTACATTTATGAAGGAAAAAGGTAATAGGTCTGACTTACAGTTGGCTGTTTCAGGATGGGAGAACAAATGGGTACAGTGAGTGATAAAATGGTTTTGTGGAAAGTGGACCCCAAGGAAAGAGTTTTGTGTATAAACAAACGTTTTCTTGAGATGTTAAACTGCATTTGACAATAGATTTAAGATTATTTGCCTCTTAAATGGTCTGTTCTATATTTGCCTCTGAAATCCTATATTGTTACTATGGCTGAGTGAATAGCTATTGCTTTAGTGACCTATAATCCCATCTGACTGAGTGTTCTAAACCTTTCTGATATTTGTTGACAAAACTTCCTAAATCAATCTGATGAAGCACTTTTGGCTTCTAGCTGACTTTGGGATGCTTCAGAGGGCCCCTGAAACATCCCAAAGGGAGATATTACACTAATTGTGTTCAACTTCCACGTTAAATTACATGGCAAGTACTGTCAAGTGAATAATAAGTCTCGGGTATATTGTATGGTAAATATTACTAATACAGATATCCTAGAAACAATTTATATATAAATTCTGATATATTCAGGTAAAATGTTGCCGTAATTCTGATTACTATCTTAAAGTGTTGTCACAGCACTAACCAAGTTTCTTGTGAAAATGCTTCCTCTTCAAGAAGATTTATAAAAAGGACTTTTGGATAAATACAAGTTTCTGAACTGGGTAAGAAATTAAAAGATTCTAGTAAGAAACCTGATGACTGCACAAAGGTTAACAAAAGGACCGAATTAACTGGCAAATATGCTTATAACTTTTATGGTTTCTGAAAAATTACTGGTTTGAATCTGTGTTTTCCAGATTTTAGGAAACCTTCCCCTCAAACTAATTATGACTTAACAGTAATTTGGTGAAATGGTGTTTAATAGACAAATTGAAGCATTTAACATTTTTCTCTGTATGACCCCTTCAGAGACTGGAAACTCTTAGGCTTCCAGTAACTTTATCAGATAAACTAAGAAGGTTATCTCACTAACAGGTACAGAAATCTCAGTTTGGGAGACCTTAAGAAAGGGAGGAATTCACTCACATCTGTTAGGCAAAATCTGTGATAAGCCTTTGAGATGACTTTCTCTAACCCTGAAAGGTATTGAAGTTAAGTTTGAGACTCCAGAAAAGTTTCAGCAAAAAAAAAAAAAGAAAGAAAAGTCTATGGTTATATAAATAATCAGGTCAAGTTTATTGAGAACAGATTTATTTTGTAAACAAGTCTTAATTTGGTTATATTTGGTAAAAATGAGAGTAATTTTAGGGAAAAAAATGATGTTTCAATGAGTGTTAAATCCCAGTTTGTTAACGGAAGTCTGTATCTACTAAGACTCATTTCCTGAGTGGATCTTTGCTGTTATGTGATATTAATATAGGATTTGGTTGAGTTCTTGAAGAGCACCCTAGGTTTGTTTCTGAAGCTTGTCTCAGTGATCTATCTTTGGATGAAGATCAGATGCGTCATGACCTGCAACCAGGACTAGAAAAAGACATAATTTAAGGGACTGTCTCCAACCTGGATGGAAGGACTTTTTTCAGAAGAAACTACACTACACCAGGATGAGAAGACGACGACATCAGAGGTAGACAGCTTGCCCAAGATGCTGGACCTGATTCGTATGATTATTTATAATGTTTTCTTGACTTCTTAGCCCTCTGCATATAAATCAAGTGCTTTTCTACCATAGGCCTGATCCTATGCTAGTTTTAGAAATTAATCCAATTGTCGGGTTTGTAGACATGTAAAAGCTCATTCTGCTTATACAAAAACTCTGTTAGACTTGTGCCATCCTAATGTCCTTAAACCATGGCAACAGTCTGCTTCTAAATTGGAAAATGAAAAACAATAGCTGGAAATCAGAGTCAGGGCTATGGGAAATCCAAGAGGGCTGCTTGGCTTTTCCCAGCTCCCTGACAAACCTCATTTTTTTATTGGATGGGTTAAAGCCTCCCTGGCTACAGGGCCTCCATAATGAAAAATCACGGAATATTAAGTTTTGTAAGTTGTTAAATTAAGTTTCTAGTTTTGTTAATGTCTAGTGTTTACTAAGACTCACTGCTTAAACAGTTCTTTGTTACGTAATACTGCTAAAAGATTTAATTAAGTTATTAAAAAGGACACTCTAGGTTAGTTTCTAAGGCTTATCTCAGTAACCAATCTTCAGATAAAGGTCAGATACTCCATAATGTACAACCAGGAGATTAACACCAGGCTATAGTCATTTAACAAATGAAGTCAGGTGACTTGGGGTATACCAAGCTTTATCTAAGAAAAGTTCTTGACTTATAATTCTTATTTTACTCTTAACTGCTAGTTATGGCTATATTATTTTCTATGTCACTAGTTTCACTGAGCCTGTGATATAATGCTGATATGCAGTTCCATATGAGATAATTGTAATAGTGTGACTCTGGGTATGAGAAAAAGCAACAAGAGGGAATATTTTCCTGGACCAGGAGGCTAGTGAGACAGTGGTCCAGAGACTTTTGCTACTTGCAAAGCCTGGTCCAGTTTTAGCACACTGAGTGGCCCATCGCTTCCCTAGACCTGGGAATGAGCCTTCCCAGCAACGCGGGACATAATGGCCATGAAATGGTGTCACATGGTCGTATATGTGGCTATGAAGAGACCCTGCTGACTAGAAGTTGGTAATTGCCAGCTGCCTCTACAAAGATTATGTCATGACCATTGCAAGCTGCTGACATTCAACACCCCCTGAAAGAAGTTCAGGGTGAAAATCAGGAATGAGGCACTCTGTGCTCTGAAAAAACTGGCAGAACAGGTCTTCAGATAGTCAGATCTTTTCAGAGAAAGGTTTTATGAGTTCCAATTATTGCATCTTCTCATACCTAGAAAAACACTGACGTCATTAATGGTGACATCTGCTTTGGCTATTAAAAAAATTTTACTATTAAAAGTCAAAATAGAGTAGCTATGCTTCAGACATCCTGGGAAATAACTATTTCCCAGATATCCTGAAAAATGATATTATGGGTGTGATTTCAGATTAGACGCTGTAACCTAATGTAGAACTTAATGTTCCTGTAATGCATTTTTGCTTCTATACTTTGCTTGCTGCTCATAGAAGTAAAATTACTTCATTTTAGATAAGGTTGTTTTTAAGTAAAGATTCCTAAAATTGTTTTTGAGTAAGGCTGCATAAGGATCCCTGGATCAAACTCTACCAACGGAGGAAGATTCCTCCGTTTGAACAACAGAAAAGGGGGGAGATGTTAGGAGCCCTAACATCTGAGTAGCCAGGATAGGCCTGAGACCTTGCTTAGGCCTAAGTTTTGATTTCCTGGAGAGAGGGTGGAGGCCAAGTCCACAGAAACTCCTCCCTAAGAAGATCCCGCCGGCGCCAAAATTAAGAAACTCCTCCCTAGAAGAGTCCCGCCGGCGCCAAAAGTCGAGCCAATCAGAGTAAAAAGGGAAATCCCCCAGAAAAACCCCGCACGCGTATAAACTGGCCAATGAGCTTCTGCCAGCTTGATCTTTTGAACAGAAATAGGTGCTTACATAACCTGAGATTATAAAAACCGCTGTGACCTGGGCTCAGGGCTCTTGTCCCACTCCACTGCGCTGGAGGAGTCATGAGCCCTAGCTCGAGCTAGAAATAAACACCATTCTTGCTTTTGCATTGCTGCGAGTGTCTTATTTTACCAGTTAAGGGGGACCGGACTCAGGGCATAACAAGGTCTGGTATTCCCATCTCTTTCAGAATGTTCCACAGTATATTTTGATCCACACAGTCAAAGGCTTTGGCATAGTCAATAAAGCAGAAACAGATATTTTTTCTGGAACTCCCTTGCTCCTTTGATGATCCAGCGGATGTTGGAAATTTGATCTCTGGTTCTTCTGCCTTTTTATAACCAGCTTGCGCATTTGGAAGTTCACAGTTCACATTTTGCTGAAGCCTGGTCTGGAGAATTTTGAGGATTACTTTACTAGCGTGGGAGTTTCGTGCAATTGTGAGGTTGTTTGAGCATTCTTTGGCATTGCCTTTCTTTGGGATTGGGATGAAAACTGACTTTTTCCAGTCCTGTGGCCACTGCTGAGTTTGCCAAGTTTCCTGGCATATGGAGTGCAGCACTTTCAAAACATCAAATTGCATTATTTGCAATAGCTCAACTGGAATTCATCACCTCAGCTAGCTTTGTTCATAGTGATCCTTTCTAAGACCCACTTGACTTCACATTCCAGGATGTCTGGCTCTAGGTGAGTGATCACACCATTGTAATTATCTGGGTCATAAAGACTTTTTTGGTTCAGTTTTGTGTATTCTTGCCACCTCTTCATAATATCTTCTGCTTCTTTTAGGACCATACCATTTCTGTCCTTTATTGACCCCATCTTTCCATGAAATCTTCCCATGGATTCTCTAATTTGCTTGAAGAGATCTCTAGTCTTTCCCATTCAATTGCTTTCCTCTCTTTCTTTGCATTGATCGCTGAGGAAGGCTTTCTTATCTCTCCTTGCTATTCTTTGGAATTGTGTATTCAGATGCTTATACCTTTCATTTTCTCATTTGCTTTTAGCTTCTCTTCTTTTCACAGCTATTTGTAAGGCCTCATCAGACAACCATTTTGCTTTCTTTGCATTTCTTTTCCATGGGGATAGTTCATCCGACATTCTATCAGATCTAGTCCCTTAAATCTATTTCTCAATTCCACTGTATAAACATAATGGAGGTGATTTAGGTCATACCTGAATGGCCGAGAGGTTTTCCCTACTTTCTTCAATTTAAGTCTGAATTTGTCAATAAGGATTTCAAGATCTGAGCCACAGTCAGCTCCTGGTCTTGTTTATGCTGACTGTATAGACCTTCTCCATCTTTGGCTGCAAAGAATATAATCAATCTGATTTCAGTGCTGACTGTCTGGTGATGTCCATGTGTAGAGTCTTCTCTTGTGATGTTGGAAGAAGCTGTTTGCCTGTTTGCTATGACCAATGCATTCTCTTGGCCAAACTCTATTGGCCACTGCCCTGTTTCATTCTGTACTCCAAGGCCAAATGTATCTGTCACTCCAAATGTATCTTGACTTCCTGCTTTTGCATTCCAATCCCCTATTGAAGGATTGAAACCATATGATCACCTCAATAGATGCTGAAAAATCTTTCATATATTCCAACAATCATTTGTGATAGAAACTCTCCAACAATTGAACATAGTAAAAACTACCGCAATTAACAAAACCACACAAATCAAAACTACAATGATGTATCACCTTGCACCATTCCAAATGGCCATCATTAAAAAAAAAAAAAATCTGTAACAGCCCTGCTGGTCCAGGGGCTAAGACACCATGATCCCAATGCAGAGGTCCCAGGTTTGATCCCTGGTCCTGGAATTAGATTCCACATGCAGCGATTGAAGTTTGTTGCAGCCAAATAAAGAAGTAAATATATACGTGTATATATATATTTATATGATTGCATACTAATATATGAAGGAGAAGGTATGGAGAAAAGAGAAACCCCCTGCCTATAACCCAATAATCACACTGTTTGCCATACACTAAAAGGAAACCTTAAACTAAAAATACATGTGTATGCCAGTAACCATTGTAAAACCATTTAGAGTAGCCAATGAAGGGAAGCAACCTCAGTGTCCATCAAACGAAGAATGGATAAAGAAGCTATAGTCCATATATAGGATGAAAAATTACTCACCCATAAAAAGGGAGAAAGTTGGATTATTTGCAGGGTTGCAGATGAATCTAGAGCCTATTACACAGTGAAGGAATTAAAAAACAGAAAGACCAACATTGCATATTAATATATATATAAGTGGAATTTAGAAAACAGGTACTGAAGAACCCATTTGAAGGGTAGGAAGAGATGTAGTCATAGAAAACAGACTTGTGGACACAGTGTGGGAAGGAGAGAATGGAATGCATTGACAAATTGCACAGACATATGTAAAATACCAAGTACATAGTAGATAACTAGTGCTATGGAGAGTTCTAGTGGAGTGGGTTGTGGGGTAGGAGAGGAGGTACAAGAGGGAGATGGGAGGACCGCTCAAAAGGGAGGCCCAGCTATATTTACTAATAACTGATTTATTTCGCTGGGCCGCAGAAATTAACACAACATTGTAAGTTAATTATGCTCCAAATTTTAATCATTTTGTTTCATTTGAAGAAAGAAAATCAGTCCTTGGCCAACTTGTGAAAGTGACAAAATATCCAGGGCATGTCAAGTAAAATATGTACCCAAGACTGCTTTAGTAAATATAGACTTAGCAAAAACAAACAAACAAACTTAAAATGCAGAACTAAGTTAGCCAAAATAAGTTCAGACTCTACACTTAAGTGTCCCTTCACTTCACTAATTTGTCATAAACGTAAAGAAGGGGTTCCTAAAATAAAGCAAACAAATGTGATATGTTTTCATAAAATGATGTCACCATTTTATGAATTCCCTCAAGTTTTAATAAGTAATAGCAGACCTTTGACTTTCAGAACTATATTAAGTAGGAATTAGTAAGCATAGGTTAAAACTGAGGTACTGCACAATAATCCCTTATATCGCAATACTAGAATGTGTGCTTTTGCTGCTGCTAAGTCACTTCAGTCGTGTCCGACTCTGTGTGACCCCAAGGACAGAAGCCCACCAGGCTCCCCTGTCCCTGGGATTCTCCAGGCAAGAACACTGGAGTGGGTTGTCATTTCCTTCTCCAATGTGTGAAAGTGAAAAGTGAAAGGGAAGTCGCTCAGTCGTATCTGACCCTTAGCGACCCCATGGGCTGCAGCCTACCAGGCTTCTCCATCCATGGGATCTTCTAGGCAAGAATGCTGGAGTGGCTTGTGTGTGCTCCGAGAATGTGTGCTACTGACTGGGAAAAATGCATAGCCTAAAAGTGGAGAATTATGTTTTCTTCAGCAGGACTTTCAACCTAAGAAGGATTTTATCATGAGGAGTAACTTCTCAAGTACTGCAAAAAGACTGCTCTGAACAAGGATAGATGGAGCCAGATTTTACAAAAGTTTTGGTACAATGATCAGGTATGGAGAATGTCCAAATATTATGGTTAATGAAGAAACACTGGACACCACAAGTGAATGGATTGAGATAATTTTTACTTCTGGGAATATGCAAAAATCTGGGCTCCTTGAAATAATTCCTTTGATAAACACCTTAAGTAGGGCTAGTATCTATTCTTTCAGTCTGGAATCAGTCCTTCAGGCAACACTGGTGGCAGCTGCAGTAACTAAGGACTTGATCAGTTCAGTACAGTTCAGTTCAATTCAGTCGCTCACTCGTGTCTGACTCTTTGCGACAACATGAATCAGAGCATGCCAGGCCTTTGTGTTCATCACCAACTCCCGGAGTTCACTCAAACTCTTGTCCATCGAGTTGGTGAGGCCATCCAGCCATCTCATTCTCTGTAGCCCTCGTTTCCTCCCGCCCCCAATCTCTCCCAGCATCAGAGACTTTTCCAGTGAGTCAACTCGTTGCTTGAGGTGACCAAAATATTAGAGTTTCAGCTTTAGCATCAGTCCTTCCTATGAATACCCAGGATTGATCTCCTTTAGAATGGACTGGTTGGATTTCCTAGCAGTCCAAGGGACTCTCAAATGTCTTCTCCAACACCACAGTTCAAAAGCATCAATTCTTCGGCGATCAGCATTCTTCACAATCCAACTCTCTTGATACAAGTCCTTAATTGCAAGGACATACCTGAAATTGTATACCTCCTGCAAAATGCATCAGTTTAGTTCTGTTCATTCACTCAGTTGTGTCCGACTCTTTTCGACCCCATGAATCACAGCATGCCAGGTCTCCTTGTCCATCACCAACTGCCGGAGTTCCCTCAAACTCATGTCCATCAAGTCAGTGATGACATCCAGCCATCTCATTCTCTGTCGTCCCCGTCTCCTCCCACCCCCAATCCCTCCTAGCATTAGACTCTTTTCCAGTGAGTCAGCTCATCGCATGAGGTGGCCAAAGTATTGGAGTTTCAGTTTTAGCATCAGTCCTTCCAACAAACACCCACGTTTGATCTCCTTTAGAATATATACTGCTACCTATATACAGGAAGATAATATACGTAAACTTTCCACATATACATATGCATGTATATGTTTAGCTATATATGTATGGCTGTCTAGGTTGCACTAGTAGTAAGTATTCTGCCTTCTAACGCAGAAGTCATAAGAGATGCAGGTTCGATCCAAGTGTTGGGAAGATCTCCTGGAACTAAGCGTGAAAACCAAGTCCTATTTCCTCACCTTGAGAATTCAGTGGATTGAGAATACATGATGGGCGACAGTCTGTGTGATGCAGAGTGTCAGACAGGAGTGTAGTGACTTAACACATGAAATATCACTAAATAAGGGTTGCTTAAATATATATATATATGTACACACATTACAATACAATATGCACTATAATATATGTAAACAATTATGCTAATAATGTATAATAGTATATATTATATATCATTTATATGTATTATAAATGATATAATAGTATAATATAATATATATGTGTGTGTGTACATGTATTGTACACCTGCTTCTTTCATTTACAACGAATGATATGCTCAGAAAAAATCAGTATCAGGTCAGTTCAGTTCAGTCTCTCTGTCGTGTCCGACTCTCCGCGACCCCATGCATCACAGCACGCCAGGCCTCCCTGTCCATCACCAACTCCCGGAGTACACTCAAACTCATGTCCACAGAGTCGGTGATGCCATCCAGCCATCTCATTCTCCGTTGTTCCCTTCTCCTCCCCACCCCCCCAACCTTGCCCAGCATCAGAGTCTTTTCCAGTGAGTCAACTCGTCTCATGAGGTGGCCAAAGTATTGCAGTTTCAGCTTTAGCATCAGTCCCTCCAATGAACATCCAGGATAAAATCAGTATAGTACAGCATTAAAAAATGTCCAGTTCTCTGGGTTTATTTACAAACAGTGTGGTAACCAATTCTACTTCTTTTTTTAATGAATCTGTTCATTTATTTCCAGTTTTTAAAACTGTTTTAGTCTCTTTGTTATTCTAGCAATTTGACTGCTTTACATAGCTTGAGACTTTTGTTGACAGAAATACCTGTCCTAAATACCTAAAATTCCTCTTTATTTAGTATGTTTAATAGAAATGACACCTTATTCATACTCATTTCAATACTTAAATCTCTTTTTGTTTGTGTAGTTTACCTAAAATTCTTTTTACTAATTTTGACTTTTGTTCAATTTTCTCTATTGTTTTACTATCTATATTATCTTATACCCATACTAATATTTGCTGATTTCCTCTTTCTCTTTGCTGTGAATTAAGATTTTTGTTTTCGGCTTCTGAAGAAGGCATTAGCTTCTTCCCAGGATGGCAGAGCTTTCATTTTATGTAAGCTTAAATAAATGTGGGTTTCCATTCTGATGATCTACTACCTTGTGTTTCATTTTAAATCACCTCAGAATATGTTCTTATTTCCCCTGTGAGTTATTCTTTGCCTCATTGAGCCCTTGAGAATGTGATGTTTAATTTTCCACACATTACATTTCTCAAATTTTCCTCCCATTGTTGATTTCAATTTACATGTTTGGATGCCAGATACCATATTTGGTATGATTTACATAATTAATTGAAATTCTATGGCTTAATATAAACCCAATTATCAGGAATGTTCTGGAGATTATTCCATGTGCAGTTGAGATAGATGTGTATTTTTCTGTTCTTTTGGATTGGAATGCTCTGCACGTCTGTGTTGAGTCCACTGGTTTGTATTGTCATTTAGGTTTACTCTTCCCTTAGGGGTCTTATCTTTTTCTTGAATGATTTGGATATTTATTGCTGAATGGTTACTCTTGGACTATAATCCTTGCTCATGTTTTGTTTTACACTTCATGTTAGCCTAAAGGATTCAAATATTAGATAACTGTGACGCTTTGATGATGTGAAATTATGAGTGTGTTTGTGTGTGATATACCAATATATCATTAATATAAAGACAATATGAAAATATAAAATTAGAAGGAGTAGAAGATGGCAGAAAAATAGGATGGGGTGACCACTTTCTCTCCCAAAATAATCAGCAAAAGAACAACTGAATGCTGAGTATATCCCACAAAACAACTTCTGAATACCGGCAGAGGACACCAGGCACCCGGAAAAAACAGCCCATAGTCTTTGAAAGGAGGTGGGAAATAGTATAAAAGATAAAAAGAGAGACAAAGAGGGAGGGTAGGAGCTCTGTTCTAGGAAGGGAGGCCTAAGAAAAAAAAAGAGAGAGAGAGAGAGAGAATTTTCCAAACACGTGGAAACACTCATGGATGAGTCTGTGGTGAGCTTTGGAATCTCAGAGGCCACATAACCGGGAGAAAAAGAAATAAATAATTAAAACCCACAGACTAAGCTCCCAGAGGAAATTCTCAATGGAGAGGAGGTGCAGACGCCCGCAACCACTAGCAGGCAGGGGCTGGGCAGGGAGGCACGGTGGCAATGCTTAGAGAGAGGACAGGGCCTGAACGCCCCGAGGGCAATCTGAGGGCGCTAACAGGAGATAGCTAAGCAGACTGTGCAGCTAAAAGGTGAAAAGCCTGTGAAAAGGTAAAAAACCCCAACCTAAGACTCCAACAGCCCTACTCACAGAACAAAGGACTGAGCAGAGCAAGCAGGCTGCAGTCGGACCATCCCCCATCCCCCGCCGGGTCTGGCAGGGAGGGCGGACAGCACTGGAAGGGTCAGCGGCAGCCCCAGATAGGCTTCCCATATCAAGCTGCAGGCAGGCTTCATTGCTAACAAAGACTTCTTGGGTTCATGTCGGTCGATATCCACCTGAGAAGGTGTGCCAGTTGTACACCCAGAAAACCGAGAGGCAGGAACAGGGGAGACAATAAATCACAGTGACAGTGCTCACCAAACGGCTGGTCACCTGAGCTGCTTGGACCGGGGAAGGTACGAAAAGCAGACCCAACCAAGTCTATGCCTTTGTGGAGTACCCAAGGACCTGAAACTAAGCCAATCAGACCTGGGAAGTGCATGCAACCCAGCGCCGGCCATGGACAGCTCCTGGCAGAGTAACCTAGAGCCTGAGCATTATAGACAGGGAAAACACACATGCCACAAGGGGGAGCAATCCAAGTGTACCTGAGACACTGAGAGCACTCCTCACAGACGCCAGTGATATTTTTTAGCAGCTTTCCTCCCTCTCCACAGTAGGACTGAACAGGTGAGCTGGAAAATAAGTGTCCACCACCGTCCCAAGGTGTCAGGACGGGAATTAGACACTGAAGAGTCAAGTAAACAGAAGAGCTTTAAAAGAAGGAACTGCCTTGCAAGTAACAGAGAGAGAAGTCTTGAGCCTACTGCAAGAATAAGACCGAAAACCAGAGGCAGAGGCTTAAGTACAAATCCTGAAAACACCAGAGATCTCCTGTTCCAGGGAACATTAATTGATAGGTGCCGATCAAATGCCTCCCTACATACAATGAAACCAGGCACCACCCAAGTGTCAACAAGTTTCAGTGAAAGACATACCACGCAAATTCTCAAACAACACAAGAGAACAGCTCTGAGCTTCAATATACAGGCTGCCCAAAGCCACTCCAAACACACTGACATCTCAAACTCATTGCTGCTGCAGCTGCTAAGTTACTTCAGTCATGTCCGACTCTGTGCGACCCCATAGATGGCCTCCAACCAGGCTTCGCTGTCCCTGGGATTCTCCAGGCAAGAACACTGGAGTGGGTTGCCATTTCCTTCTCCAATGTGTGAAAGTGAAAAGTGAAAATGCAGTCGCTCTGTCGTATCCGACTAGTAGACACTCCATGGACTGCAGCCCACCAGGCTCCTCTGTCCATGCGATTTTCTAGGCAAGAGTACTGGAGTGGCTTGCCATTGCCTTCTATGCTCAAACTCATTCCTGCACACTTTACTGCACTCCAGAGAGAAATCCAGCTCCACCGACTAGAACACTGACACAAGATTCCCAAACCAGGGAAACTTGACAAGTCACCCATCCAACCCCACACACAATGAGGTAACTACATAATAAAGACAACTCCACAAACTGCCAGAGGACAGAAAGGCCACCCCAAGCGCAGCAATATAAGCAAGATGAAGAGGTATAGAAATACCCAGCAAGTAAAGGAACGGGATAAATGTCCACCAATACAAACAGAAGAGGAAGATATAGGGAACCTACCTAATAAAGACTTTCGAATTTTAATGGTGAAAATGATTCAAAATCTGGAAAGCAAAATGGAGTTACAGATAAAGAACCTGGAGAAAAGGATTGAGAAGATGCAGGAAATGTTTAAATAAAAAGGAGTCAATATACAATGAATAATGCAATAGACGAGATCAGAAACACTCTCCAGGGAACACACAGTAGAATAAAGAAGGCAGACGACAGGATAAGCGAAGTAGAAGATATAATTGTAGAAATGAATTGACAGAAAATGAAAAACGAATTAAAAGAAATGAGGACAATATTAGATACCCCTGGGACAATGTGAAACGCCCCATCATTCGAATCATAGGAGTCCCAGCAGAAGAAGACAAAATCAAAGACCATGAGAGAATACTTGAGGAGATAATAGTTGAAAATTTCCCTTAAATGGGGAAGGAAAGAATCACCCAAGTCCAAGAAACCCAGAGAGTCCCTAACAGGATAAGCCCAAGGCGAAATACTCCAAGACACATATTAATCAAATTAATAAAGATCAGACACAAAGAACAAATATTAAAAGTAGCAAGGGAAAAGCAACAAATAACACACAAGGGGATTCCCATAAGGATAACAGCAGATCTTTTAATAGAATCTCTTCAGGCAAGGAGGGAATGGCAAGACATTCTTAATGTGAGCCCAGATTACTGCACCCAGCAAGGATCTCATTCAAATATGAAGGAAAAATCAAAAGCTTTACAGACAAGCAAAAGATGAGAGAATTCAGCATCACCAAAACAGCTCTCCAACATATGCTAAAGGATCTTCTCTAGATAGGAAACACAGAAAGGGTGTATAACCTCTAACCCATAACAATAAAGAAAATGGCAACAGGATCATACTTATCAATAATTATTTAAACGTAAATGGGTTGAGTGCCTCAACCAAAAGACAAAGGCTGGATAATGGATACAAAAGCAAGACCCCCATATATGTTGTCTGCAAGAGACCCACCTCAAAACGAGGGACACATACAGACTGAAAGTGACGGCTGAAAAAAGATATTCCACACAAATAGAAACCAAAAGAAAGCAGGAGTAGCAATACTCATATCAGATAAAATAGACTAAAACAAAGGCTGTGAAAAGAGACAAAGAAGGAAACTACATAGTGATCAAAGGATAAATCCAAGAAGATATAACAATTATAAATATTTATGCACCCAACATAGGGGCAGCACAATATGTAAGACAATTACTAACAAGTATTGCAACAATGCAATAATAGTGGGAGACTTTAGTATCCCACTCACACCTATGGATAGATCAACTAAACAGAAAATTAACAAGGAAACACAAACTTTAAATGATACAATAGACCAGTTAGTCCTAATAGATCTCTATAGGACATTTCACCCCAAAACAATGAATTTCACCTTTTTCTCAAGCGCACATGGAACTTTGTCCAGGATAGATCACATGGTGGGCCATAAATCTAGCCTGGGTAAATTCAAAAAAATTGAAATCATACCAAGCATCTTTTCTGACCACAATGCAATAAGATTAAATCTCAATTACAGGAGAAAAAGTATTAAAAATGCCAACTTATAAAGGCTGAACAACGCACTGCTGAATAATTAACAAATCATAGAAGACATACAGATGGCTAACAAACACATGAAAAAATGCTCAACCTCCCTCATAATCACAGAAATGCAAATCAAAACCACAATGAGATACCATTTCACACCAGTCAGAATGTCTGCTATCCAAAAGTTTACATGCAATAAATGCTGTAGAGTGTGTGGCGAGAACGGACCCCTCTTACACTGTTGGAGGGAATGCAAACTAGTACAGCCATTATGGAGAAAGGTGTGGAGATTCCTTAAAAAATCTGGAAGTAGAACTGCCCTATGATATAGCGATCGCACTCCTGGGCATACACACTGAGGAAACCAGAATTGAAAGAGACACATATACTCCAATGTTCATTGCAGCACTGTTTATAATAACCAGGACATGGAAGCAACCAAGATGTCCATCTGCAGATGAATGGATAAGAAAGCTTTGGTACATATACACAATGGAATATTTTTCAGCCATCAAAAATAATTCATTGGAATCAGTTTTAATGAGGTGGATGAAACTGGAGCCTATTATACAGAGTGAAGTAAGCCAGAAAGAAAAATATCAATACAGTATACTAACGCATATATATGGAATTTAGAAAGATGGTAACCTTAACCCTGTATACGAGACAGCAAAAGAGACACAGATGTATAGATCTGTCTTTGGGACTCTGTGGGAGAGGGTGAAGATGGGATGTTTGGGGAGAACGGCATTTTAGCATGTATATTATCATACGTGAAATGAATCACCAGTCCAGGTTTGACGCATGATACAGTATGCTTGGGGCTGGTGCACGGGGTTGACCTGGAGGGAGGATATGGTGAAGAGGGAGGTGGGAGGGGGGTTCCAGAAAGGGAACACATGTACATCCGAGGCGGATTCGTGTTAAGGTATGGCAAAATCAACCAATATATTAATGTAAGGTAATTTGCCTCCAATAAAATAAATTTAAAAATAAATAAATAAACACAGAATGTATTAAAGATCTACATGTAAGACGAGAAACTCCAAAACTGCTAGAGGAACACAAAGGCCAAACATTTTCTGATATAAATCACAGCAGGATAGTCTATCAACAACCTCCCAAAGTAATGTAAATAAAAGAAAAATAAATAGGAATGAAGTAAATTTAAAAGCTTTTGCACAATGAAGAAATCGAATGGGAGAAAATATAGGAAACTGAACAACTGGCAAAGAATTAACTTTAAAAATATACATGCAACACATTCGGCTCAATTCTAGAAAAATAAACGACACTTTCAAAAAGTGGGCCAAAGAGCTAAACAGATTGTTCTCCAAAGAAGACATTACAGACACCTAAAAAACACATGAAAAGATACTCAGTATACCTCATTACCAGAGAAATGCAAATCTGAACCACAATGAGGTACCATCTCACACCAGTCACAATGCCTGCTATCAAAAAGTCTACAAACGATAAATGCTGGAGAGGGTACAGAGAAAGGGGAACCCTCTTACACTGTTGGAGGGAATGCAAACTAGTACAACCAGTATGGAGAATGGTGTGGTGATTCCTTAAAACCCTGGAAATAAACCTGCCATACGACTCAGTAATCCCACCTCTGGGCATAATACACACCGAGGAAATCAGAATTGAAAGAGACATGTTCACCCCAATGTTCAATGCAGCACTGTTTACAATAGCTAGGATATGGAACCAACCTAGATGTCCATCGGTACATGAATGGGTAAGGAAACTTGGTACATATACACAATGGAATATTATTTGGCTGTTTAAAACATTTGAATCAGGTCTAATGAGGTGGATGAAACCAGAACCTATTATACAGTGAAGTAAGTCAGAATGAAAAACACCACTACAGTATTAGTTCAGTTCAGTTCAGTCGCTTAGTCATGTCCAGATATTTGCGACCCAATGAACCACAGCATGCCCGGCCTCCCTGTCCATCACCAACTCCCGGAGTTCACTCAAACCCATGTCCATCGAGTCGGTGATGCCATCCAGCCATCTCATTCTCTGTCATCCCCGTCTCCTCCTACCCCCAATCCCTCCCAGCATCAGACTTTTTTCCAGTGCATCTACTCGTCACATGAGGTGGCCAAAGTATTGGAGTTTCAGCTTTAGCATAAGTCCTTCCAATGAATATCCAGGATTGATCTCTTTTAGAATGGACTGGTTGGATTTCCTTGCAGTCCAAGGGAGTCTCAAGAGTCTTCTCCAGTAGCACAGTTCAAAAGCATCAATTCTTCGGTGATCAGCTTTCTTCACAGTCCAACTCTCACATCCATACATGACCATGGGAAAAACCATAGCCTTGACTAGACAGACCTTGTTTGGCAAAGTAATGTCTCTGCTTTTCACTACAGTATAGTAATGCCTATAAATGGAATTTAGAAAGGTGATAACAATGACCCTATGTGTGAGAGAGCAAAAGGGACTCATAGGTAAAGGACAGACTTTTGGATTCTGAGGGAGATGATAATTTTGAAACATGGATATTACCATATGTGAAACAGCTTTCCAGTCTCTGTTTGATTCATGAGACAGGGTTCCCTGCACCGGTGCACTGGGACAATGCTTGTGGGTGGAATGGGGAAGAAGGTGGGAGGGGGGTTCAGGATGTGGGACACATGTGCACCCGTGGCAGATTTCCATGAATATATGGAAATAAGCACTACAATATTGTAAAATAATTAGCCTTCACTTAAATAAATTAATTAAAACAGAACAAAACAAAATTTAATGGTACACCAGAGAGGAACCGCTTCTGACAGCTAGGCTTTCCCAGGAGGAGGGGCAGCAGAGAAGAGCCAAGGTAATCTCAAACTCAATGAGCGGCAGGAGGCCGTAGGTTGGCAGGACCTGGGGAATACTGATTCTGACAAAGGTGCTTAATTCTCCCTGCCTGCATCAGGATCACCTAGGATTCACATGTTATACCTACAGATACTTTGAGTGAGATTTGGACACAGGAAGTCCCCAAGACCCCCAACTCGGACTGTCACTATCTACCTTCATGATCCGAATCCAGGCTCGGCAGCCATCCTGCATGAGCCTAGCTTCCCCATTTGGGAAAGGAGAGTGTCCCAGACTCTACAAGTCTGGGACTTCAGGGACCACCTCCTGTTTCCCTCAAAACCTGTTTTCCTCTCAGGTACCATTATGGTAGGGCTTTCCTCCCAGGGGTAGTACTGCAGGGGATCGATCAACAGTCATCGAAGATATACTGCTGGCAACATAAAAAATGTCAGAACACGTCTGAAGAAGCCCCAAACCCTCTCATGTGTAGACAAGAACTCCAATATCCATCTCCAATTCTGCAGAAGGCCCAGAGGGATACCACCTCTGCAATCCTGATCAATCCTGGTCAGTTGTGGTTTGACAACCAGTTGAGGAAGTAAAGGCTGCTGGTGTCCAGACTGAGGCTAGGAGCTCCCCATCCATAATCCCAGAAAAAGTGGACTGGAGTGAAATGATATACCCTATACCCTGGGAGTGGACAAGTGGGACAGGGAAGGTTCACACAGGAGGAGCATCCACTCTTTCCACCACCCACCCACAATGACTGGGAGCCACATCATACCAGTGATGTCATGGTAGTACTCCTTCATGATGACTGCATTCCAGAAGTAAGGGCTGTCACAAAAGGAAAATATCAGGTTGCAGTTGGACTGGGGATGGACTAGTTCCTGCATATGCCAGGACCAGGAGGAGGGAAAAGGTGCAAGCTTCTAGGGTCCTCGGCTTGCATGCCAGGAAGGCATCAAAGCGTTCTGCTTCTCTTCTCCAAACACTCACGCTGCACATGCACAGATAATATGATACGCCCCTTCTCCCACCTTCCCTGCCCAGCACCCTCATCCACCTGTCTTCAGCCTTCCTCATTCACCTTCAAATTAAACATGTCCATAAGGAAGTCTTTATCTTGGTCACTGATCATGAGATACATCTGGGGGTGGTTCATAAACTGCTTTAGGTCAAGGAGCCAGTACAAGTACAAAAGCAAGTAAATGGAACAGGTATCATCAAAGGATGTGGGCATTCCTGCTTGCTAGACGACGCCACTGACATCTCCATCCCCTGGCATACCATCAAATACGCTCATAGTTCTATGTTCCCCATGGTCCTCCAGGTTCCTTCTCTACTTCCACTGAGGGAGGTTCTGTGACTTATGGTTTCTGATCTGCCTGGTCTGTGTGTGCTGCGTAATGGCATGTCACTACTTAAAACATCAGTGTCTGTAGTCCCTGTAGCAGGCCTTGTCTGCAGGCCCGTGTATCCTCTGTTTGTGCACATGTGTGTGTGTGAGAGAGAGCTAGTGTGTTTGGCAAGAGATCCCTAGGACTCTCACCTTCTCCCTGTCTTCACCATACGGCATTCGGATATGTCTGGAGTGGTGTGGCCCTAACAAGGGATGAAAAGAGTAGCTCCTTTCTGCTCCACCTTAGGTGAGTGGACAATGTCCTACTTTTACACTGCACTAACTGGGACAAATACAGGGGCTCTAAATGAACAGGATGGGTTATTGGACTCTGAATGTCTCTGTTGCTTTCCCAGATAATCTACAATTACAATAATAAGGCTTTGAGAATGATGTTCTGGCACACTGTCTCTAGTCACACAGAGTTCCAGCTCCAGGGTACCACTTTCATTCAGATGCAGGCCGAAAGGAGTCACCCAGAGTCATGGATCAGACACACACAGTGGAGATCTGGCCTGGCTTTGCTGGCACTTGACGTTGGAGCACACCACTCCTCCCAGTCCCCACTTCCCTCCATCCCATGTGTTTCCCTGTGCCCTCACACACATTCTTCCTCCTGCTCCTGCTCCTTCTCTCCTCCTGAACAACCGACCCTAAGAAGCGGTAGTAAGGATATGACTTTGCCAAAGGAGTCAGGAATGCCCTGGATGATGCCACTTCTCCCAGACAGGCGACCCTTTTCCTCTGAAGGTTCTTAGACCTGAGCGGAAAGTAGGCCCTGCGGTAAGTTTCACCCCCACAGCTCAGCTCTACCTGTGGGAAAGCCAATGCCTCCAGCACCCGAAGTGGGGGCAGAGTGGGCTAATTCCTCGGAGCTCCATGTCTTGGATGTTCCTGGTCCTGCTCCTTTAGGTTCTCCTCACACTCTTGAAAGGACACCAGCTCCTGTTCCTCCACAACCGACAGCAGCTTCACCTCCTCCATCATGTCTTCCACCAGCGGTTGGAGGTCTTGCCAGAACCCCGCCATCTCTCCTTCCTGCAAAGTTTTGCCTTCCTCCACCACCTCCAATCTGAAGAGGGTGCCCTCCTTGCCTGGTGTCCCCTGCCCCCCTCCCTGTAACGTCCCTGATGGCCCCACCAAGCCAGCAGTTAGCATGGCCCATGCGGCCTGAAAACCAGTCTCACAAGTAAGAAGATTAAAGCTCTCAGGGGCACTCCAGACTTCTTCTGGTCTTCCTCTCCTTGTGGCCCTGGCCATGTTTCAGGTTTGTGAAAGAGGTGGGCCTGGAATCAAAGCAACTGACTGGCACAGCGGGCCCACTGGCTTCAGTCACTCCCCACCAATTGATTACTTGCCAACACTTCCAGAAGGGAAGGTGAGGCACACAGGCAGTCCTTATGTCATCACCCATGTGTAGTATGTTGGTGGGGAGGGCCTGGTTCTACACTCTGACCTTCGAAACACTTCAAGAACCAATCAAATGAAGGCTAAAGGCATTTCCTCAGGAGCAATCTGGTCACAGTGAGCCAGATGCCCATCTCTGATCAACACAAGCATAGAATACATGGAAGCTGTTTTCATGAGCAACAGTGTCAAAGTGCAAATAGGGGAGGCAGGTGTTTCAGTAGCTGAAGACCCAGCGGTTCTTATGAAATATAGAGATTTCCATATTTCTTACAGGAAAATCTCATTTCTGATCTTCAACTGTGAAATATAGAGAAGCCCTACTTCCATGAAGGAGGATTAACCAAGATTTTGACACAGGAAATACAGAGAATTCCGTATTTCAGGATGAAAATTGGTTCTGTTGATATATCTTTGAGAAATACCAAGAATTCCATATCTCTTGAAGAAAGAGTGATGGCCAGATTTTCTCTGTAAAATAGAGATGATTTCAATTCCCTAACGATTCTCTGTATCTTAAGAAAACCAATGCCAAGGTTTTCATATGTGAAATATAGATAATTCCGTATTTCATTTAAGAAAATCACCACCCAGATTTTCGTATATGATATGTAGGGAACTCTACACTTTGGGTAAGAAAAATAGCATGATACAGGATGCTCGGGGGTGGTGCACTGGGATGACCGAGAGGGATGACTTGGGGAGGGATGTAGGACAGGGTTCAAAATGGGGAACACATGTAGACCCAGGGCAGATTCATGTCATTATATGGCAAAATCAATACAGTAATATAAAAGGAACTAGTGGTCATGTATGGATGTGAGAGTTGGACTGTGAAGAAAGCTGATCGTCGAAGAATTGATGCTTTTGAACTGTGGTGCTGGAGAAGACTCTTGAGAGTCCCTTATACTACAAGGAGATCCAACCAGTCCATTCTAAAGAAGATCAATCCTGGGTGTTCATTGGAAGGACTGAGGCTAAAGCTGAAACTGCAATACTTTGGCCACCTCATGCGATGAGTTGACTCACTGGAAAAGACTCTGATGCTGGGAGGCACTGGGGGCAGGAGGAGACAAGGATGACAGAGAAAGAGATGGCTGGATAGCATCATCGACTCGATGGACGTGAGTTTGTGTGAATTCTGGGAATTGGTGTTGGACAGGGAGGCCTGGTGTGCTGTGATTCATCGGGTCGCAGGGTGGGACATGACTGAACGACTGAACTGAACTGACTAAAATTAAAAATGAAAATAAAAAATATGATAAAACATGTATAAAAAAGAGAGAAAAACAAAGCCAAGTTTCTCATATGTGAAATATAATTAATGCCATGTTTCATCTAAGAAAATTACCACCCAGATTTTCATATATGATATATAGAGAAATCCACGTTTCGGGTAAGAAAAGTAGCATCCGGATGCTTATATTGTGAAATGCCAGAAAATTCACTGTATTGTATACTAAAATCAGCATCAAGATTTTCATATGTAACATATACAGTTTGATATTTAATTGAGTAAAATTGTCACCATTATTTTTTCAGATGTGAAATATACAGAATTCCATATTTTATGTAGGACTATGCCTGCACTGATTTTGGTGTCTGAAATGTACAGAATCCTACATTTCATGCGGAAATGGTTTTTCATATGTGATGTACATAAATTTCAGTCTTCATCTAGGAAAATTTCAGCAGATATTTTTCTATGTGATATAGAGTGTATGTTATATATCATGTAGATAATGTGTGGACAGATTTCAAATGTGAAATATAGAGTATTCCATAGTGCACGCAGGTAAATCTGCTTGCAGATCTAAATTGTGGGATATAGAGAATTCCATATATCAGCTAGAGATAGCTACACCTAAATGGTGAAATATGAAATATAAAGAACACTATATTTCATGTAGGAAAATATGTGCCTTGATTTTATACGTGAGATTTAGAGGATTCCAAAATGCACATGAGACTATCTGCACCCATATTTTCCTGAATGCATTACAGAGATTCCTTATTTCATGTGAGAAATCTTTCGCTCAAATTTTCAAATGAGAAATAGGGATGATTCCATATTTCATGCAGGGAAAATGACATCCACTTTTTCGTATGTGAAATATACAGATTTCCATAGTGCATGTGGGAAATCCAAAATCTAGAAATCCAATTGTTACTATAGCAATGTACATATTTTCATGTAGAAATATGGCACCCAGATTTTCAGGTGTGAAACATAGTTGATTACATATTTCTTTTTTTTACTGCTTTAGGTATTTTTTTTTAAATATAAAGTAAACAATGGAAACAGTGTCAGACTTTGTTTTTTTGGGCTCCAAAATCACTGCAGATGCTGATTGCAGCCATGAAATTAAAAGACGCTTGCTCCTTGGCAGGAAAGTTATGACCAACCTTGATAGTATATTAAAAAGCAGAGACATTACTTTGCCGACCAAGGTCCGTCTAGTCAAGGCAATGGTTTTTCCCGTGGTCATGTATGGATGTGAGAGTTGGACTGTGAAGAAAGCTGATCGCCGAAGAATCGATGCTTTTGAACTGTGGTGTTGGAGAAGACTCTTGAGAGTCCCTTATACTGCAAGGAGATCCAACCAGTCCATTCTAAAGGAGATCAATCCTGGATGTTCATTGGAGGGACTGATGCTAAAGCTGAAACTCGAATACTTTGGCCACCTCATGCGACGAGTTGACTCACTGGAAAAGACTCTGATGCTGGGAAAGGTTGGGGGCGGGAGGAGAAGGGGACGACGGAGAATGAGATGGCTGGATGGCATCACCGACTCTGTGGACATGAGTTTGAGTGTACTCCGGGAGTTGGTGTTGGACAGGGAGGCCTGGCGTGCTGTGATTCATGGGGTCGCGGAGAGTCGGACACGACTGAGCGACTGAACTGAACTGACTGAATCAGGCTCTAATTAAATTAAGTGAAATAAAAAAAATAAATATTACGTATTTCATGTTGTGAAATCTTCACAAGGACTTTATATTATAAGAGCAATACAGAGAAATGTAAATTTCAATAAGGAAATCAGGGACCAGACAGTGATACAACAAATAAGTTGATCCTATATTTGATTGCTTGTCCCAGATCTTAATTTCTGTATCACAGACAATTCCAGTTTTATGTGTGAAAATTCTGACACACGTTTTCAAATATTAATAACAGAGGCTATGTATTCATATGAGCAAATCTATCCTCATATTTTCAAAGAGAAATATACTGAATTCCATATTTCATGTTGGAAGAACTTTACTGTGGAATATAGACAATTTTATAGCTCAGCATGAAAATCATATTTTCTCAAATCAGATAGAAGTTTCTGTATTTCTTATAGTAAAATGAATGTCTTTTTTCAAATATGAAATCCGCAATATTCTGTATTCATGAATGAAAGCCACACATTGATTTTCAAATGGGAAATATGAAAATTACACTATAATTACACTTTGTGATTGAACTCTGGGAGGTGGTGATGGACAGGGAAGCCTGGCCTGCTGTGATTCATGTGTTGCAAAGAGTCGGACATGACTGAGAGACTGAACTGAACCTAACTGAACTGAAATACATTAAGATAATTGCATGTCAATATTTTCATATTTCATGCCAAATATTCTGTGTGCATACTTTCATATGATATACAGATATCCCCAGATTTTCATATGTGAAATATGGAATTTCATATTTCATGGAATAAAATCTCCATGTAGAGTTTCATATGTGAAACTGAGAATTTCGTCTTTCATGTAATACTAGATTTCAATATATGAAACATAAAATCGATAGTGCATCCATCAGTTCAGTTCAATTGCTCAGTCGTGTCTGACTCTTTGTGACCCCATGAATCACAGCACACCAGGCCTCCCTGTCCATCACCAACTCCCAGAGTTCACTCAAACTCATGTCCATCAAGTCGATGATAACTTCCAGCCATCTCACACTCTGTCATCTCTTTCTCCTCCTGCCCCTAATATTTCCCAGCATCAGAGTCTTTTCCAGTGAGTCAACACTTCGCATGAGGTGGCCAAAGTATTGGAATTTCAGCTTTTGTATCAGTCCCTACAATGAACACTCAGGATTGATCTCCTTTAGAATGGACTGTTTGGATCTCCTTGCAGTCCAAGGGACTCAGAAGAATCTTCTCCAACACCACAGTTCAAAAGCATCAATTTTTTGGCCATCAGCTTTCTTCGTAGTCCAACTCTCACATCCATACATGACCACTGGAAAAACCATAGCCTTGACTAGATAGACTTTGGTTGGCAAAGTAATGTCTCTGCTTTTTACTATGCTATCTAGGTTGGTCATAAATTTCGTTCCAAGGAGTAAGTGTCTTTTAATTTCATGGCTGCAATCAGCATCTACAGCGATTTTGGAGCCCCAAAAAATAAAGTCTGACACTGATTCCACTGTTTTCCCATCTATTTCACACGAAGTGATGGGACCAGTTGCCATGATCTTTGTTTTCTGAATATTGAGCTTCAAGCCAACATTTTCACTCTCCTCTTTCACTTTCATCAAGAGGCTTTTGAGTTCCTCTTCACTCTCTGCCATAAGGGTGGTGTCATCTGCATATCTGAGGTTATTGATATTTCTCCCGGCAATCTTGATTCCAGCTTGTGCTTCTTCCAGCCCAGCGTTCCTCATGATGTACTCTGCATATAAGTTAAATAAGCAGGGTGACAATATAGAACTTTGACATACTCCTTTTCCTATTTAGAACCAGTCTGTTGTTCCATGTCCAGTTCTAACAGTTGCTTCCTGACCTGCATACAGGTTTCTCAAGAGGCAGGTCAGGTGTTCTGGTATTAGAAAATGTACCCCCAGATTTTCATATTTGAAATGTAAAATATTTCGTCATTTTTCCTATCCATATTTCTTGTCAGTGTATTTTTATTCTGATTTTGATGCATGAAATATTGAAACTCTTATAGTTTCAGAGGGAAGTTCTGCATGCAGATTTCATTAATGAAACAGAGAAAATTCCTTATTTCATGTAGGAATATCTAATTTTTCTATGGACATATAGAAAATTCCAAGTTCCAGGTTCAAAAATATCATCTAGATTGATATATGTGAAATAAAGTTGTTGACATTCAGTCACTCAGTCATGTCCAACTGTTTGTAACACTGTGGACTGTATCACTCCAGGCCTCCCTATCCTTTACTGCCTCCAACACTTTGCTGAGACTCATGTTCATTGAGTCAAGTGATGCTGTCCAACCATCTCACCCTCTGTCGCCCCAATCTTCTCCTGCCCTCCATCTACCCATATCAAGCCAATGATTTTCTTTTTCTTTTTTTAAAGACAAGGAAGAACCTCATGTTTTTTTCCCCTGAATCACTTCTTCATACCAGGTAGCCAAAGTATTAGAACTTCAGCATCAGCATCAGCCCTTCCAATGAATATTTAGGGTTAGTTTCTTTTAGAATTGAGGGGGTTGGTCTCCTTCCTGTCCAAGGTTCTCTCAAGAGCCATGTTCATCACCACAGTTGCAAAGCCTCAATTCTTTGGCACTCAGCCTTCTTTCTAGTGATACTAGCACATTCGTACATGTGTACTGGTAAAACCATCGTCCTGACTATGTGGACCTTTGTTGGCAAAGAGATGTCTCTTCTTTTCAGTACCTGTGTCTAGGCTTCTCCAAACATTTCTTCCCAGAAGAAGGTGTCTTTTATATTTATGGCTGTAATCACTGTTCCCAGTCATATTAGAGCCCTAGAAAACTGTCACTCTTTCCATTTTTACCCTGTCTATTTGCCAAAGCATTGCTGTTGTTTGCCCCACCTCTTTTTGAACACCACAGCCAAATATGCCTGTTACTCCATGTATCTTTGACTTCCTGCTTTTACGTTCCAGAACTGTATGATGAAATGGACATCTTTTGTTTTTTTCATTATTAATTCTAGAAAGCCCTGAAGGTTTTCCTACAACTGGTCAAGTCCCCTGGTACCTCATGGTAAAGAAGTGAAACACAGAGATTGCCTTTGTTTATGTAGGAAAATCCGCAACCAGATGGTCATGTTCAAGAGAGAGTACTCCACATTCCTTGTAGGAAAAAAAAACATCCAGCATATCAGCTGTGAAATACAGATAATTCTATATGTCATGAGGGAAAATCTTCAGCAATATTCATACGTGAAGTGTAGAGAATTAATATTTCAGATATGAATATTGACACTGATTTGCCTATGTGAAAAATAGGAATTCCATATTTCTAGTAGTCAATTTGGCAACTGGATAGGTGATGTGACATACAGAGAACTCCATTTTTAGAGATGAAATTCTCTCGATATAAAGAGATTTACAGATAAAGCATCTCTAAATAAGAGATGCTATGGTCAGCATCCACCTAAGGGACCTGACTCATCATTGTCAGAGGAATTGAAGTCTGTTCATTTCCTGTACAGAGGCCACTTCAAAGTGGTTCTGTTATCATCCTGCTTCCTGGTGAGAAGACATGCCACCCTACCCCGTCACCCCAGGGCTGCGGGGCTGCGTGTAGCTAGAGGATCATCCTAAGCCATGCTTTGCAGAGTCCTGAGAATTCAGGCGTTCTGCCAAGACCTTAAAGAAGGATGTTTCAAACCGGCATACTCTGCAGGTAGCAGCTGCTTATGCTATAGTGCCGTCAGTCTCTAAAACCTTAGAAAAACGGCAAGATGTGCTCATGTGCCTGGTCCTGTGGGAGAAAGAATACTGCTGTACTGGGGAAGGACAGAAAACTCTTTGTAGGGGCTGTGCATACCCCATCTCTGAGCCTGGTAATCTTGCCCATTCTGTTTCTTGCTCCTTTTCATCTCCCTGTATGGCCCTGAATATTTTCTTCCTGCCGTTCCTTTCTGCTTAGTGATCCAGGGCCCAGCAGCATGTCATCCTTTCTCGATGACATCCCTGGGCTTGATTCCCTGGCATCAGTGCTTTGGCTTTCCCACAGTTAATGTAGTTTACATAAGTTTGTTCATTTTTTCGGTATTCATTTTTCTTCTCTCAGTCAGGCCAGTTCTGACAGCTCATATGCACATTTCTGCTGGTAGGCACACACACATACATACATACAACCCTAAAAGGAAATTTTCACATTTGCATATGATAATATGCAAATTGTCATAGCTTTGTTTTCCAGGGTAATGGACTTTGGTAAGTACCTCTATATATTCTGGTTGTTTTCTTTCACTAACTTGTCATTCAAGTTAGTGTCCTGTTCTATCTCTACACTTTATTCTGGAAGATTATAAATTTGGGGATTTACTCGTGAGAAGGACTGACTTGGAAAGACGTTCAGTGGGCTTGAATTGTTCGTGGTGAACAGCTGATTGATGGGTGCTCATGTCATGTATTCTCTCATCACATTGACTGTTTCACAGTGGCAATCATTTTGGCATGATTCCATTTCACGTGTTTTCATTCAAGGAATGACACAAGAAATAGCAAGTGGATTGGGACTGCACTGACTTGAAACTACGAATCTCAGCCTACACCTCTCAAAACCATTCCTAGTTGATACTGGGTTCTTGAGGCAGGCCCAGTGCCCAATCAGGCCCAAGACTTTCTGATCAAGGTGATCCTGCTCCTCCCAACTGTGTAATAGTCTGTTTGCAACTGTTTCCATTTCCCCCCTAAAGGTTGTCTCCCTGTAGCTTGGAAAGACCAATCTGATGTCTGGACCTCCAAAAGGGCAAAGAAAATGTGACATGCCTGTGTCTGAAACAATATCATGAAGAAGGTGCACGCAGATCCAAAGGACCTCTGCTGAAACAAGGCACTGAATGTGAGGTCAAAAAGGTCCAGTGGCCTCCCTTTTTGTCACCACTTCACTTTATTTCTGCCCACTCATGCCCATAGCTCCCACACGGATTACACCCTGAGGAGTCTGCCTTCCCTGGACCCACAGCTCATGCCTCCATTGTACAAAAAGCAGCATTCCTCTCCCAAATGCTCCAAGAGGGCTTGATTCCAGGCCAGGACTCACTAACTTGTTAAATGTCAACACTCTCTTTCAGCTTCTCTCATCAGAATGTGGTAGATCTGCCTATAGTTCAAGATCCCTGCTAACCTGAGAAGTTGGCATACCACAAATGCAGCTAAAGGTTGGATTTGGGAACATCCATGGTTGCCCACTTCAAATCAAGGGTACCTGTGAATGTCTCATGGTGCATATCTCCTTAAAGATTACCATGACAATATCAGATATTCTACTCCAAGGAGATTGTGAGAACCATCACTCATGTGCAGACAGACCCACATTGTTCCTTTGCTATCCACAACCAAGGAGAATACAAAAAGAAAGGAAAGAATTCATGTCAGGATTTTGGGCATGAGCAATGGGACGTCTTCATCAGCACGGCTATTCCCTAGTCCCTAAGCCTGAACTGCTGCCATGGGCATCAATACTCCCGCTGTCCCAGGGTCACTTCATGCAAACAGCCCACCACAAATCAGTTCACTTCATTTCCGTCCCTCATTTATCTGACACTTTGTGACCCCATGGACTACAGCATGCCAGTCTTCACTGGTCATCTTAAACTCCCAGAGCTTGCTCAAACACATGTCCATCAAGTGGTGATTCAGTATCTCTCTTGCTATTCTTTGGAAAATTATGATGCTCTCCAACCATCTGATTCTCTGTCATCCAGTTCTCCTGTCTTCAATCTTTCCCAGGATCAGGGTCTTTTACAGTGTCAGTTGTTCACAAAAGTGTACAAAATATTGAGTTTTCAGTTTCAGCATCCGTCCTTGCATTGAATACTCATGACCAATTTCCTTTAAGACTGACTGGTTTAATCTCCATGCAGTGCAGGACTCTAATGAGTCTTCTTAAATACTATAGTTCAAAAATATCAGTTCTTCCAGTGCTCAGCTTTATGGTCCAAAATTCACAGCCATACATGACTCCTGGAAACACCATAGATTTGACTAGATGGCCATTTGTTAGCAAAATATTTTCTGTGGATTTTCAATAATGTCTATATTTGTCACAGATTTTCTTCCAAGGAGCAAGTGTCTTTTAATTTCAGCGCTGCAGTCATCATCTACAGTGATTTTGGAGCCCAAGGAAACAAAGCCTCTCACTGTTTCCACAGTTTCCCGATCTATTTGCCATAAAGTGGTGGGACCAGATGTCATGATCTTCATTTATTGAATGGTCAGTTTTAAACCACCTATTCAAATCTTCTCTTTCACTTTCATCAAGAGGCTTTTTACTTTCTCTTCACTTTCTGCCATGAGAGTGGTATCATCTGCATATCTGGGATTATTGACAATTCTCCCAGCAAACTTGATTCCAGCTTGTGCTTCATCCTGCCTGGCATTTCACATGATGTAGTCTGCGTTTGAGTAAACTGGTGACAATATAGAGCCTTGAGGTACCACTTTCCCCAACTCTGGAACCAGTTTATTTTTCCAAGTCCATGGTACTGTTGCTCCTTGACCTGCATACAGATTTCTCAGGAAGCAGGTCAGGTGGCCTAGGATTCCCATCTCTTGAAGAATGTTCCAGTTTTTCATGTTCCACAAGTCAATGACTATGGCATAGTCATTAAAGCAAAAATAGATGTTTTTCTGGAACTGTCTTGCTTTTTCAATCAAACAATGGGTGTTGGCAATTTAGTTTCTGGTTGCTCTGCCTTTCCTAATCCAGCTTGAACCTCTGGAAATTCTTCATTTGCTGAAACCATCCTTGGAGAATTCAGGCATTATTTTTTGACTGTGTGAGATGAGTGCTATTGTGCATTAGTTCAAACAGTCTTTCGCATTGGCTTTCTTGGGATTGGAATGAACTGATCTTTTCCAGTTCTTTGGCCACTGCTGAGTTTTCCAAGTTTGCCTGCAAATTGAAGCATTTTCACAGCATCGTCTGTTAGAATTACACATAACTCAACTGGATATTCACTACTTCCAACAGCTTTTTCTTGCTGATGTTTCCTAAGGCCTACTTGATTTTGCATTCCAGGATGTCTGGGTCTGTCAGGATGCATTCACTTTTAAGGGATCCAATATGTTGTCTTCTTTGTGTGCTGTTTCTCAAGGACTCTCTGTTCTTAATCAGTTCCTGCAAAACAGAAACGATCAGAGCTGCACACAATTCTCAGGACTGAGATCATGGGAAAAGTCACCTACTTGGATTCACTTCAGTGACTCCCTTCGGTGACTCTCTTCAGTGACTTTGTACGGAAAGGACTATCCATTTTGTTGCAACTGGTGAAATTTCATTGTTTGTAATGACTGAGTAATCATTTTACTGAAGATATATATGCACGTGTTTCTTCAAATAAAGTACCCTGTTTCACTCAACCCTTGGGTCCCCTGCTTCCTTCTCATCAACTCCAGTCCCCAGATCCCAGTCTACACTGACCGTGACAACTGGTGCCCGATCAGGGACATGGTGAACACCCTTGGCAAGCAGACGGAGTGACTGTTAGGTCCTGGGGAGGTCAGTTAGTGCGGGGTTATGAAAGAAACGGCTGGAAATCCCCACCACCTTTCTACTTTACTTCATCATTTATTTAAGGTTCAACGACATTTGGTTTCACATCAGCAGATAAAGGCTCATCTCCAAACAGTGGCTGAATAGAATCCGTGTTTCCCTGGTGAAGGCAGTTTGGATTTAGAAATTTGAAACCGGGTTAAAGGAAATGTTGAACGAACCACAAGATGGGGAGTAAATAGTCCAACAAATTTCTGACGCTTTTGGACCCTCATTAAAGCAGTTTCATTTCAAGGCAATTCTAACTGCAACCTCCATATTCATCAACAAGCTAGTGCTCATTATACGAATATAAACTGGATGATGAGACTTTACATAAAGCCCAATTAGAGCAACATACAATCTTTCAAAACGTTCCCAACATCCCTGTTCTGGCTGTCCCAAGCTCTCCTCCTCCTCTTGTAATGGACACGAAACCGAAGGTCCCCCAATTCGAGGAGAAGATGAATCTGATGTTGATACTTCTGATGCTCTCTTTGACACTAAAGCCAAATATATATATAGATATAGAAATATAGATATAGATAGATATATGACAATGATAAGCTCCTAAAAGGCACTCATATTTATGAAAAGAGACTCTCCACTCATTCTCTTTTATGACAAAGGCTTTCTGATTTACTGGATTTGCAAACTCGAGTCTCTGAGGCTGATGATTTTTTTCTCTATTCTGTATTAAGAAATGGTAATGCTCAAGGGTAGCTAATGCCTCAATACAAAGGCGTTGATTTTTCTCATATACAACAAATGAAAAAGGCTGTAACTATGTACAGCCCTCCTTCTCCGTTTGCTAAAGAACTTCTAAACATTATGGCATCTTATATTGGAAATTTTATTTTATTCTTTAGATAGACTGAGAGTTGTTCTCTCCTGTGGTACTGTCGAAAAGGAGGCCAAAATGCAATTTGAAAAACTCTTTGAATATGGAGAATGAAAATCAGGAATGTCAGAGGACCATCACTCTCACTCGTGAGATTAGGAATGCTCTTCTTGTAACTTAGGGTCAGAAACTCAGAAAATGCAAACTTTAGCTGACGCAATGTTTACTTCCTTTAAAAAGGGGAATGAAGGGTGTTTTCTTTGTGGGGATAAGCGCTATTGGAAAAAAAAAAAAACTGATTGTCCTAAAAAATACAACTACTAAAAAGCCTCCAGGAGTCTGCCTTCGATGTTGCAAAGGGGTACACTGGTTCACTCAAACCCATGTCCATTGAGTTGGTGATGCCATCCAGCCATCTCATTCTCTGTCATCCCCTTCTCCTCCTGCCTATAATCCCTCCCAGCACCGGAGTCTTTTCCAGTGAATCAACTCTTCGCATGAGGTAGCCAAATATTGTAGTTTCATCTTCAGCAACAGTTCTTCCAATGAACACCCAGGATTGATCTCCTTTAGGATGGACTGCTTGGATATCCTTGCCATCCAAAAGACTCTCAAGCCTTTTCTCCAAAATCACAGTTCAAAAGCATCAATTTTTCAGCTATCAGCTTTCTTCACAGTCCAACTCTCACACCCATACATGACCACTGAAAAAAACACAGCTTTGATTTGACGGACCTTTGTTGGCAAAGTAATGTCTATGCTTTTTAATATGCTATCTAGAATCCAATGCAATGTATTCTCTAATCGTATAACTATCACTAATACAGCTGTTTGTTTTAAATTTTTTAAACTTACCACAAGGAGATATTGTGACAAAAGCAGAAAACCATTTCTAGGAACTGAAGGACACTTTTCTTCCTCTGCCTGTTTTGTATCAAGACGGATGACTAAACAACGGATGTGGAAAATTAATATTAGCGAGAAAGGGGCATGATTGTATTTCCCAGATGGACCAACGAAGTCATTTGGCTCCCGCTTAGGAAGATCCACTCCAAAGGAGCTACGATAGAGAGGAAAAGGTGAAATCACCTGGAGGAGGACATTCCAGTATAAGCCATGGCGGCTTTAAAAATTTCCAAGAAATGCCAAACTTCACGTCATTGACCTAATGATCTCCATACTCGGAGACAGATAAAAACTCTTAATAATCACGCTGAAAATCTAGCTTTTGAACAGGAAATGCCCTGAAATTCTGAGAATAATTTTGTCGCTACGCTTGTTTTGCTTGCTTCGGCTTGCCCGCTGAGGCTGACTTGATTAATCACACTTATCAGGCCCCATGAACAGTATCAAATGGCAAAATGATACGATACTGAATGAGGAATTCCCTAGTCAGTAGGTGTCCAGTATATTACTTGAGATCAGTGCAGAAATAACTCTAGAAGGAAAGAAGGGGTGGAGCAAAAGCAAAACCAATACCCAGTTGTGAATGTGACTGGTGATAGAAGCAAGGTCCGGTGCTGTAAGAGCAGTATTGCATAGGAACCTGGAATGTTAGGCCCATGAACCAAGGCAAATTTGAAGTGGTCAAACAGGAGATGGCAAGAGTGAAGATAGACAATCTAGGAATCAGTGAACTAAAAAGGACTGGAATGGGTGAATTTAACTCAAATGACCATTATATTTACCACTGTGGGCAGCAATCCCTTAGAAGAAATGGAGTAGCCATCATAGTCAACAAAAGAGTCTGAAATGCAGTTCTTGGATGCAATTTTAAAAATGACAGAATGATTTCTGTTCGTTTCCAAGGCAAACCGTTCAATATTACAGTAATCCATGCCTATGCCCCAACCGGTAACGCTGAAGAAGCCGAAGTTCAACAGTTCTATGAAGACCTATAAGATCTTTTAGAACTAACACCTGAAAAAGATGTCCTTTTCATCATAGGGGACTGGAATGGAAAAGGAGGAAGTCAAGAAACACCTGGAATAACAGGCAAATTTGGCCTTGGAGCACGGATTGAAGCAGGGCACAGGCTAATAGAGTTTTGTCAAGAGAATGCACTGGTCATAGCAAACACGCTCGTCCAACAACACAAGAGAACACTCTACACATGGAGATCACCAGATGGTCAATACCGAAATCAGATTGATTATATTCTCTTCTGTGAAATATGGAGAAGGTCTATACAGTTAGCAAAAACAAGACCAGGAGCTGACTGTGGCTCACATCCTGAACTCCTTATTGCCAAATTCAGACTTAAAATGAAAAAAATAGGGAAAACCACTAGACCATTCAGATATAACCTAAATCAAATCCCGTATGATTATACAGTGGAAGTGAGAAATAGATTTAAGGGACTAGATCTGATAGATAGAGTGCCTGATGAACTCTGGACGGAGGTTCATGACATTGTACAGGAGACAGGGACCAAAACCATCCTCATGGAAAAGAAATGCAAAAAAGCGAAATGGCTGTGTGAGGAAGCCTTACAAAAGCTGTGAAAAGAAGAGAAGCGAAAAACAAAAGAGAAAAGGAAAGATATAAGTATCTGAATGCAGACGTCCAAAGAATAGCAAGGAGAGATAAGAAAGCCTTCCTCAGTGATCAATGCAAAGAAATAGAGGAAAAAAACAAAATAGGAAAAACAAGAGAGCTCTTCAAGAAAATTAGATTCCAAGGGAACATTTCATGCAAAGATGGGCTCGATAAAGGACAGAAATGGTATGAACCGAATAGAAGAAGAAGATATTAAGAAGAGGTGGCAAGAATACACAGAACAACTGTACAAAAAAGATCTTCATGACCAAGATAGTCACGAAAACGTGATCACTGACCTAGAGCCAGACATCTTGTAATGTGAAGTCAAGTGGGCCTTAGGAAGCATAACTACGAACAAAGCTAGTGGAGGTGATGGAATTCCACTTGAGCTACTTCAAAACTTGAAAGACGATTCTGTGAAAATGCTGTACTCAATATGCCAGCAATTTTGGAAAACTCAGCAGTGGCCACGGGGCTGGAAAATGTTAGTCTTCATTCCAATCCCAAAGAAAGGGAATACCAAAGAATGCTCAAAATACCGCACAATTGCACTCATCTCACACGCTAGTAAAGTCATGCTCAAAATTCTCCAAGCAAGGCTTCAGCAATATGTGAACCGTGAAATCCCAAATGTTCAAGTAGGTTTTAGAAAAGGCAGAGGCACAAGAGATCAAATTGCCAACATCCGCTGGATCATGGAGAAAGCAAGAGAGTTTCAGAAAAACATCTATTTCTGCTTCATTGACTATGCCACAGCCTTTGACTCTGGGGATCACAATAAACTGTGGAACATTCTGAAAGTGATGGGAATACCAGATCACTTGACCTTCCTCTTGAGAAATCTGTATGTAGGTCAGGAAGCAACCGTCAGAACTGTACATGGAACAACAGACTGGTTCCAAATAGGAAAAGGAGTACGTCAAGGCTGTATATTGTCACCTTGCTTATTTAACTTACATTCAGAGTACATCATGAGGAACACTGGCCAGAAAAAGCACAAGCTGGATCAAGATTGCTGGGAGAAATATCAATAACCTCTAATATGCAGATGACACCACCCTTATGACAGAAAATGAAGAGGAACTCAAAAGCCTCTTGATGAAAGTGAAAAAGGAGAGTGAAAACGTTGGCTTGAAGCTCAACATTTAGAAAACAAAGATCATGGCATCTGGTCCCATCACTTCATGGGAAATGGATGGAAAAACAGTGGAAACAGTGTCAGACTTTATTTTTTGGGGCTCCAAAATCACTGCAGATGCTGACTTCAGCCATGAAATTAAAAGACGCTTACTCCTTGGAAGGAAAGTTATGACCAACCTAGATAGTATATTAAAAAGCAGAGACATTACTTTGCCAACCAAGGTCCGTCTATTCAAGGCTATGGTTTTTCCCGTGGTAATGTATGGATGTGAGTGTTGGACTGTGAAGAAACCTGATCACCAAAGAATTGATGTTTTTGAACTGTGGTGTTGGAGAAGACTCTTTTGAGTCCCTTGGACTGCAAGGAGATCAAACCAGTCCATTCTAAAGGAAATCAATCCTGGGTGTTCCCTGGAAGGACTGATGCTAAAGCTAAAACTGCAATACTTTGGCCACCTCATGTGATGAATTGACTCACTATAAAAGACTCTGTTGCTGGGAAAGGTTGGGGGCGGCAGGAGAAGTTGACGACAGAGAATGAGTTGGCTGGATGGCATCACCGACTCTGTGGACGTGAATTTGAGTGAACTCTGGGAGTTGGTGATGGACAGGGAGGCCTGGAGTGCTGTGGTTTATGGGGTCGCATAGAGTCGGGCACAACTGATTGACTGAACTGAACTGAACTGATTAGACTTATATACCTAGGCCTCCTTTATTGCAAGTTGTAGAATGGACAGATACAGAACCAATCATATCCACTAATGACACAGTACATATGTATTCTCCTTGGAGATTTGACCTGTCCTCTCTCAAGATGGAAGACTAATAAGCATTTCTCTAGGCTATGAAATCCTTCCTTTATGCATGGTCCCAGCAGAATTCTGTATTAATGTTAGTCAACAAAAGTGGGCTTTCATCCTGCCTCCAAAAAAGAATTTCCGTTCATTGCTTGGACTGTTTCCTGCCCTGTCCTTTTATGAAAACCATGTGAATACTACCCAAACTTTCGGAAAAGGACAAAAGTTGAAATGTAAGGGGTTTACGTATAAGGACTCTACATATATTCCTGTTTACTGGGGTAGATATCAAGCTAAATCATGGAAATTAATTTTTCTGGCCATTTACACCATTGTTGATTGGGGAACCCATAGAATGTGGCTATCTAACTGCTCAGATGATCTTAATAATACACTGTGTGATTATGTTACTCAAGTCGAATGGAAGATTACCAACATTTCAATGGAAAACTTCCATGTCATAGGACTCTTTGTCTGGCTTGACAGCAAAATGGCAACTCCTCACTCTCGAATCATCCTCAATAAATGAATTGGACCTGAACAATGGGACATCTGGAAACTTGATGTATGTACTGAAATACTTGGAACATGGACTTGATATCTCACAAGGACCAGTCGTTGTCATAGTAACTCTTCCTTCCGTTATAATCATTCATATTTTATACAAGCTTGCATCCCCCTTCCTTTTGTTATAGCCGTAGGGAACTCACAATTTAATAAGACTTTATGTTCTGTGACTTGTATAGAATGTAAATTGTATACTTGTCTAAATTCCTCTATTTCTCTCTAAAAATAATGAATCCCTTTTGATTCTTCGTTCTCGGTACAGTCTGTGGTTGCCAAGTAGATCTCCGACGGCCCTGGGAAGAAGGTCCCATGGTAATACTTGCCTCCCGGTTACTCTCTAAATTACTCCAACGATCTAAGCGATTTATTGAGTGGTTAATTCTTGGAATTTTGGGACTAATAGCCATTTGCATCACTGCCAGAGTTGCAGGCATTGCTTTACAAACCTCAATTCACACCCAAAACTTTATTCAAATTTGTACTAAAGATGCTGATACTGTTTGGGCTACCCAGCCTCAGCTGGATGAGGACGTTCAGGATAAAATACATGAATTAAAAGCAGGCATCCAATTGGTCAGAGAACAATTAATAGATTTAAAAATGCAAATATTATTAAAATGTGATTGGATTTCTACACAGTTTTGCGTTACTCCTGTTTGGTTCAACAATAGTGCTTACAACTGCGAACAAAGCAAATTTCATTTACAAGATATTCATAAAAATCCTTCCTTAAATGTACAATTGTTCCAAAAGAAAATCTTTGAAATCTCCTCTAAGAGTCCATCCTTTTCCAAAAATTTAGAAACCTTATGCTGAACAGCTAGCTGATCAATTATTTGGGCTACTCACTTGAGGATGACATCAAAGCATTACACATCGTATTGGATCTGGAGCCATAATGCTGATAATTATCATGGTGATTATATTTGTAGTATACTAATGCCTTTCAACTAAAATGTTCAGACTAAACAGGCAAACCCAATTGGTCAGTGCCTTTTTCACAGAAGCATAGGCATTCACCCCCAATTATGAAAAAATAAAACAGGGGGAATAGTCAGGGGACGTTCAACTTTAAGGGATCCAATATGTTTTCTTCCCTTGTGTACCATTTCTCAAGGACTCTCTGTTCATTCTTAGTTCCTGCAAAACAGGGATGAGCAGATCTGAACGCAGTTCTCACGACTGGGATTATGGGAGAGGACACCTGCTTGGATTCCCTTCAGTGTCTCAAAGGATTAAACATTTTGTTGCCACTGGTGGAATTTCATTATTTTTGGTGGCAGAATAATAATTTTATTGACGATATATAAGCATGTATTTCTGCAAAAAAAAGTACCCTTGTTTCACTCGAGACTTCTGTCCCCTGCATCCTTTTCTGTTAACTGCATTCACCAGGTCCGGGACTACGAAGATCATGACATGGATCTAGTTGAGTGATGACACCATCTTGGTTATCTGGTCATGAAGAGTTTCTTTGTAGAGTTCTCTGTATTCTTGACACATTTTAATAGTTTCTGCTTCTGTTAGGTCCCTAATATTTCTGACCTTTATTGTGTACTTCTTTGCATGAAATCTTCCCATGGTATCTTTAAATTTCTTGAAGCGACCTCTAGTCTATCTGATTATATTTTTAACCTCCCCTTCTTGGCATTGATCAGTGAGGAAGGTTTTCTTACCTGCCCTAGCTATTCTTCAAAATTCAACATTCAAATAGGTGTATCTTTGCCATTCTCGTTTCACTTCCACTTCTCTCTCTCTCCTTTTTCTTTTTTTCTTCTTCTTAGCTAGTGTAAAGTGTCTTCAGAAAACCGTTTTGCCTTTGTGCATTTCTTTGTCTTGGGGATAGTCTTCATTGCTGCTCGTGTACAATATCACGAACCTCTGCCCTTAGTTCTCCAGGAACTCTATTAGATTTCCAATGATAATCAAAATGACTTTTACTTAGGTCAACCTGAATGATCTAGGGATTTACCTACTTTTGTTGAAATACGTCTGAATGTTTCAGTATGAGCTAATGATCTGAGCCACAGTTAGCTCCCAGTTTTGTTTTGGGTGGCTGCATCGAGCTTCTCCATCTTCAGCTGTAAAGCATATAATTAGTTTGATTTCGGTATTAACCATTTTCTTAAAAGACTCTGATGCTGTGAAAGGTTGGGGGCTGGAGGAGAAGGGGACGACCAAGAATGAGATGGCTGGATGACATCACTGACTCTGTGGACATGAGTTTGAGTGAACTCCGGGAGTTGGTGATGGACAGGGAGGTCTGGCGTGCTGTGATTCATGGGGTCGCGGAGAATCGGACACGACTGAGCGACTGAACTAAACTGAACTGTGTGCATGTGTAGAGTCGTCTCATTTGTTGTTGGAAAAAAGTTTCCTATGACAGTGCGTTGTCTTGGCAAAACTGTGTTAGACACTGTCTTGGTTCATTTTGTACGCAAAGGCCAAAATTGTCTGTGAATCTAAATATCTCTTGATGTCCTCCTTTTGCATTCCAGTCCCCTATGATGCAAATTATATCTTTATGTGTGTGCGTGTGTCTGTTAATTCTAGCAGATCCTGTTGGTGAACATAGAACCACTCAACTTCAGCTTCTCACTGACCTTCAGCTCAATTTCTACTTGAACATTGCTGGTCAGGACATAGATTTGGATTACTGTGCTGTTGCATAGTGTGCCTTGAGAATCAGCAGAGATCTTTCTGCTATTCTTAAGAATGCACCCAAGAACTGCATTTCACACACTTTTGTTGACTATGAGTGCTACACCATTTCTTCTCTAGGAATTCTTACCCACCGTAGTAGATAAAATGGTCATCTCAATTAAATTTGCCCATTCCAGTCAATTTTAATTCACTGATTCCTGAAAGGTTGATATTCACCATTGATATATCCTGTTTGACAAATTCCAAGTTTACTTGAGTCATGGACCTAACTTTCTTAGTTCCTGTGCACTATTGTTCTGTACAGAGTGAGGCTTTACTTCCATCACCAGTCACTACCACAGCTGGGTGTTGTTTTTGCTCTGACTTCATCTCTTCTTTATTTTTGGAGTTACTTCTCCACTGATTTCCAGAAGCACATTAGCACCTGCCACCCTGGGGAGTACATCTTTCAGTGTCCCATCTGTTTGCCTTTTCATACTGTTCGTGGTGTTTCAAGGCAAAATACTGAAGCTATTTGCAATTCACTTCTACATTGGCCCACGTTTTGTCAGAACCCTCCATCATGACCCATCCATCCTGGATGGTCCTACATGGCGTGACTCATAGTTTCATTGCATTAGACAAAACTGTGATCCATTTCATCAGTTTGGTTAGTTTTCTGTGATTGTGGTTTCCATTCTGTCTGCCCTCTAATGTATAAGCATAAAAGGCTTATAGAAGCTTTCTGATGGGAGGGACAGACTGTGAGTGAACCTGAGTCGTTTTTATATAGGTGGGGCCATGTTCAGTAAATCTTTAATCCGATTTTCTGTTTGCAGTGGCAGGAGGGTGGGGTGCGGGTTGTTGTGTTCCAGCCCTGTTGTTTGAACTGAGGATAAACTCCGATATGAGTAATGAAAGTAATTGTGATCTTCTTCAAAAGGGCTTATGCAAGCACTGTTGTATTCAGTGCCCCTCATCCTGCTGCAGCCCATTCTTTGCCCACGCCTCTGCCGGAGACCCCTCGACACTCACAGGCAAATCTGGCTCAGTCTATTGTGGGGACACTTTTCCTTATTTTTGTCTCCTGGTTCACACAAAGTTTTGTTTGTGCCCTCCATCAGTCTGCTTCAGTTCTGTGGAAGTTCTGTAATCAAATCCCACTGACCTCCAAAGTCAAATTTCCTCTGGGGTTCTCAATCCCTTTGCCAGAGCCCCAGGTGAGGAAGTGTGCAGTGCTCCTAGAACTTCCTTAACTGTACGAGACTTTCTTCGGATTAATTATTTTTCAATTTGTGGATGTCTGCTAGCTGGATTTATTGTGGATTGAATGGCAAACTCCTCCAAGAGGGCATATGCCATAAACTGCATGACCCAGGTCTGTAGCAGCCAGAGACCCTCTCCCCTGTCAGGCCACTGCTTACCCATGCCTCTGCGGGAGACACTCAATCACTAAAAGACAGGTCTGACTCTGGGTCTGTCAGTCTCTGTGTATCGGTGCACCAAATGTTTTCTGTGCGTCCTCTGAGTGTGGCTGAAAGGTATTGCTTCTAAACACAATTTCACCCCTCCTACAGTCTTCTTGGGACTTATCTGTCCCCCGTGGACATGGTGTACATCTTTTTGGTGGGACCCTGACATTCTCTTGTCCATCAGCATTCAGTAGCAAGCTGCAAATTTGGAGCTCACTCAGGAAAAGATAAGTGAACACCCTTCTACTTGGCCATCTTTTCTCTCTCACAGGTACACACTAGCAAAGGGGAAAAATCATATACCCCACAGCTGCACTTTCTTCACCTTTCTACACTGCCAGTTATGCAAGAAGCACCCGGGTAGATAGCATGCTCACACACTGTATCCGAGGATGCCTGTGGTTTCACGATGAAGGAGTCTATATGATCATGTCATTTGTCTCACATGATGCTATCATTGGCCACATCAGAGAGGGAGTATGCTGCCTGATGGACGGGTCTGAAACAGCAGTAGGCCAGGGCCTTCCTCTAATGTGTAAAAATTCTCTGGTGCAGTAGGCTATCTTTCTGTTCCTCCTCCTTCCAGTCTCTGTTCGTTTCGGAAGGACCTTGACCTCTTTAAAGTCTTGGATCCTGTTATAGCCATGCTTACCATTTCCAGAGGATACCCCAATTCCCATAGACTAAAGTGTCCAAAGGCTATGCTTTAAAATACTCACACCATTGAATTTACACTGGGTGAGTTCTCAAAGCTTCCCATCTGCTTCTTGGTAGAAATTCACACATCAACGTGGCACAAACTGTGAGTTTATTTATGTCTCTTGAGGTAAATCCAGATTTGTGGACCCACTTTCCTGAATTGTCACTGGCCGTCCTTTCCTCATTCCTGTGCTGAACAGGAGCACCTCAGAGATGCATGGGCCAGTCTTCTCCACTCTGTGGACACCTCATGCCTCCTTCTGCTTGCTGCATGTCTCGTGATCTCTCACCTTCATTTCTACTTCGGCTGTAGTTGGACACACAGCCACATACAGAAACACACACAAACACAGCCATGTCTACCCACGCATGTAAACACAAATGTTCAGAGGCACAGGGAAACATAGCAAACAGGGAACAAAAGTGTTTCTGTAGCTGAAAAACCAGTTCTTCATATCAAATTTAGAGATTTCCATATTTCTCCAAGGGAAGTCTCCATTCTCATCTCCAATATGAAATATAGAGGTGTGCAACTTCCAAAGTGGAGAATTGTCACCTAGGATTGAATAGAGTCAATAAGGAGCATTTCACATTTCCTGGACAAAATTCTGTTTTGATATATATATGAGAAATACAATAAACTCTAAACTTGAAGAAGAAACAGTGGGGCCCTAATTTCATTTGTGCAAGAGAGATCATTCCAAATCCATACTGGTTCTCCATATCTTCAGAGAACCAGTGCCAAGATTTCCATATGGGAAATATATACAGAATTCCACATTAAATGCCAGAAAACCACCATGCAGATTTTCATACATGAGTAATAGAGAATTCCACATTTCACATAAGAAAGATAGAATCCAGATTTTCACAGAGTGAAATAAAAAATACAAGTATCATGGAGTAATACTGGTATCACTGTATTTGCATGTAAAAGTATGCTGCTGCTGCTAAGTCGCTTCAGTCATGTCCGAGTCTGTGCGACCCCATAGAAGGCAGTCCACCAGGCTCCGCCGTCCCTGGAATTCTCCAGGCAAGAATACTGGAGTGGGCTGCCATTTCCTTCTCCAATGTAAAAGTATCAGTTCAGTTCAGTCTCTCAGTCGTGTCTGACATTTGCGACCCCATGAATCACAGGAAGCCAATACTCTCTGTCCATCACCAACTCCCGGAGTTCATTCAAACTCTTGTCCATCGAGTCGGTGATGCCATCCAGCCATCTCATTTTCTGTTGTCCCCGTCTCCTCCTGCCCCAATCCCTCCCAGCATCCGTGTCTTTTCCAGTGAGTCAAGTCGTCGCATGAGGTGGCCAAAGTATTGCAGTTTCAGCTTTAGCATCAGTCCTTCCAATGAACACCCAGGATTGATCTCCTTTAGAATGGACTGGTTGGATCTCCTTGCAGTCCAAGGGACTCACAAGAGTCTTCTCCACACCACAGTTCAAAAGCATCAATTCTTTGGAGATCAGCTTTCTTCACAGTCCGACTCACATCCATACATGACCACTGGAAAAACCATAGCCTTGACTAGACGATCATTTGATGGCAAAGTAATGTCTCTGCTTTTTAGTATACTATAAATGTTGGTCATAACTTTCCTTCCAAGGAGTAAGCGTCTTTTAATTTCATGGCTGCAATCAGCATCCACTGTGATTTTGGAGCCCAAAAAATAAAGTCTGACACTGTTTCCACTCTTTCCCCATCTATTTCCCAGTGGGAACAGTTTGTGGAATTGCCTTTCTTTGGAATGGAATAAAAACTGAATGTTTCCTGTCCTGTGGCCACGGCTTAGTTTTCCAAATTCCTTGCATACTGAATACAGCACTTAGAGATGATCATTTTTCAGGCTATGAAATAGCTGAACTGGAATTTCATCAGTTCTAGTAGTTTTGTTCATAGTGAAGTTTCATAAGGATGGCTTGACTTCACATTCCAAGAGGACTGGCTATAGGTGATTGATCACATCATCGCGGTTATCTGGGTCATGAAGATTCTGTTAATATAGTTCTTCTGTGTAACTTTGCCACCTCTTCTTAATATCTTCCGCTTCATTGAGGTCCATGCAATTTCTGTCTTTATGTTGAATATCTCTGCATGAAATGCTTCCTTGGTAGCTCTAAGTTTCTTGAAGAGGTCTCTTTTCTTTCCCATTCCATTATTTTCCTCGATTTCTTACCATTAATCACTGAAAAAGTGATTTCTTATCACTCCTTCCGATTCCTTGGATCTTTGCATTCAGATTGTTATATCTTTAATTTTTTCCTTTGATTCAGCTTATTTTCTCATCTATTTGTAAGGCATCTTCAGCAAACCATTTTGCCTTTATGTATTTTTCTTGAGGAGGGTCTTGATCACTGCCTATTGTACAATGTCACAATCCTCTCTCAATAGTTCATCAGGCATTCTTTGTATCAGATCTAATCCTTTGAATCTACTTGTCAGTTTCACCGTGTAATCATAAGGGATTTCATGTAGGACATGGCTGAATGATCTAGTGGTTTTCCCTACTTTCTTCAATTTAACTTTTGCTTTGGCAATAAGGAATTCATGTCCTGAGCCACTGTCCACTCCCAGTCTTGCTTTGCCGACTCTACAGATCTTCTGCATCTTTGGCTGTGAAGAAAAAGTCAATGTGACTTCAGTGTTAACCATATTATGAGATACATTTTTAGTATTCTCTCATGTTCCCAGAAGAGGGTGCTTGCCATTAGCAGTGTGTTCTCTTGGCAAATCTCTGTTAACATTTGGAAGACTTCATTTTGTAATCTAAGGCGAAATTTGCCTGTTACCCCTGGTAGCTCTTGACTTCCTACTTTGGCATTCCTTTCCCTGTGATGGAAAAGTCATTTTTCTTGTCTGTTACTTCTAGAAAGTCTTGTAGGTCTTCATAGAATCTTTCTAATTCAGCTACTTCAGCATGACTGGTCAGGGCAGACTTGGTTTACTGTGCTATTGAATGGATTCCCTTGGAAAGAAACAGAGATCATTCTGCCGGTTTTCAGATTGCCACCAAATACTACATTCCAGACTCTTTTGTTTGCTATAATGGCTACTCCGTTTCTTCTGAGGGTTTCTTTCCCACTGTAGTAGACATAATGGTAATCTGAGTTAAATTCATCCATTCCTGTCCATTTTAGTTCACTGATCCCTAAAATGTCAATGTTCACTCTTGATGTCGCCGTTTTGATCCCTTCCTATTTTCCTTAATTCATGGACCTAACCTTTAACGTTCTTATGCAATCTTGCTCTTCACAGCATCGGGGTGTTCTTCCATCACTAGTCACATCTGCAACTGGGTACTGTTTTGGCTTTGGCTCCATCGCATCATTCTTTTTAGAGTTTCCTCTGCACTGATCTCCCATATCATATTGGGCAGCTACCAACCTTGGAGTTTGTCTTTCAGTATGCTATATTTTGCCTTTACATGCTGCTCATGGAGTTCTTCAGGCAGGAATACTGATGAGGTTTTCCATTCCCTTCTCCAAGGACCACAATTTGTCAGAAACCATAACCATGACCCGTCCATCTTGGGTGGCCCTACAAGCATGGCACATAGTTTCATTGAGTGAGTTAGACAAGGCTGTATCCCATGTGATCAATTTGGCTAGCTTTCTGAGATTATGGTTTTCATTCGCTCTGACTTCTGATGGATAAGGTCAAGAGTTTATGGGAGCTTCCTGATGGGAACGACTGATTAAGGGAAACTGGTTCTTTTTCTGATGGGTAGAACTACGCTCAGTTCAGTGCAGTTCAGTGGCTCAGTCATTGACAAATCTTTGTGACCCTATGCACTGCAGCATGTCAGTCCTCCCTGTCCATCACCAACTCATCGAGTTTACTTAAACTCATGTTCATAAAGTCGGCGATGCTCTCCAATCGTCTCATCTTCTGTCTACTGTTATCCTCCCACCTTGAACTTTTCCCAGCATCAAGGTCTTTTAATAATGAATCAGTTCTTCACATCATGTGGCCAAAATATTGGGTCGTAGCTGCAACATCAGGCCTTCCAGTGAATGTTCTGGACTGATTTCCTTTATGATGGACTCCTTGGATCTCCTTACCATTCAAAAGACTCTTAAGCCACTTCTCCATCATCACAATTCAAAAGCATCAATTCTTTGGCTTTCTTTATAGTCCAAATCTCCCATCCCTACATGACTACTGGCAAAACCATAACTTTGACTAGACAGAAATATGTTGGAAAGTAATCTCTCTGATGTTTGATATTCTGTCTAGTTTGGTCATATTTTTCTTCCAAAGAGAAATCATCTTTTAATGTTACGGCTGCATTCCCAATCTGCTGTGATTTTGAATACACCTCCACTCCCCAAACCCCACCCCTGGCCAAAAAAAAACAAAACAAACAAAACTCTCATTCTTTCCATTGTTTCCCCTTCTATTTGCCATGAAGTGATGGGATCGGCGGCCATGATCATTGTTGTCTGAATTTTGAGTTTTATGTCATCTATTTCACTCTCCACTTTCACTTTCATCAAGGGGCTCTTTAGTTCGTCTTCCCTTTCTGCCATAAACTTGGTTCCATCTCCAGATAAGAGATTATTGATATTTCACCTGGCTATCTTGATTCCAGGGTGTGTTTATGCAACCTGGCATTTCTCATGATGTAATCTGCATATAATTTACATAAGCAGCATATCCGTATACAGCCTTGATGTACTCCTTTCCCTTTGGATTCAGATTGTCTTTCCATTTCCAGTTCTAACTTGCGTCTTGATCTGCATACAGATTTTTCAGGAGGCAGGTCAGGTGGTCTGGTATTGTCATCTCCTGAGGAATTTTCCATAGTTTGTTGTGACCCGTAGTCAAAGGTTTGGTGTAGTCAATGATGCAGAAGTAGAATTTTTTCTTCTGGACTCTTCCTGTGTTGCTGATCCAAAAGCTGTTGATAATTTGATTTCTGGTTCCTCTGCCTTTCAAAAATCAAACTTGAACACCGGGAAATTCATGGTTTATGTACTGTTGAAGCCTGGTCTGGAGAATTTCGATCATTATTTTGCTAGTGTGTAAGATGATTGCAATTGTGTGGTAGTGTAAACATTCTTTGTCACTAGCTTTCTTTAATGCTAATTGACGTTCTCCTTGTATAATTATGGGTCATTAGTATGTGTATATTACAAAAACCATCCCAATATTCGATTATGATTACCGTCCACTTAATTTTTTAAACTAAATTATGATAAAGGAGTAAAGAAAATAAAAGAATTCTACTTGGTGCTCTCTGATGACCTAAATGTGAAGGAAGTCTAAAAATTCAGGGATTTATGTACACAGAAGTGTCATTCATTTTGATATATTACAAAAAAATAAGAGAAGATTGTACAATTTTTATAAAATAAAATTTCTTAAAGCAATATTACAAGTCAACTGTACCTCAAGCAGTGAACAAATAAATTGTTCCACCATTTGCAATATTTTGGTCGTTGAGAACATGATGGTAAGTGAAATATTTCAGTTACAAGGTAACAGAAACTTTAATCACCTGATGGTTTTAGTTAAAACATGTGAATTTAGGGAAAGTGAGTTGAAAATTGTTATCTGAGCTTATTCAAAATTGAGCACGATTATTCAAGTTACCAACTTGTATCATAGGTCAAATATTTCTTCAAGGAAGATGTTCTAATAGAGACAGGACGGACATAGATCTGCAGATCTTAGCTCAAGATTATTAGAGAAGTTGGAAATGCAACTCCAACCACAGTCACACTCTCAATGGTGTGTAGTAAAATATATATTGCTCCCATTGCTCAGGACCTTCTAGGCCTTCTACCCTAGGGCCTGGTAGTGAAAGGCAGAACTTCAGGAAAGGCAAAAGGCTATGTATTTTAGAGGCCCAGATCCCTTGATGGAGCCATTCACTGGCCTTCACCAGGGTTCGAAGAAGTAGCCAACATGTCTGATGCTCACCTCCATGACCTAATAGTTGTGGCAAACCGTAGGGGTAACAGTCTATGACACCCAGCCCCCTTTTGGATAGTATGAGAATACCGAGGGCCAACTGTGTTTCGTGCACTTGACTCCCTCATTAAAATGACTGGACAATGTATGAGAACCTTGGAAAGAGAAGGAAACGGAGAACAGACAGCTTCCCCTTCAGCTGGGACTGGGCACTGATTGGAGAACCAAGACCAGACGTTGAGATCTAGCCTGCGCCCAGACAGGATTACCAGCCTTCAGAGGGAAACCCTCCTCGTAACCAGGATGTTGGATGATGAAAGTCATTTTAGGATATTTCCTTTTAGGTTACGGATTGATATTTGCTTCAGTACAGGTTTACAGAAACAGTATTACCTGACCGTGACCTTACCTCAATAACAGGTTCTGACAGCAAGATATTTGCAACACCTAATCACAACCCTCACTTACCTTTCCTCTAAGTGAGCTGTGTTGAAAGCTGAGGAGTTTGCTGTAATTAAAGGCATAAGCCACACATCTTGCATTACTCTGCAATGAAAACCTCTAGTATTTTAACCCCAATCTTTGGAAATAACAGTCTAATAATAGGTATTTATTAGCAGTAGCATCTTATGTCTCAGTTAGGTGGATGAGAGAGTGCCTCATTTCAAAACCACTTTCTCTCATGTGTACATGAGAAGTTTATCATTTTCTAGTATAAAACAAATTAGCTGGTGCACTGGGATGAACCAGAGGGATGGGATGGGAAGCGAGGTGGGTGTGGGGTCAAGATGGGGAACATGTGTACACCCGAGGCGACTTCATGTCAGTGTATGGCAAAACCAATACAATATTGTAAACTAATCAGCCTCTAATTAAAATAAATACATTTAAAATAATGATAATAATAAAAACAAATTAACAAAACCTGATGGCTACCCCGATTATCAAGCTTATTAAGGACCAAATTACTGTGACAGATGTAATCAGGTCTATTTGAAGAATACTTATAACTTTGAAAATATTTTAATGAACTAATTTTCTATTATACATATATTATATTTTGCTAGTATACATATATAAAATATAGTATTTTGACTTTACATCAATTTTGTAGTTTGTATATGTGCATCACAGTTTGGTTTAATACTTATACAAAATAAATTTTTTCTTTACCTAATGCCTTTATGGAGAGGATATGGAGATTGTCAAGAAACTCTAAGTGTTGTTTATAATTGTATTAATCCCAAAGAACCCCTTTTTCTTAAGAATCTGCATTCTCAATTGGGTAGATCTGATTAGTGGGGTGAACACTCAGAGACAGATTAGTATAGACTGGTAACAAGTGAAAAGAAGAAAATCAATATTGTAGAATAATATTGTCCTCTCAAAATGTGTATTTTGAAGCCGATGGCATCATCGACTCGATGGACATGAGTTTGAGTGAACTCCAGGAGTTGGTGATGGACAGGGAGGCCTGGCATGCTGTGATTCACGAGGTCAAAGAAAGTCGGACATGACTGAGTGACTGAACTGAACTTACTGTACTTTGTACAGAGTCAAAATTATGAGCAATGTGTAATTTCTTTCTGAACCTTTTTTCCAATAGGGTTTTTAAGTAGATATTTTGATATACAGGACAAGGTTTTTATCAGGAAAGGAGAGCAGACACAAAAAACACAGAGACATTTATATGTGAAGACAAAGCCATGTGATGATGTGTCACCATCCAAAAGAGGCCTCAAAAGAAAGCAAATCTGGTAACCCTTTTATTACTGGCTAGATCCTGCAAGTATAAGAAATCATTTACTGAAGCTACCTGCTTAATGGCATGCTGTTAGAGAAAACCTTGAAAAGACATATAACACTGCCTCTTGAAAATAAGCTTTCAAGTTCAAAAGAAGCCTACTGTTCATACCCAGGTTCTCAGCGAAAGGAAACTGTTAAAGAACTCTCTGACCAATTAACTGATAATGCTTCAGAATTTTAATGGGAAAAATTCCCATTCTCCATTGAAAAGAGAAGTATAAAGTACTTAGGAATAAATTTACCTAAAGAAACAAAAGACCTGAATCTATATATCGAAACCTAAAACACTGCAGAAATAAAGATAATAGAAACAGACAGAGAAATATGTCAGGTTCTTAGATCAGAAGAATCAATACGTGAAAATGAGTACACTAGCCAAAACACAATATGTTCACCACTATCTAACAGTGTTGTTGCTGTTGTTGTTGTTGTTTCCACAGAACAAGAACAAACAATTTCAACCTTTAATAGCCAAAGCAATCTTGAAAAAGAAGAATGGATATAGTGGGATCAACCTGCCTGACTTCAGGTTATACTACAGAGCTATAGTCATCAAGAAAGAAAGGTACCTGCACAAGACAAAAATACAGATCAATGGAACAATATAGAAAGCCCAGAGATATATCCACACACATATGGACACTTTATCTTTGGCAAAAGAGGCAAAAATATATAATGGAGGAGAGAAAACCACTTTAAAAAGCGCTGCTGGGGAAAACTGTCAACAACTGTAAAAGAGTGGTGCTAAAAAACATTTTACCACCCTATACAACAATACACTTAAAATGGATTAAACATATAAACATAAGTCTAGAAACTATACAACTCTCAGAGGAAAACATAGACAGAACAGACTCTAACACAAATCACAGTATCATTCTCTGTGACCCTCCTGAGTGACAGAAATAAAAACAAAAACAAACATGGGACATCATTAAACTTAAAAGTTTTACACAATGAAGGAAACAATAAGCAAGGTGAAATGGCAGCCTTCCAAATGGGAGAAAATAATAGTTAAAAAATTAGCTGACATCAAATTAGTCTCCAAAATATACAAGCAGCTCATGCAGTTCAATACCAGAAAAATAAGTAATCCAATCAAAAAGTGGGACAAAGATCTAAAGAGATTTCTCCAAAGGATACATACAGGTGTCTAACAAACACCTGAAAATCTGCTCCACATCACTCATTATCAGAGAAACTCAAATCAATACTACAGTGAGGTACCATTTCACACTGGTCAAAAAACTACCATCAAAAACTACCATCAAAAAACTCTACAATCCAGCAATGCTGAAAAGGGAGCGGAGAAAGGGAACATTCTTACGTTGTTGGTGGGAAGGCACACTAGTATGGGCACTATGGAGGACAGTGTGGAGATTCCTTAAAAAAAATAATAATAAACGGAAATAGAATTACCATATGACCCAGTGATCCCACTTCTGGGCATACAAACCGAGACAACTAGAATTCAATGAAACATATGTACTCCAATGTTCATTGCAGCACTCTTTACTATAGCTTGGAAATTGAAACAACCTTGATGTCCACTTTGAAGATCAATGGTTAAGGATGAAGCTGTCATATACACAATGGAATATTCAGCTATTAAAAAAAGGACGTGTTTGAGTCAGTGCTATGAGGTGGATGAAACTGCAGCCTATTATACAGAGGGAAGCAAGCCAGAAAGAGAAACACCAACATAGTATATGAAACCTTATATATGAAATTTAGAAAGAAGTAACAACGATGCCATAAGCGAGACAATAAAAGTGACACTTATATAAAGAAAAGAATTCGGGACTATGTGGGATATGGCGAGGGTGGGATACTAGGAAAGAATAGCATTGAAGCATGAAACACTGAAACATTTATATTATCATATGGAGAACAGATAACCAGTTGAAGCTCATTACATGAAGCAAGGCATGCAAAAGTGCTGATGTGGGACAAACCAGAAGGACGAGTCCATGAGATGGCTGACTGACATAGTAGTGTGGAGGAAGCTCTGATGAGAATTCAGTAACCACGAAAATAGTTCACTTGTATTACAGTAAAAAAAAAAAAAAATTATTTTCTCTCAGCTAGCTCTCATAAACTCTATCCACTCATCGATACCCAGCCTAGTGGGGATGAATCAGCTTGATCTCAAATCTAAACTGGACATTCAAACTTCTGCCTTAGGCTCATGAGATGAATGCTTATAACTTCCTTACCATCCACTTTTCTTTTACTGTAGCAATGAGTAGTCTCACCCACTGTGACTGAGGCCTTCAAATATGTCACTGTGGAGCCCATCCTTTCTTCTTGCTAACATCATCTCCATGTTCCCCTGAGCACCAGGTGCCTCCATAAGTACTTATCTATTGCTCACGAAGGCAACTGAACAACCCTCATGACCTCTTATCAATCTCATTAAAGTGTGAAATAGACAAATATGCTAAAAAGGCCTGGAAAACTTCACTAATACTGAGAACGCCATCAGAAAACCGAGTCTCAGCCTTCCTGAAAAATTCTTGGTAAAGGTCATGTAACTCGTGGGAAAGAATATGAGGAATATGCTCACTCTTGCTATGGAAAGAAGTGGGTAATACGATGGAACTAATAAGCCCTTTCACATATGACTTTAAAAATGATGAGACAGCATGGGAAAGACAGCACACAAAGCCACACGTATGTGAGGTGCAAAGTTCTTGGGGTTCTTTTGTTCTACGACAGACCTGTTCAATGCCTAAAGCAGCCTGTTTCTAGAAAGGAAGAGATATATATGGGTATCAAGATTATCATTTCCTTTCAGTGCCAGATCTTTCCGTTGTGCTCCTTACTGGTCTAGACAAGGGAAAACGTAAATTAGAGTTTATCATTCCCAAATAGGAAAGAAACGTCTCAGTAGACCAATTTCTATCAAGTGAAAACAGTGTCTTTATTTCATATACTAGGAAAGAAGTTTCAAATATTGGATGGAGAAAAAGAAGCATAAGACTCTCCACATAGGATACATTTTCATTTATTTCTTCTTCTTTTTCTCTTTTTTTCAAGGTAAAGAAACAGCCTGTAGACTTTAATAAAGTCACAGAGATAATTTAGAAAAATGTTAAGCACTTCAGTGTGAGTGACACAAAGTCCTATGAGAGAATATATAGAACACAATTGCATCTGACTCTAAGTTACATGTTTGTTTGTATGTTCAGTCTTGTCCAACTCTGCAACGAAATGGAATGTAGAACACCAGACTCCTCTGCTCATGGGATTTACCAGACAAGATAGTTGCTTTCTGTGGCCATTTCCTACTCCACTCTTAGATGTATACAATGAATAAAAATATTATCCATGATTTTCTTGCATCTCTTTCAACACAAAATAAATTATACAGGCTCTTTGCTCCAATGAATCTTTCTTAAATTCCAAAGATACCATTGTGAATGAGAAATGGTTGAAATATTTTGGACTCTCATGATCACAGCAAGGCAGATACAAATTAAAGGAAAAGGTAAACCTCGAAACCTGACCTGCCTTATAATTCAGTGAAGCTCATTTTTGTTAAACAAATAACAGAATTTCCCTTCTTTATCTCCTTTTAACAGCTAAAGATGGAGAAATAGGTAGATAGACAAAGTAGAGCTCAGAGAAGTGGGACAGAAATCTCTGTATATGACCCAGTCAGTTTTCAAGGGTTTCACCTTTGTTTTCTTTCCTGTTTGCTTGTTTGTTTTTAAAGAACTCATTTCCCAGAACTTCATAGAAACGTTAATGATGCTGAAGATCTTGTGTCACCTTCGTGTTGGTGGGAAATATGACCATTAGCAAGTGGCACTGATTTTCCCTCAGGGCTCCAGGTATAAATCAGTATGTCCAGTGTTTATGTTCTCATTAAGAGGAACCACAAATCAAATATCCAAAATCCGTGGGATCATGAAAATAACAAGACAGTTCCAGGAACAAACAAACAAATAAACATATTCTTCTACTTCATTGTTTATAACAAAGGTTTTGACTGTGTGTATCACAACAAACGGTGGAAAATTCTTAAAGTGATAGCAACAGCAGATCGCCCGACCTGCCTCTTAGGAAATCTGTATGCAGATCAAGAAGCACCAGTGAGAACTGGATGGAAAACAACAGACTGCTTCCAATTAGGGAAAGGATTATGACAAGGCTGCATATTGTCACTCTGTTTATTTAAATTATATGTAATGCTGACTTCAATCACTCAGTCATATCCGACTCTTTGTGACCCATTAACCACAGCACACCAGGCCTCCTTGTCCATTACCAACTCCTTGAGTTTATGCAAACTCATGTCCATTGAGTTGGTGATGCTATCCAATTATCTTATCCTCTGTCATCACTTTCTCTTTCCTGCCCTCAATATTTCACAGCCTCAGGAAATTTCCCAGTGAGTCACTTAATCGCATCAGGTGGCCAAAGTATTGCAATTTCATCTTCAACATCAATCACTCCAATGAACACCCAGGACTGATCTCCATTAGGATGGACTGGTAGATCTCCCTGCAGTCCAAGGGACTCTCAAGAGTCTTCACCTACACCACAGTTCAAAAGCATCAATTCTTCAGCACTCAGATTTCTTTATAGTACAACTCTCATATCCATACATGCCCACTGGAGAAACCATAGCCTTTACTAGATGGACCTTTGTTGGCAAAGTAATGCCTCTGCTTTTTGATATGCTGACTAGGCTGGTCATAACTTTCCTTCCAAGGAGTAAGCGTCTTTTAATTTTATGGCGGCAATCACCATCTGCAGCAATCTTGGAGCCTAAGAAACCGTGAGTAACGATTTCCACTGTTTCCCCACCTTTTGCCATGAAGCAATGGGACTGTATACCATGATGTTAGTTTTCTGAATGTTGAGATTTAAGCGAATTTTTCCCTATCCTCTTTCAATGTCATCATGCGGTTCTTTAGTTATTTTTCACTTTCTGCTGAAAGGGAGGTATCATCGGCATATCTGAGGTTATTGATATTTCACCCAGAAAACTTGATTCCAGCTTGTGCTTACTCCAGCCCAACACTTCTCATGATATCCTCTGCATATAAGTTAAATAAGGAGAGTGATACTATACATCCTTGACGTACTCCTTTTCCTATTTGGAACCAGTCTGTTGTTCCATGTCCAGTTCTGTTGCTTCGTGACCTGCATATAGGTTTCTCAAGAGGCAGGTCAGGTGGTCCAGTATTCCCATCTCTTTCCAATTTTCCGCATTTTATAGTGATCCACGCAGTCAGGGGCTTGGCATAGTCAGTAAAGAAGACATAGATGCTTTTCTGGAGCTCTCTTCCTTTTTCGATGATCCATCAGATGTTGGCAATTTGATCTCTGGTTCCTCTGTTGTTTTTAAAACCAGGTTGAAAATCTGGATGTTCACAGTTCACGTATTGCTGAAGCTTGGCTTGGAGAATATAGAGCATTATTTTACTATTACTAGTGTGTGAGATGAGCGAAATTGTGCGGTAGGTTGCACATTCTATGGCATTGCCTTTCTTTGGGATTGAAAACATATTGCCCTTTTCCAGTCTTGTGTCCACTGCTGAATTTTCCAAATTAGCTGTCATATTGAGTGCAGCGCTTTTAAAGCATCATCTTTCAGGATTTGAAGAAGCTCAACTGAAATTCCACCATCTACATTAGTTTAGTTCGTAGTGATGCTTCCTAAGACCCACTTGACTTCACATTCCAAGATATATGGCTCTAGATGAGTGATCACTCCATTGTGATTATCTGGATCGTGAAGATCTTTTTTGTAAAGTTCCGTGTATTCTTACCACCGCTCCTTAATAATTTCTGCTTCAGTTATTTTTCCCTACCGTTTCTGTGCTTTATTGAGCCCTTCTTTCCATGAGATGTTCTCTTGGGATCTCCAATGTTCTAGAAGAGATCTCCCGTCTTTACCATTCTATTGTTTCCCTTCTTTTTTTGCACTGATCCCTGAGGAAGGCTTTCTTTTCTCTCCTTGATTTTCTTTAGAAATTTGAATTCAAATGGATATATCTTTCCTTTTCTCTTTTACTTTTTGTTTCCCTTGTTTTCATAGCTATTTATAAGGCCTCCTCAGAGAGCCATTCTTTTTTTTTTTTTGGCATTTCTTTACCTGGGGATGGTCATGATCCCTGTCTCCTGTACACTCTCAGGTACCTTCATCCATAGCTCATCAGGCACTCAGTCAATCAAATCTAGTACCTTAAATCTAATTTGCATTTCCAGTGTAGTGTCATAAGGGATTTGATTTAGGTCATACTTGAATGGTCTAGTGGTTTCCTCCTGTTTCTTCAACTTCTGTCTGAATTTGGCAATAAGGAGTTCAGGATCTGAGCCACAGTCAGCTTCCTGTCTTGTTTTTGCTGACTGTATAGAGCTTCTTTATTTTGGCTGCAAAAACATAATCAATCTGATTTCAGTGTCGACCATCTGGTGATGTCCATGTGTAGAGTCTTTTCTTGTGTTGTTGGAAGAGGGTGTTTGCTTGACCTGTGCGTTCTCTTGGCAGAACTCTATTAGCCTTTGCCCTGTTTCATTCTGTAGTTCACAGCCAATTTGCCTGGTACTCTAGGTGTTTCTTGACTTCCTACTTCTGCTTTCCAGTCCCCTATACTGAAAAGGACATCTTCTTTTTTGTTAGTTTTCGAAGGTCTTGTAGGTCTTCACAGAACTTTCAACTTCAGCTTCTTCAGTGTTACTGATCAGAGCATAGATTTTGATTACCATGATATTGAATCGTTTGCCTTGGAAAAGAACAGAGTTCATTCTGTCGTTTTTGATATTGCTCCCAAGTACTGCATTTTGGACTCTTTTGTTGACTATGATGGCTACTCCATTTCTTCAAAGAGATTCCTGCCCACAATAATAGATAAAATGGTCATGTGAGTTAAATTCTCCCATTCCAGTCCATCTTCGTTCACTGATTCCTAGGATGTCAGTGTTCACTCTTGTCATCTCCTGTTTGACCACTTCCAATTTGCCTTGATTGATGGACCTAACATTCCAGGTTCTTTTGCAATATTGCTCTTGACAGCATCAAACCCTGCTTCCATCACCAGTCCCGTTCACAACTGGTTGTAGATTTTGTTTTGACTCAATTGCTTCATTATTTCTGGAGTTATTTACCCACTGACCTCTAGAAGCATAGTGGGCAGCTACCGATGATTCATCTTTCAGTGTCCTTTCTATTTGTTTTCATGGTTTTCATTGGGTTCTCAAGGCAAGAACACTGAAGTGGGTTGCCATTCCATTCTCCAGTGGACCACATTCTTTCCACTTTGGTGAAGGGCTGTCATCAAAGTAAAAGACAATTTCTTCTTGGAGAAAACTCTATGCAAACCTAAACATTGTATTTAGAAGAGACATTCACCTTGGTAACAAAGGCCTCCACTTCACAAACCCCTGTTGTTTATCCAGTAGTCATGTGCAGATGTGGGAGCTGGGATATAAAGAAGACTGAGAGGACATTCTATGGCTTTCAACTGTGCTGCTGCCGAAGAAACTTCAATTCAGTTCAGTCACTCAGTCGTGTTCAACTCTTTTTGACCCCACGAACCGCAGCACACCAGGCCTCCCTGTCCAACACTAACTCCCAGAGACCACCCCAACTCATGTCCATTGATAGGCAATGCCATCCACACATCTCATCCTCTGCCATTCTATTCTCCTCCTGCCCTCAACCTTACCCAGCAACAGGGACTTTTCCAATGAGTCAGCTCTTAGCATCAGCTGTCTAAACTATTGGAGTTTCAGCTTCACCATGAGACATTCCAATGCACACCCAGGGCTGATCTCATTTAGGATGGATTGGTTGGATCTTCTTGCGGTCCAAGGCACGCTCAAGAGTCTTCTCCAACACCACAGTTAGAAAGCATCAAATTTTTGTCTCTCAGCTTTTCTTACAGTGTAACTCTCACATTCATACATGACCACTGAGTAAACCACAGCCTTACCTAGATGGACCTTTGTTGACAAAGGAATGCCCCTGCTTTTTAATATGATATCTAGGTTGGTTGTAACTTTCCTTCCAAGGAGAAAGCGTCTTTTGATTTCATGGTTACAATCACCATCTGCAGTGATATTGAATCCCCAAGAAATAGACTCTTAGGGGTCCCTTGGACTGCAAGGAGATTAAACCAATTCATCCTAAAGGAAATCAACCCTAAGTATTCATTCGAAGGCCTAATGATGAAGTTGAAACTTCAGTTTTGGCCAGCTGATGCAAAGTGTCCCTTCACTGGAAAAGTCTATGATGCTTTTTAAGATTGATGGCAGGAGAAGAAGGGAGTAATAGATGATGAGATGGTTGGACTGTATCAGAAATACAATAGGTATGCATTTGAACAAACTCTGGAAGATAATGAAAGATAGAGAGGCCTGTTGTGCAACAGTCCATGGCGTCAAAAAACAGTTGAAGACAACTTGTTGACTGAACAATGACACTCAATATCTCTAGAGTTACTTCTACAAATCACTCTAATATACTTAAAGAAAGTAGTGACAAATAACAACTAAGGTGATATAATAGAAGATGGTTTAATGAATTTTTTTAAAAATATGGGAACTGTAGACTCTGAAAGAAACAAAGCTTAGAATTGAATAAATTTTAAGTATTAGTGTGAGGGAGGAAACAGGATGATGGAGGAGGAATATGATGGGGAGACAACTTTCTCCGCCACAAATTCATCCAAAGGACATTTGAACACTGAGTAAATCCCACAAAGCAACTTCTGAATGCCGGTAGAGGACATCAGGCACCCAGAAAAGCAGACCATTGTCTTGGAAAAGAGGTAAGAAATAACATAAATGCTAAAAAGAGAGGCAAAAGAGGGAGGGATGGAGGTACATCAAGAGATGGGAGGCTTAAAAAACAGAGAAGTTTCCAAACACCTGGAAACACTCACTAGTGAATCTGTGGCAATCTTTGGAACCTCAGAGGTCAACATAACGTGGAGGAAAAATAAATAAATAATTAAAATCTACAGACTACATGCTCAGCAGTAACTCCAGGGGAGAAGCAGCGCAGCCGCCCACACCCCCAACTAGCAAGCGGGGACTGGGAAGGTAGGCACGGGCTGAGTCCCTTAGAGTAAGGACCGGTCCTGAAAACACTGAGGGCAATCTGAAGGAGCTAACTTAAGATAGCTAAGCAGACTGAGGGATAGCTACCCCGTGAAAGGCAAAATGCCCCAAGCTAAGACAATGCCAGACTTTCTCATAGAACAAAGGACTGAACAGAGCTAGCCATCTGAGGTCAGCCCATCCACCATCCCACGCTGAGACAGGCAGGGAAGGGCAGCCAGAGCTGGAAGTGGGCAATCTCAGCTCCAGAGAGGCATCCAATATCAAGCTGTAAGCAGGCTTCTTTGCTAACCAAGACTTCTCGGGTTCTGGCTGGTCGATATCCGCCTGAGAAGGTGCACTGATTGTATGCCCGGAAAACCAAGCAACAGTGACGGGGGAGGCAATAAATCACAGCGACTGTGCTGGCCAAACACCTGGTACCTGAGCTGCTCAGACCGGGCAAGGGCACAAAACGTAGGCCCAACCAAGTCTGCACCTTTGTGGAGTATCTGAGAACCAGAACCTGAGCGGCTTAGACCAGGGATGTACATCCAACCCAGTGCCGGCCTCGGACGCTTCCCGGTAGAGTAACTTAAAGCCTGTGCAGTGTAGACTGGGACAGCAAACACGCTGTGAGCGGGGGCAAACCCAGTGTATCCAAGACACTTCAAGCACTCCCCACTGATGCCACTGATATTTGTCTGCAGCTTACCTCCCTCCCCACGGTACTACCGAACAGGTGAGCTTAAAAAAGTGTCTACCACAGCCGTTTTGTCAGGACAGGAAATAGACACCAAAGAAACCATCAAACAGAAGAAGCTTAAACAGAAGGAACTGAAATGGAAGAGACAGATGGAGAAGTCTTGAGCCTAGTGCAAGAATAAGACTGAAAACCAGAGGCAGAGGCTTAAGTCCAAATCCTGAGAACACCAGAGAACTTCTGTTCTAGGTAACATTAATTGACAAGAGCTCATCAAATGCCTCCATACCTTCACTGAAACCAGGCACCACCCAAGGGTTAACAAGTTCCAGAGAAAGACATACCAAGCTAATTCTCCAGCAACACAGGAGAATAGACCTGATCTTCAATATGAAGTCTGCCCAAAGCCACTCCAACCCCAATGACATCTCATAATTCATTACTGGACACTTCATTGCGCTACAGAGGGAAGAATTCCAACTCCACCCCGCAGAACACCGACACAAGTTTCCCGAACCAGGCAACCTTGACATGCTACCCTTCCAAGGCCACACACAGCGATGAAACTACACAATAAAGAAAAATCCATACACTGCCAGAAGACGGAAATGGCACCACTAACAGAGCAATATAAGCAAGACGAAGTGGCAGAAAAATATCCAGAAAGTAAAGGAACAGGATAAATGTGCACCAAAAAAAAAAAAAAAAAAAAAAGAGTAAGATATAGGGAATCTACTTGATAAAGAATTTCGAATATTGATAATGAAAATGATTTAAAATCTTTAAAACAAACTGGAGTTACAGATAAATAACCTGGAGACAAGGATTAAGAAGATGCAAGAAAGGTTTAATAAGGATCTTGAAGAAATAGAAAAGAGTCAATATACAATGAATAATGCAATAGATGAGATCAGATAGAGTCTGGAGGGAACCAACAGTAGAATAAAGGAGGCAGAAAACAGTTGACAAGTGACCTAGAAGTCAGAATTGTAGAAATAAATGATTCAGAGAGGAAAAAAGAAAAATGATTGAAAATAAATGAGGACCATCTCTGAGACCTCTGGGACAATGTTAAATGCCCCAATATTGGAATCATAGAAGTCCCAGAAGAAAAGACAAAAAGAAAGGCCATGAGAGAATACTTGAGGAGATAATAGTTGAAAACTTCCTTAAATGGGGAAGGAAATAATCACCCAATTCCAAGAAACACAGAGAGTCTGTAACACGATAAACCCAAGGCGAAATACTCCAAGACAAACATTAATCAGACTAACAAAGATCAAACACAAAGAACAAACATTAAAAGCACAAGGGAAAACCAACAAATAACACACAACAGTTTCCCATAAAAATAACAGCTTATCTTTCCACAGAAACTCTTCAGGCCAGGAGGGAATGGCAAGACATACTTAAAGTGATGATATAAAATATCCTACAGCCAAGGTTACTATACCCATCAAGGATTTCATTCAAATATGAAGGAGAAATCAAAAGCTTTACAGACAAGGAAAAACTGAGAGAATTCATCATCACCAATCCAGCTCTCCAACAAATGCTAAAGGATCATCTCTAGACAGGAAACACAGAAACGGTATGTGAACTCGAACCCCAAACATAAAGAAAGTTGCAACGGGGTCACACTTATCAATAATTATCTTAAATGTAAATGGGTTGAATATCCCAACCAAAAAACAAAGTCTGGCTGAATGGATACAAAAGCAAGACCCCTATATATGTTGTCTGCAAGAGACCCACCTCAAATCAAGGGACACATACAGACTAAAAGTGAAATGCTTGAAAAAGACATTCCACTCAAATAGAGACCTAAAGAAAGCAGGAGTAGCAATACTCATATCGGATAAAAATAGACTTTAAAACAAAGGCTGTGAAAAGAGACAAACAAGGACATTACATAGTGATCAAAGGATCAATCCAAGAAGAAGATATAGCAATTATAAATATATGCACCCAACATAGGAGCACCACAATATGTAAGACAATTACTAGCAAGTATGAAAGGGGAAATTAACAACAATACAATAATAGTAGAAGACTTTAATAGCCCACTCACACCTATGGATAGATCAACTAAACAGAAAATTAACAAGGAAAGACAAACTTTAAATCATACAATAGACCAGTTAGACCTAATGGATATCTATAAGACATTTCACCCCCAAACAATGAATTTCACCTTTTTCTCAAACACACACAGGACATTTTCCAGGATAGATCACATCCTGCTCCATAAATCTAGGCTTGGTAAAAAAAAAAAAAAAAACTGAAATCATTCCAAGCATCTTTTCTGACCACAATGCAGTAAGATTTGATCTCAATTACAGGAGAAAAATTATTAAAAATGCCAACATATGGAGGCTGAAAAACACACTGCTGAATAACCAACAAATCATAGAAGAAATCAAAATGTGCATAGAAATGAATGAAAATGAAAACACGGCAACCCAAAACTTATGGAACACTGCAAAAGGGGTGCTAGGCAGAGGTTCATAGCACTACAGGCATACCTCAAGAAATAAGAAAAAAGTCAACTAAATAGCCTATCTCTACACCCGGCGGCGCAGACGCGACGCGAGAGACGCCGGCCCGGGCGCAACGAGCCACGCGAAGAGGTGCGGCCGTGAGGAGCTACCCCACGCCTGAGGCCAGGGCCGGCGGCTGAGAGGAGCTACCCCACGTCCAACAGGCGGTGGCTGTGCGGGCGCAGGAGGGCCAAGAGGAGCTACTCCGCGTTCAAGGTCAGGAGGGGGGGCCTTGAGGAGATACCCCTCGTCCAAGGTAAGGTACAGCAGCTGCACTTTGCTGGAGCGGCTGTGAAGAGATTTTCCACGACCAAGGTAAGAGAAACCCAAATAAGACGGTAGGTATTGCTAGGGGGCACCAGAGGGCAGACAAACTGAAATCATAATCACAGGAAACTAGCTGATCTAATCACATGGACCACAGCCGAATGTGGTCCCCCGGAGAAGGGAATGGCAAACCACTTCAGTATACTTGCCTTGAGAACCCCGTGAACAGTAACAAAGGGCAAAATGATAGGATACTGAATGAGGAATTCCCCAGGTCGGTAGGTGCCCAGTATGCTACTGGAGCTCAGTGGAGAAATAACTATAGAAGGAATAAAGGGATGGAGCAAAAGCAAAACCAATACCCAGTTGTGGATGTGACCAATGATAGAAACAAGGTCCGGTGCTGTAAAGAGCAATATTGCATAGGAACCTGGAATGTTAGGTCCATGAATCAAGGCAAATTGGAAGTGGTCAAACAGGAGATGGCAAGAGTGAACGTCGACATTCTAGGAATCAGTGAATTAAAATGGACTGGAATGGGTGAATTTAACTCGGATGAACATTATATCTACTACTGTGGGCAGGAATCCCTTAGAAGAAATGGAGTAGCCATCATGGTCAACAAAAGAGTCCGAAATGCAGTACTTGGATGCAATCTTAAAAATGACAGGATGATTTCTGTTCGTTTCCAAGGCAAACCATTCAATATTACAGTAATCCAGGCCTATGCCCCAACCAGTAATGCTGAAGAAGCCGAAGTTAATCGGTTCTATGAAGACCTACAAGACCTTTTAGAACTAACACCCAAAAAAGATGTCCTTTTCATTATAGGGGACTGGAATGCAAAAGTAGGAAGTCAAGAAACACCTGGAGTAACTGGCAAATTTGGCCTTGGAGCACGGAATGAAGCAGGGCAAAGGCTAATAGAGTTTTGTCAAGAGAATGCACTGGTCATAGCAAACACCCTCTTCCAACAACACAAGAGAAGACTCTACACATGGACATCACCAGATGGACAACACCGAAATCAGATTGATTATATTCTTTGCAACCAAAGATGGAGAAGCTGTATACAGTTAGCGAAAAAAAAGACCAGGAGCTGACTGTGGCTCAGATCATGAACTCCTTATTGCGAAGTTCAGACTTAAATTGAAGAAAGTAGGGAAAACCACTAGACCATTCAGATATGACCTCAATCAAATCCCTTATGATTATGCAGTGGAAGTGAGAAATAGATTTAAGGGACTAGATCTGATTGATAGAGTGCCTGATGAACTCTGGACGGAGGTTCGTGACATTGTACAGGAGACAGGGACCAAGACCATCCCCATGGAAAAGAAATGCAAAAGAGCGAAATGGCTGTCTGAGGAGGCCTTACAAATAGCTGTGAAAAGAAGAGAGGCAAAAAGCAAAGGAGAAAAGGAAAGATATAAGCAGCTGAATGCAGAGTTCCAAAGAACAGCAAGGAGAGATAAGAAAGCCTTCCTCAGTGATCAATGCAAAGAAATAGAGGAAAACAACAGAATAGGAAAAACAAGAGACCTCTTCAAGAAAATTAGAGATTCCAAGGGAACTTTTCATGCAAAGATGGGCTCGATAAAGGACAGAAATGGTATGGACCTAATAGAAGCAGAAGATATTAAGAAGAGGTGGCAGGAATACACAGAAGAACTGTACAAAAAAGATCTTCACGACCAAGATAGTCACGATAACGTGATCACTGACCTAGAGCCAGACATCTTGGAATGTGAAGTCAAGTGGGCCTTAGAAAGCATCACTACGAACAAAGCTAGTGGTGGTGATGGAATTCCAGTTGAGCTATTTCAAGTCTTGAAAGATGATGCTGTGAAAGTGCTGCACTCCATATGCCAGCAGATTTGGAAAACTCAGCAGTGGCAACAGGACTGGAAGAGGTCAGTCTTCATTCCAATCCCAAAGAAAGGCAATGCCAAAGAATGCTCAAACTACCGCACAATTGCACTCATCTCACACGCTAGTAAAGTCATGCCCAAAATTCTCCAAGCCAGGCTTCAGCAGTATGTAAACCGTGAACTCCCAGATGTTCAAGCAGGTTTTAGAAAAGGCAGAGGCACCAGAGATCAAATTGCCAACATCCGCTGGATCATGGAGAAAGCAAGAGAGTTTCAGAAAAACATCTATTTCTGCTTCATTGACTATGCCAAAGCCTTTGACTGTGTGGATCACAATAAACCGTGGAACATTCTGAAAGAGACGGGAATCCCAGACCACCTGACCTGCCTCTTGAGAAACCTGTATGCAGGTCAGGAAGCAACAGTTAGAACCGGTCATGGAACAACAGACTGGTTCCAAATAGGAAAAGGAGTGCGTCAAGGTTGTATATTGTCACCTTGCTTATTTAACTTATATGCAGAGTACATCATGAGGAACGCTGGGCTGGAAGAAGCACAAGCTGGGATCAAGATTGCTGGGAGAAATATCAATAACCTCAGATATGCAGATGACACTACCCTTATGGCAGAAAGTGAAGAGGAACTCAAAAGCCTCTTGATGAAAGTGAAAGAGGAGAGTGAAAAGGTTGGCTTGAAGCTCAACATTCAGAAAACAAAGATCATGGCATCTGGTCCCATCACTTCATGGGAAATAGATGGAAAAACAGTGGAAACAGTGTCAGACTTTGTTTTTTTGGGATCGAAAATCACTGCAGATGCTGATTGCTGCCATGAAATTAAAAGACGCTTGCTCCTTGGAAGGAAAGTTATGACCAACCTTGATAGTATATTAAAAAGCAGAGACATTACTTTGCCGACCAAGGTCCGTCTAGTCAAGGCAATGGTTTTTCCCGTGGTCATGTATGGATGTGAGAGTTGGACTGTGAAGAAAGCTGATCGCCGAAGAATCGATGCTTTTGAACTGTGGTGTTGGAGAAGACTCTTGAGAGTCCCTTATACTGCAAGGAGATCCAACCAGTCCATTCTAAAGGAGATCAATCCTGGATGTTCATTGGAGGGACTGATGCTAAAGCTGAAACTGCAATACTTTGGCCACCTCCTGCGACGAGTTGACTCACTGGAAAAGACTCTGATGCTGGGAAAGGTTGGGGGCGGGAGGAGAAGGGGACGACGGAGAATGAGATGGCTGGATGGCATCACCGACTCTGTGGACATGAGTTTGAGTGTACTCCGGGAGTTGGTGATGGACAGGGAGGCCTGGCGTGCTGTGATTCATGGGGTCGCGGAGAGTCGGACACGACTGAGAGACTGAACTGAACTGAACTGAACTGAACACCTAAAGCAAGTAGAAAAGGAAGAAATGAAGAAACCCAGGGTTAGTACAAGGAAACAAACATTAAATTTAGGGCAGAAATAAATGCAAAAGAAACTAAAGAGACCATAGCGAAAATCAACAAAGCCAAAAGTTGGCTCTTTGAGAGGGTAAATAAAATTGACAAACCAATAGTCAGAGACATCAAAAAACAACAAGAAAAAAACCCAAATCAATTAAATTAGAAAAGAAATGGGAGAGATCACAACAGACAACACAGAAATACAAAGGATCATAAGACACTACTATCACCAATTATATGGCAATAAAATGGACAACTTGGAAGAAATGGACAAATTCTTAGAAAAGTACAACCTTCCAAAACTGAACCAGGAAGACATAGAAAATCTTAATAGACCCATCACAAGCATGGAAATAGAAGCTGTAATTAGAAATCCTCCAGCAAAAAAATAAGCCCAGGGCCAGACGGCTTCACAACTTAATTCTACCAAAAATTTAGAGAAGAGCTAACACCTATTCTACTCAAACTCTCCCAGAAAATTGCTGATGAAGGTAAACTTCCAAAATCATTCTAGATCCCACCATCACCATAATCACAAAACCTGGCAAAGATCCCACAAAAAGAGAAAACTACAGGCCAATATGACTGATGAACATAGATGCAACATTCCTTAACAAAATTCTAGCAATCTAAATCGAATAACACATTATGAATATCATACATCATGACCAAGTGGGCTTTATCCCAGGAATGCAAGAATTCTTCAATATTCGCAAATCAACCATTCTAATACAGCACATTAACAACAAGGAAAAAAAAAACACCATATGATTATCTCAAAAGATGTAGAGAAAGCCTTGGACAAAATTCAACACCCCTTTATGATAAAATCCCTCTAGAAGGTGGGAATAGAAGGGACATATCTTAACATATTTAAAACTATATATGACAAACCCACAGGAAACATTATCGTCAATGCTGAAAAACTTAAAGCATTTCCCCTAAAGTCAGGAACAAGACAAGGGTGCTCACTCTCACCACTACTACTCAACATAGTTCTGGAAGTTTTGGTCACAGCAATCAGAGCAGAAAAAGAATAAAAAGGAATCCAAACTGGAAAAGAAGATGTAAATCCCTCACAGTTTGCCAATGACATGACCCTCTACACAGAAATCCCTAAAGACTCTACCAGAAAAATACTAGGGCTAATCAATGAATAAAGTAAAGTTGCAAATTTTAAAATCAACACACAGAAATCCCTTGCATTCCTATTCACTAATAATGAGATAATAGAAAGATAAATTAAGGAAACTATTCCATAAATTGTTGCAACATAAAGAATAAAATACTTTGGGATCAGTTCAGTTCAGTCGCTCAGTCATGTCTGACTCTTTGCGACCCCATGAACCACAGCACGCCAGGCCTCCCTGTCCATCACCAACTCCCGGAGTTCACTCAAACTCATGTCCATCGAGTCGGTGATGCCATCCAGCAATCTCATCCTCTGTTGTCCCCGTCTCCTCCTACCCTCAATCCCTCCCAGCATCAAACTGTTTTCCAGTGAGTCAACTCGTCACGTGAGGTGGCCAAAATAATGGAGTTTCAGCTTTAGCATCAGTCCTTCCAATGAACACCCAGGATTGATCTCCTTTAGAATGGACTCTTTGGGTCTCCTTGCAGTCCAAGTGGCCCTCAAACTTCTTCTCCAGCACCACAGTTCAAAGGCATTAATTCTTTGTCGATCTGCTTTATCACAGTCCAACTCTCACATCCATACATGACAATGGGAAAAACCATAACCTTGACTGGACGGACCTTGGTTGGCAAAGTAATGTCTCTGCTTTTTAATATACTATCTAGGCTGGTCATAACTTTCCTTCCAAGGAGTAAGCGTCTTTTAATTTCCTGGCTGCATTCAGGATCCGCAGTGATTTTGGAGCCCCCCAAAAATGAAGTCTGACACTGTTTCCACTGTTTCCCCATCTATTTCCCATGAAATGATGGGACCACATGCCATGATATTCGTTTTGTGAATGATGCGCTTGAAGCCAACCTTTCCACTCTCCTCTTTCACTTTTATCAAGAGGCCTTTTAGTTCCTCTTCACTTTCTGCCATAAGGGTGGTGTCATCTGCATATCTGAGGTTATTGATATTTCTCCCAGCTAGTTTGATTCCATCTTGTGCTTCTTAAAGTCTAGCGTTCCTCATGATGTACTCTGCCTATAAGTTAAATAAGCAGGGTGACAATATACAACATTGACTTACTCTTTTTCCTATTTGAAACCAGTCTGTTGTTCCATGTACATGTCTAACTGTTGCTTCCTGACCTGCATATACACCTAAAGAAACAGAAGACTTATATATAGAAAACTGTAAGACACTGGTGAAAAAAACAAAATAGGACACTAATAGATTGGGAAATATACTGTGTTCATGAATTAGAAGTTAAATATTGTGAAAATGTGCATACTGTTTAAAGTAATTTATACATTGAATGCAATCCCTATCAAGCTACTAACTGTATTTTTCACAGAGCTAGAACATATAATCTCACAATTTGTATGAAAATACAAAAAAATCTCAAAAGCCAAAGCAATCCTGAAATAGAATGGAACTGAGGGAATCAACCTGTTGGACTTCAGGCTCTAATACAAAGCCACAGTCATCAAGACAGTATGGTACTGGCATAAATACAGAAATATAGATCAATGGAACAAAATAGAAAGCCCAGAGATAAATCCACGCACCTATGGACACCTTATCTTTGATAAAGGAGGCAAGAATATAAAATGGAGAAAAGACAGTCTCTTTAACAAGTGGTGATGGGAAAACTGGTCAGGCACTTGTAAAAGAATGAATCTGGAACACTTCGTAACACCATACACAAAAATAAACACAAAATGATTTAGAGAACTAAATATAAGACCAGAAACTATAAAACCCTAGAGGAGAACATAGGCAAAACACTCTCCGATATAAATCACAGCAGGATCCTCCATGACTCACATTCCAGAATATTCGAATTAAAAGCAAAATAAACAAATGGGACCTAATTAAAATTAAAAGCTTCTTCACAACAAAGGAAACCATTAACAAGATGTAAAGACAGCCTTCAGAATGGGAGAAAATAATAGCCACTGAAACAACTGAAAAATAATTAATCTCCAAAATATACAAGCAGCTCCTGTAGCTCAATTCCAGAAAAAAAAAAAAAAAGACACAATCAAAAAATGGGACAAGGAACTAAACAGACATTTATCCAAAGAAGTCATACAGATGTCTATGAAGCAAGTGAAAAAATGTTCAACATCCCTCATAATCAGAGAAATACAAATTAAAATCACAGTGAAGTACTATTGCACACCAGTCAGAATGGCTGCTATCCAAAAGTCTACAAGCAATAAGTGCTGGAAAGGGTTTGGAGAAAAGGGAACCCTGTTACACAGTCGTTGGGAATGCACACTAATATAGCCACTATAGAGAACATTGTGGAGATTCCTTTAAAAAACTGGAATTAGAACTACCATACAATCCAGCAGTCGCACTCCTGGGCACACACACTGAGAAACCAGAACTGAAAGAGACACATGTATTCCAATGTTCATTGCAGCACGGTTTATAATAGTAAGGTCATGGAATTAACCTAGATGTCCATCTGCAGACCAATGGATAAGAAAGCTTTGGTACATATACACAACGGAGTATTACTCAGCCATTAAAAAGAATACAATTGAATCAGTTCTAATGAGGTGGATGAAAATGAAGCCTATTATACATAGTGAAGTAAGCCAGAAAAAAAAAAAAAAACACCAATACAGTGTATTCATGCATATATATGGAATTTTGAAATATGGTAACGATAACCCTGTATCAGTTCACTTCAGTTCAGTTCAGTCGCTCAGTCATGTCCAACTCTTTGTGACCCCATGAATCACAGCACGCCATACTTCCCTGTCCATCACCAACTCCCAGAATTCACTCAAACTCATGTCCATCGAGGCGGTGAATCCATCCAGCCATCTCATTCTCTGTCGTCCCATTCACGAGACAGCAAAAGAGACACAGGTATAAAACAGTCCTTTGGACTCTGTGGGAGAGGGATGATTTGGGAGAATGGCATTGAATCATGTGTATTATCATATGTGAAGTGAATCACCAGTTCAGGTTCGAAGCAGAATGTAGGAAGATTTTGGCTGGTGCACGGTGTTGAGCTGGAGGGACTATAATGGGAGGAGAGATGTGAGAGGGGAGTTCAAGAAGGGGAACTCATGTACAGCGGGGGCGGAATCATGTCAATGTACTGCAAAACCAATATAATAGTGTCATTAGTGGCCAATAAAAAATAATAATTATAAATAAAAATAAGTAAAAGAATAAGTGTGCAAGTAAAATTACATCCAAGCAATAAGCAATAAAGGAACACTCGTGGCTATCCTAATAGTAGACAATTAAGTCTTTTAAGCAAAAATGTTTTGAGACAAATGGCATTCAATATTATTATACAACAGTTTTTTAAATTTGTTTTACTTCGAGTATAATTAAAGTATTGTAGTGGATTTTGCCGTTCATTGATATGAATATGCCATGGGATTAAATATGTTCCCAATCCTGAACCCCCCTCAGGATTAAGTCCGGCTGAAGAAAACACAATTCTCAAGTTTTTGGCTGTGAGTTTTTCTCAATCAGTAGAACAAATTCCAGGATTTTAAAATAAGTGATCCTTGTAGAGCACCTCAACTTTCAAACTACATGTCTAATTTCCTACTTAGGATAGTCCTGAATATCAGAGGCTTACTAATAGGTACTAAAATATGAAGGAATTCATGTTTCTATAAATTGGTGACATCAACTGATAATCCTTCTTTACTTTAAGAAAAAACAAATGGAGGGAGGGAAGAAGATGGTGGAGGAATAGGATTGGGAGACCACTTTCTCCCCAATACATTCATCAAAAGAACATTTGAACACTGAGCAAATTCCACAAAACAACTGAATGCTGGCAGAGGACACCAGGCACCCAGAAAAGCAGCACATTGTCTTTTAAAGAGTTGGGAAAAAACGTAAGATAAAAAGAGAGACAAAAGAGGTAGTTATAGGAGCTCCGTCCCGGGAAGGGAGGCATAAAAAAGAGAGAAGTTTCTGAACACCAGGAAGCACTCTCACTTGTAAGTCTGTGGAGAGCCTTGGAACCTCAGAGGGCAACATAACCGGGAGGAAAAAGAAAGAAACAATCAAAACCCACAGATTACTCACCCAATGGTAACTCTTAGCAGAGAAGCAACACAGAAGCCCACATCCACCAACAGCAAGTCGGGGCTGGGCAAGGAGGGGCAGGCTGCATTGAGGACCTGGCCTGAATGCCTCAGGGCAATCTGAGAGCTAACTGGAGATAGAAAAACAGACTGTGGAATAGCTACCCCAGGAAAAGGCGAAAAGCCCAAACCTAAGACTCCACCAGACCCACTCACAGAACAAAGGACTGAACAGAATTAGCTAGCTGCGAAAACCCATCCCCCGCTGAGACATGCAAGGGAGAGCAGTCAGAGCCAGAAGAGGGCAATCGTGTCCCCAGAAAAGCCTCTGATTCCAAACTGCAGGCAGGTTTCATTGCTGGCCAGGACTTCTTGGGTTTCTGGCTGGTTGACATACGCCTGAGAAGATGCACTGGTTGTACACCCAGAACACCCAGCAGCAGGGACCACAGAGATCATAAGTCACAGCGACTGTGCTAGCCAAACACCTGGTCACCTGAACTGCTCAGATCAGGGAAGGGCACAAAACGCAGGCCCAATCAAGTGTGCACCTTTGTGCAATACCCAAGTACCTGAACCTGAGTGCCTCAGGCCAGAGATGTGCATCCAACCCAGAACCTCTGTGGAAGAGGGTGAGGGTGGGATGATTTCGGAGAATGGCATTGAAACATGTATATTATGATATGTGAAACAAATCGCCAGTCCACATTCGATGCATGATGCAGGATACTCGGGGCTGGTGTACTGGGTTGAACCTGAGGGAAGTCATGAGAAGAGAGGTGGGGGGGTTTCAAGATGGGGAACACATGTGCACCCGGGGCAGATTCATGTCAATATAGGGCGAAACCAATAAAATAATGTAAAGTAATTAGCCTCCAATTAAATAAATTTTAAAAATATTAAAAAACATAAAAGAAAAAAATGGCAATCAAATGAAGTGAGGAATATTTATGTCTAGAGTCTGAATTTATTCTATTTTAGCTCGGAATTTTAAGTTTTTGCTTTATGGTTTGTCTACACATACTAAAGCAGTCCTTGGTGCAGATTTTACTTGACAAATGCGCTGGTACATATTTTACTTGACATGTGCACTGTGATGCATTTCTTGCCACTTGCCCAAGTTGGCCAAGGACTGACTCATTTTTCAATTTAATAAGCAATTTGTAATTGGAGAATAATAGCTTTACAATGTTTGTTACTTTCTGCTGTACCACAATGTAAATCGGCTATCAGTATATATACATGAGCCTCCCTTTTGAGCAGCCCTCCCACCTGTTCTTGAGCCTGCTCTGCTACACCACAGTCCACTCCTCTAGGGCACCCCAGAGCCCTGAGGAGGAGCTTCTCACCAGCTAACTACTCCATACTTGGTATTGTACATATGTCAGGGCATCCTGCTCAAATTGTGCCACTCTCTATTTACACTTCTTTGTCCAAGTCTGTTTTTAAACTATGCATTTCTTTTCCCACTCTTCAGATAGATTCTTCAGAACCAGATTTCTAGATTCCACATATATGCGTTAATCTACAATATTAGACTTTCTGTTTCTAAATTACTTCACTCTATATGATAGGCTTTAGATACATCCATATCTCTAGAACTAATCCACGATTTTCCTCTATCTGGATGAGAAATGTTCCACCTTAAGGATGTGCCATAACTTCTTTATCCATTCATCAGTAGAAGGACACCTAGATTGTTACATAACTTGTTTAACGTAAATGGTATTGCAGTGGATACTGCGATGCACATTTTTTTTTTTTCCAATGGTGGCTTCTTCTGTGTATATGTCAAACAGTGGGATTTTGGACATATGGTAGTTTTATTAATAATTTTCTAAAGAATATTCATACTCTGCTCTATCTTGGTGGGAGTTGGTGATGGACAGGGAGGAGTGGCGTGCTGTGATTCATGGGGTCACAAAGAGTCGGACACAACTGACCGACTGAACTGAAATGAACTGATCTGAAAAACACTGTAGACTGTTCCCTTTCTTTCACATCATCTCCTATATTCATTGTTTTAAGGTTTATGTGTGTGCGTGTGTGTGTGTATATATATATATATTTAAAATATTTGTTAATTTATAATGTAAATATTTGCATATTATATTTATAAATTTGTATATTATTTTAATTTTATTTTATTCTTGGGGTTCTCAAAGCAAGTATACTGAAGTGGTTTGCCATTCCCTTCTCCAGTGTATATATATAAAATGATTGTAAATTTAAAATATAAATATTTGCATATTATATTTATATTATACATTTCTATATTATTTTAATTTTATTTATATATTTTAATTATATTTGTATTATATTTTTAAATTGTATTTTATATGTATATACAAATATACACATCACACACACACACACACACATTTGCTTCATTATTTGGTTACACCAGGCCTTAAATGCTGCATATGGAGTCTAGTTCCATGACCAGGGATCAAACATGGAACCCCTGATTTGGAATCATAGTGTCTTAGCCACTGGACCATCAAGGAAGGATCCTACTGTCGATTTTATGATGATCACCATGCAGAATAGTGTATGATACCTCACAGTTGTTTGGATTTGTATGCCTTTACTATGTTGAGGTAATGTTTGCTACGCTCAGTTTCTGAAAGATTTTTTATCACACATGCTTGTTGGATTTTATTAAAGTTTCATTTTTTTTCTATTGAGGTGATCATTAAAAAAAGGTGGCAAAAATACGCAGAAGATCTGTACAAAAAAGATCAAGTTAATCACGATGGTGTGATCAATCACCTAGAGCCAGATTTCTTGGAAGGTGAAGTCAAGTGGGACTTGGAAAGCATCACTATGAACAAAGCTAGTGGAGGTGATGAAATTCCAGTTAAGCTATTTCAAATCCTGAAAGATGATGCTGTGAAAGTGCTGCACTCAATAGGCCAGCAAATTTGGAAAACTCAGAAGTGGACACAGGACTGGTAAAGATCAGTTTTCATTCCAAACCCAAACAAAGCCAATACCAAGGAATGCTCAAACTACCGCACAATTGCACTCATCTCACACGCTAACAATATCATGCTCAAAATTCACAAGCCAGGCTTCAGCATGCATGAATGGTGAACTTCCAGATGTTCATGCTGGTTTTAGAAAATGCAGGGGAACCAGAGATCAAATTGCCAACATCCGCTGGATCATGGAAAAGGTAAGAGAGTTCTAGAAAAACATCGATTTCTGCTTTACTGACTATGTCAAAGTCTTTGACTATGTGGATCACAATAAACGCTAGAAAATTCTGAGAGGGATGGGAATACCAGACCACCTGACCTGCCTCTTGAGAAACCTATATGCAGGTAAGGAAGCAACAGAACTGGACATGGGACAGACTGGTTCCAAATAGGAAAAGGAGTATGTCAAGGCTGTATATGGTCACGCTGATTATTTAAGTTATATGCAGAGTACATCATGAGGAACGCTGGGATGAAGAACCAGAAGCGGGAATCAAGATTGCTCGGAGAAATACCAATAACCGCAGATATGCAGATGACACCACCCTTATGCAGAAAGTGAAGATGAACTAAAACACCTCTTGAGGAAAGTGTAAGAGGACAGGGAAAGAGTTGACTTAAAGCTCAACATTCAGAAAACTAAAATCATGGCATCTGGTCCCATCACTTCATAGCAAATTGATGGGGAAACAATGGAAACAGGGTGAGAGCTTTCTGGGGCTCCAGAATCACTGAAGATGCTGATCACAGCCATGAAATTTAAAGACGTTTACTCCTTGGAAGGAAAGTTACCACCAGCGTTGATAGCATTTTAAAAGAGTAGAGACTACTTTACCAACAAAGGTCTTTCTAGTCAAGGGTATGGTTTTTCCAGTGGTCATGTAAAGATGTGAGAAGTGGACTGTGAAGAAAGCTGATCGCCAAAGAATCGATGCTTTTGAATTGTAATTTTGGAGAAGACTCTTGAGAGTCCCTTGGACTGCAAGGTGATGGAACCAGTAAGGAGATCAGTCATGAGTGTTTATTGGAAGGACTGATGGTAAAGTTGAAACTCCGATATTTTGACCACCTCATGCAAAGTGGAAAATACTTTGATGCTGGGAGGGATTGGGGGCAGTAGGAGAAGGGGACGACAGAGAATGAGATGGCTGGATGGCGTCACCGACTCAATGGACATGAGTGGAGTGTACTCCGGGAGTTGGTGATGGACAGGGAGGCCTGGCGTGCTCTGATTCATGGGATCACAAAGAGTCAGACACACTGAGAAACTGAACTGAATTGAGGTGATCATATGGTTTTAATCCTGAAATTTGTTATGATGCATCTCATGGATTAACACACAGCCACCGGAGAATGTCTGCATATCTGGGGAAAAACCTCAATATTAAAACTGTTCGATACTTTTAAAGTGTTGATGGAATCTTCTTGGGATGATTTTGTTGAGGATGTTTGCCTCTATATTTGTCTATGTGATACTGGTCTATAATTTTCCTTTTCTGTGTTAACTTTTTCTTTGCTATCAGGTGATGCTGACTCGTAGGATGAGTTTGTGGGGTTTCCTACTGTTGTAGTATTTTGGAAATGTTTAAGAAGCCCATATGTTAACATTTAACTTAAAGGTTCATAAAACACCTGTGACATCATCTGGACCTTGAATGTTGTTAGCTGACAAATTTTTCATAGCAGTAGCAATATTAGTGGTTGTAATGTTGTGTTCAAATTTGCTGGTTCCTCTTAGCTGATTTCATAAGAAGTAGTCTGTGGTTTCCAGATTCTACATTTTATTGGCTTAAAGTTCTTTGTAGTAATCTATCATGATCTTTTGGTATTTCTGTGCTGTTGGTTATAATGTGTCCTTTCTGATGTATGACTTTATTGATTTGAGTGTTTTCCTTTTTTTGTTGATGGCTCTGGCTCATGTTTTATGTATTTTCTTTATTCTCTCCAAGAGCCCCCTTTTAGTATTATTGATCTTTGTATTATTTTCATCTCTTCCCCGCCCCAACCCCCGCTCTTCTCTGTTTTTTTTTTTTTCCCAAAACCAATTTTTGGTTTTGTGTTTATTCTTCTGTCTAATTGCTTTAGTTGTAAGTTTAATTAGTGTTTTATCCTGTTTCATGTGTTTTATGAAATAACAATTTCATTGTCATTAGTTTCTATGAATATGTACTTCATGGAAAATAGATGGGGAAACAGTGGAAACCTTGTCAGACTTATTGTTTTGGGCTCCAAAATCACTGTGGATGCTGATTGCAGCCATGAAATTAAAAGATGCTTACTCCTTGGAAGGAAAGTTTTGACCAACCTAGATGGCATAATAAAAAGCAGAGACATTACTTTGCCAACAAAGTTCCATCTAGTGAAGCCTATGGTTTTTCCAGTGGTCATGTACAGATGTGAGAGGTGGACTGTGAAAAAAAACTGATCGCCAAAGAATTGATGCTTTTGAACTGTGGTGTTGGAGAAGACTCTTGAGAATCCCTTGGACTGCATGGAGATCCAACCAGTCCATTCTAAAGGAGATCAGTACTGGTTATTCATTAGAAGGACTGATGCTAACAGTGAAACTCCAACACTTTGGCCAACTCATGAGAAGTGTTGACTTACTGGAAAAGACTTTGATGCTGGGAGGGATTGGGGGCAGTAGGAGAAGGGGACGACAGAGATTGAGATTGCTGGATGGCATCACAGACTCAATGAGTTGAGTGAACTCTGGGAGTTGGTGATGGACAGGGAGGCCTGGCGTACTGCGACTCATGGGGTCACGAAGAGTCAGACAGACTTAGAGACTGAACTGAACTGAACTGAACAGAACTGAGGTGATCATATGGTTTCAATCCTGAAATTTGTTATGATGTATCTCATGGATTGATATGCAGCTATTGGAGAATATCTGCATATCTGGGGAAAACCTCAATATTAAAGCTTTTTGATACTGTTAATGTGTTGTTGGATTCTTCTTGGGATTATTTTGTTGAAGATGTTTGCCTCTATGTTTGTCTATGTGATACTGGTCTATAATTTTGCTTTTCTTTCTTAACTTTGTCTTTGCTATCAGGTGATGCTGTACTCATAGGATGAGTTTGTGGGGTTTCCTACCGTTGTAGTATTTTGGAAATGTTTAAGAAACCAATATGTTAACATTTAAATTAAAGGTTCATAAAACACCTGTTACAATATCTGGACCTTGAATGTTGTAAGCTGACAAATTTTTCATAGCAGTATCAATATTAGTGGTTGTAATGTTGTGTTCATATTTTCTGTTTCCTCTTAGTTGAGTTCCTAAGAAGTAGTCTGTGGCTTCCAGATTCTACATTTTATTGGCTTAAAGCTCTTTGTTGTAATCTATCAAGATCCTTTGATATTTCTGTGCTGTTGGTTATAATGTGTCCTTTCTGATGTATAACTTTATTGATTTGAGTGTTCTCCCTTTTTTGTTGATGACTCTGGCTCATGGTTTATGTATTTTCTTTATTCTCTCCAAGAGCCCCCTTTTAGTATTATTGATCTATGCTACAATTTTCATCTTTTTTTTTTCCAGTTCTATCCTCTGTGTTTTGTTTGTTTGTTTTTTTTCCGAAAACCAATTTTTGGTTTTGTGTTTATTCTTCTTTCTCCAATTGGTTTAGTTGAAAGTTTAGTTAGTTTTTAACCTGCTAATTGAGTTTTATGCAATCACAATGTAATTGCCATTAGTTTGTATGAATATATACTTCATGGGAAAAAGATGGGGTAACAGTGGAAACCGTGTCAGACTTTATTTTTTGGGCCTCCAAAATCACTGTAGATGCTGATTGCAGCTATGAAATTAAAAGACACTTACTCCTTGGAAGGAAAGTTATGACCAACCTAGATAGCATAATAGAATGAGAGACATTTCTTTGCCAACAGAGGTCAGTCTAGTCAAGGCTATGGTTTTTCCAGTGGTCATGTACAGATGTGAGAGTTGGACTGTGAAGAAAGTTGATCGCCAAAGAATTGATGCTTTTGAATTGTGGTGTTGGAGAAGACTCTTGAGAATCCCTTGGACTGCATGTAGTTCCAACCAGTCCATTCTAAAGGAGATCAGTCCTGGTTGTTCATTGGAAGGACTGATGCTGAAGCTAAAACTCCAATAATTTGGCCAACTCATGCAAAGAGTTGACTCACTGAAAAAGACTCTGATGCTGGGAATTGGGGACAGGAGGAGAAGGGGAAGGAAGAGAATGAGATGTCTTGATAACATCACTGACACAATGGATGTGAGCTTGAGTGAACTCTGCGAGCTGGCGATGGACAGGGAGGCCTGGCATGTTCTGATTCATGAGGTCTCGATGAATCGTATACGACTGAGCGACTGAGCTGAACTGTTACACACACACACACACACACACACACACACACACATATATATATATATACATATTTTCTCTCTGATTCTTCAATGATTTCTTGGCCATAAAAAGGTGTATACATGAACCTCAATGTATTCATGCTTTTCAGTTTTTTCTTTGTTATTTATGCTTTGTTTGTTTTTTTCTCCCCCACCCATGAATGACATATAAATCATAACACCGTGGTTTAAAAAAAAAAAAGTCTGATACAATTTTGATTATTTTAAATTTACCAAGTCCTGACTGGTGATCCAGGTTTTTATTTATTTAGAAATATTTCTTTTGACCTTGCGAAGAAACTACACTCTGCGGGTTTTGGGTGAAATCTACTTCAGTATCAACTGAATTGTCAGGTCTGATTGTTATATAAATTTGTTTTCTTCTACTACTTCATTTAAAAATTGAAAGATAATTGTTTTCCAATGTTGTTCTGGCTTCTGCAGTACAAAGGCATGGAACAGCCTACAGTACACATATGGCAGTTATTATGCTATCATCCATTTCTTGTTGTTTAGTTGTTCCATGACCTTCGTAAGTGTTTCTTGCATGATCTCCATTTATTTTCGGAGAGGTTTAATCATCTTTCCTATCGTTACTCTCAATTTTTTTTTTCAGTGACAATATCTATTTCCTCTTTAATTGTGACATATGTATTTTTACCTTGTTTATTTGCCTGCAAAATATTTTACGGTCTTCATATTTGCTTAGCTTGCTATGTAACTAGTCTTTCCTACCCGGGGTATAGGATGGTAGTACTTGCTTCTAGTCTGTATTGTGAATGTATAAGTTTGATCCAGTGGTTTGTGTGTCCATGGAGGGGGAGGGACTGGCAACTACATTCTTGTAGCCACAGCTGATGCTTCTCTCTCTTATGGTGGGACCGTGTCAGAGGAGTCTTTTTCAGGTGTGTATGGGTTTAGTGTACTTTAGACAGTCCATCTGGGAATGATTTGGCTTGTGTTTCTGTCTTACATTGTGTGTGGTGTGAGGCAGCATCTCTGGGTAGTATAGGCTTTTGGGTGGAATGGTTCTTCATTTCAGATGGAGGCCTTCATAGAGACTCTCACCAGTTAATATTCATTAGAGCTGGGAATTATCTGGTGGTCTATGATACATTGTTGAAGCCCTAGGTGATCAGGACCAACTTCCAGTCAGAGAACCAAGATCACATAGTAAAAGATTAGACAGGGGAACAAAGGAAAACAGACAAATGGTAAGAAATCAAAATCAAACCACAAGTAAAATAATAGAAGCAGTAATGACAATAGGGAAGAACACAGAATCAAGAGAACTGAGCAAATATCTTGTAAGACATAAAACAACACGAGAGCAGAGTGCCACCTGAAGAATAAAGGAAAAAAACTCTGACAAAATAATAAGAGCTTTCCCACAGAATAAGAGAAAAGCACAGTTAATAAGGAAATATATGTTTATTAAAACAAAAATGACAAGAAACAACAAATAGCATCAACAAAAGGCACAGAAATCAGGAAAAGAAAATACTGATTTTGAATTGTGGTGTTGGAGAAGACTCTTGAGAATCCCTTGGACTGCATGTAGTTCCAACCAGTCCATTCTAAAGGAGATCAGTCCTGGTTGTTCATTGGAAGGACTGATGCTGAAGCTAAAACTCCAATAATTTGGCCAACTCATGCAAAGAGTTGACTCACTGAAAAAGACTCTGATGCTGGGAATTGGGGACAGGAGGAGAAGGGGAAGGAAGAGAATGAGATGTCTTGATAACATCACTGACTCAGTGGATGTGAGCTTGAGTGAACTCTGCGAGCTGGTGATGGACAGGGAGGCCTGGCATGTTCTGATTCATGAGGTCTCAATGAATCGTATAAGACTGAGTGACTGAGCTAAACTGTTACACACACGCACACACATATATATACATATATTTTATATATAACTAAACTTTCAACTAAACCAATTAGAGAAAGAAGAATAAACACAAAACCAAAAATTGGTTTTGGGGGAAAAAAAAAACATAGAGGATAGAACTGGAAAAAAAAAAAAAAGATGAAAATTGTAGCATAGATCAATAATACTAAAAGGGGGCTCTTGGAGAGAATAAAGAAAATACATAAACCATGAGCCAGAGTCATCAACAAAAAAGGGAGAACACTCAAATCAATAAAGTTATACATGAGAAAGGAGACGTTATAACCAACAGCGCAGAAATATCAAAGGACCATGATAGATTACAACAAAGAGCTTTAAGCCAATAAAATGTAGAATCTGGAAGCCACAGACTACTTCTTAGGAACTCAACTAAGAGGAATTTGATGTCTTCACCAAATAGATACATACCAATATAAACAATCTTAAAACACCAAATAAGCAAGGATAATAAGAAAGCTTTTAAGTGAGACAGAGAGTGAACCACCACGCGTCATAGCAAAACATCGGAAGTACAATGAATGTTACCTAAGGTCCCTGGGTTTTGGCCCTGAACATGCGCCACAGCACAAATTCACCTCTCTAGAAACCTCACCAAATGTGGGCAGAACTTAACTCTGGATCTTCAGTAAGGACAGGTCAGACTCTAAACTGGGATTACTCCTTTGTTCTGAGAGCTGCAACAGCCTGCGTATTTTCATTCGTTGAAAATCTATTGTCTTTTTTATCCCATAGAGAAAGCATCTGCAGAGTTGATTGCATGTATTTAATCTGCGTCTTGCTCAGCTGGTGGGAAAGTTTTCAATCCTTTTCCTTCATTTCCCTGATCCTGAGTCTCAGATGTAGTTTGATAATAACCTCTCCGTGTGGTCACCAGAGAAGGCTGTCCCCAAGACCCCTGTGGAACACTTTGGCCTGCCTTGGTGAGCACAGGAGCAAGAGGTAAAGCTTCTGGGACTGTAGGAGCCCTGGTGGTGTCAGTTTTGCAGAGGAGCCAGCGACCATGGGCAGAAAAATTATGGCCCTCATGGGATAGTTTTCTATCCTGTGGTGGCAGAAACATGTGTGATAGTTCTAGTTAGTCCTTTTCTATTGCCTGATAGTAGGTCTCAGCATGTGGCACGAGGGGGAAATTCATTGCTGTCACCATATCCTCTGTGTGACTGAGTACTAAGGTCCCACTCTTTGTCAGTTTGGGATTTTTCAAAGGCATTCCTTTCTACACAATTTGTCATCCCAGTTGCATAATTCCATCTCCACATAGTCAAGCAGTTCCCTCACAAGTTGTCTTTCTAACCCCATGCTTGATCTTCCACGCCCTTGTACACTAGTTGACCTGGCCTGCCATTTAGGGCATGCAGGACAACACCACACATTCTCTGTTTGATTTTCACTATAGGCAAACTATATTTCATCAGCTTCTTCACTTTGCTTCCTTTCAGTCAAAATTAATTTAAGTTTAGTGAGGTCGCTTGCTTGAATCCTCAATCTATTCCCTGATTCTCCATCTCCCACAGAAAGACACAGGCTTGGTTCTATTCCTCTCGTCCTCCTCCCATCTTCCCTCCATTCTTCTCAGTTATGTCTGCTTTCCATATAGACCTCACTATTGAGCAAGATCTTCTGCTAATATCCATTTGATGATCTGGAGGAAGTGTTGTCTTGATAGAAGGATTATTTGTCATGCCTCCATAGAGAGATTTGCACTCAATGTCCTCTTATTTTCTGCGAAATCAGAAATTCTGATCTTATTTCTAGGCAAGCTCTGTAATTCCTTTATGCATGCCGGTGAAACAACAAACTTTAGCTGACATGAATTAATCAGTTTGATGGGCGGTTACACACATAGTTACGTAATTGTTGCATCATTGATTTTGAACACGCAAATAAACAGATTTATTTTTCTTGAAATTTGTGCTAATGAGGAATTGTCATCTGATTAATGGTTCAGATGTGAAAGCATCTGCCTGCAATGAGGGAGACCTGGGTTTGATCCCTGGATTGGGAAGATCCCCTGGAGAAGGAAATGGCAACCCACTTCAGTATTCTCGCCTGGAAAATCACATGGACAGAGGAGCCTGGTGGGCTATACTCCACGGGGTAGGAAAGAGTCAGACATGACTGAGTGACTTCACTTCACTAAGGAACTGTAGCTCTTTCCAGGATGAGAGGTGGTACAGGAATTGGGCTCAAAAAGTCAGTCCCTGAAAATATCTAGCTATTTGTCAAGCTGTCCTGACATTTTCCCAGAGCACAGATTCCTTATTTCAGCTCTGGAAACTTAACTGTTTTAAGTGGGTATCAAAAGTCAGAGAGTGGCATGGGCATAATTTAATTCTTGTATAGGAAGATGGCAAGGGCCCAGGAATGTGACAATTGGTAGATAATAGCTTAAAAGAGAGAGACAGATAAAAAAAGTGCAGAACAAAACAAAGCAAAACAGGGAGGTGTAGTTAGTCATTTAATCTTAAGGAAAACCTTAATTGGAGTTTGGATCATAGTGAAAGCAAGGGGATTTCATAAAGTTATCTACATTTTCTTTATTGTCTCTGTTACTGGCATAGACTGCATGTGAAAATGAGGTCATTTAGGTGTGTTTGACTCTTTGTGACCCAATGGACAGTAACCTACCATCTCCTTTTGCTGGGCATCTTCTACACGCAGTGATCAAAACTGTGCCTGCCCCATTGCAGGCAGATGCTTTAGCATCTGAGCCACCAGGGAAGCCCTTTGACTGCGTGGGTCACAACAAATTGTGGAACATTCTTAAAGGAATAAGAATACGGGACCACCTTACCTGTTTCCTGGGAAACGTGCATGCAGGTGAAGACACAACAGTTGGAATTAGACAAGGAACAATGAACTGGTACATAATAGGGAAGGAAATACATCAAGGCTATATACTGTTACCCAGCTCATTTGACTTCTGTGCAGAGTGCATCATGGAAAGTAACTTGCTGAAAGAATCTGAAGCTGGAAACAAAATTACTGTGAGAAGAATGAATAACCTGAGTTATAAGATGATAACACACAAATGGCTGAAATATACCAGGAAGCAAAGAGCCTTCTGACGAAGGTGAAAGGGGAGAGTGGAAAAGCTGGATTAAAACTCAATATAAAAACAAACACTCACAAAAAATAAGCTCATGGAATTTGGTCCCATAAATTTGAGATATATTGATGGGATACAATTGAATTAGTAACAGGTTTCCCTTTCTTGACCCCCGATATCACTGCCGAATTGACTGCAGCCATGAAACTTAAAGGAACTTGCACATTGATGAAAAGCTGTGACCAATCTAGACACCATATTAAAAAGCTGAGAGCTTACTGAAAAAGACCTGACTAGTCAAAGTTGATTTTCGGGAGGAACTAGTGGAGCAATAAGCAGAACCAGAAGAACTGAATGCCATAATATTGATGTTTTGCAACAAAGCCTGGAGAAGATGTGTGAGAGTTCCGTGGTGAGCATGGAGTTCAAACTGGAAAAGCGTGAAAGAAACTGTCTCTGACTGTCTCAGAAGGACTGATGCTGAACAGGAAGAGCCAATATATCTGCCAGATGAGGCCTAGAGCAAAATCACTGGGAAGAAACCGATGCTGGGAAAGATTGGGCACAGGAGAAGTAGGGAAGGGCAGAGGCCGAGATGACCGCAAAGCATCACTGACTCAAAGGTCAAAGATTTGAGAAAGTTCTGGGAGATTTGAAGGGCAGACAATCCATGGATTCTTTCTGTACATGTAGTCACAAAGAATTAGACAAGAGTGAGTGACTGAACTACATCAAAAAATTACTCTTGGCAGTGCTGGGAAATAGTTCAGATAGAATGGTAAGCCTGTCATTGTACCTGGGATGATAAGTGATATTCAGGATAATTAGAAAGAGCAAAGCTCTTGTTAGTTTACTTCTTTTCCTCCCTCACATTGTACATCTCACAATGTTTTTGGAGAGCTTCCCAGAAAAGGACAACTCCTGCGGAGTCATGTGGTATCCTGAGACAGAAACCATACCGCATCAGCCACTTGGATCTACAATCTTGGTATTAGGCAGAAGCAGGTATTGTCTGTAAGTGTCTGCTAGAACTGCCCATCTTCTGATGTGTTAACAGGCTGATATTTGATCTTAAGGATGAGGTGAGAGTTAAGGAAACATATCTTCTCAATCAAACTCTGTAATCCTGGGAGAAGCATCTTTGACTTGTGTATTCTACTTACCCTTAGGAAAGCTTACAAGGGGTTACATTACTGAGCATGGATGTAGGTAGGAGACTGGATCCATTTAAACTTTGCTACTTGCCTTCTCTGTACATAGACCATTCCCCTTTTAGTGTCACAGTTTTTGTCTTCAGATGAGGGTTGAGAATTGTGGAACTGTGTGAATGTATCTGAAGTCCCATGAAACAGAAGACAGGGAGTACACAGTTTTCCTCTTTGAATCAGATCTCAAGATTTTTGCTTAATCGATTTTCACTATCAGTGCATCTCAAATATTCATACATTCTTTTTATTTATTTATTTATTTTAATTGGAGGCTAATTACTTTGCATTATTGTATTGGTTTTGGCATACATTGACATGAATCTGCCCCGGGTGCACATGTGTTCCGCATTTTGAACCCCACTCCCACCTGCCTCCCCAACCAATTCCTCTGGTTTATCCCAGTACACCAGCCCTGAGCATCCTGTATCATGCATCGAACCTGGACTGGCGATTTGTTGCATATATGATCATATACATGTTTCAGTGCCATTATATGATGATTGCCACACAGAGCTGAAACCAGAATTCATATATAGTCATTATCTTATCAGTGTGGTAGGGCTTGGATATTGAAGATTTTATCTACGAAATATGTGGGCCATGTTATCACTTCCTTCTATTTAATTGTCTATTTTAACTGATACCCTTGTGAAGGAGGAAGGCCACTTCTGCCATGTGGGAACAGAATTACAGATTTCATCATTAGTTTCTTTGATCCCTAAGAATGCTATTCATAATGGTGAGTGTGCCACCTCCAATAGGATTGTAGTATCCTATTATAAGAAAACCTGGTTGAAACTCCACGCACCTACTTAGCTTCTCTGGTATTGCTAAATTAGTAGGTGGTTGTTTTTGTTATTGCCAGACAACACAGACTTCTAAAGCCCCTCTCAACTTTGGTGGGCTGATTGTGACAGTGCCATAGATTTTAAGTATCTTAGGGTGGAGTCACTTGATTATTACTGAGATGCTTTCACTCTCTGAGACTCATCCATTTGTCTTGTACTTTAAAATACTAAAGCAGACTTTTGAATGGACATTTTAATTTGTGCCTCTTTATACTATTGAATTAGCCGTTTCTTCAGCCAAAATCTCCAACATAAACGTCCAAAAGAGAACACAGACGTACACTCACAAACACATTCTTAATCTGATACACACACATACACACACACACAAGGAGAGTCACAATCTTACATGCCCAAAACACAATTATGAAAGGAAAAGAAAACCAAAGTACTCACTGAAGGACATCTATGAAATGCACTGAGTTCTCTGTTATCTGTTTCTAGGCTTAATGTTGGAAGTTATTTTGTAGTTAAATGATTTCACTCTAGGGACATATTAAACCAATATGTTTCAAAAGATAGAACATTGATCTACATCCCATGGGATCTTAGAATATTTGCATGAAAAACTATTCTGTGATTTGATGAGAATAAAATTTTAGTGTAACAATATTGAAGTCATATTGACCTCTTTAGGCCCTTCAGTGACACACTTGCTTGTTATATTTTAAGTATCCAATTTCATCCTCTGACCTTGTCCCATCAATTTTTCTACTTTTTGCCCCAAACTTCTGTATTTACCTCACTTAATTTTTGTTTTCAGTTTTACAATTTTAGGCACCAATTATAAACTAAATACATAAAGGAAAGGAAATTGAATTCATGTACAATGCTTCCCTAAGGTATTGAGCTATTTTCTCTATAAGCTTTGGAGAATGACAGGTACTGATATTTTAAAGCCATATGGCAATTGATAACAAAGGGAATGGACCATATAAACAGGTTTCCCTTGGTAGGACAATTGAAGTACAGGTTAATGCTGTTAGTACAGGTTAGTACTCTTTTGTTTCAGGAGGGAAGAAAAACAGTAGCTTTTCAACATGATATATTGAGTGTCCTTGTCCATGTCTTTTCCAAGTTATCACAGAGGACTAAGTGGATTATTCCTGTTCTTTATGAGAAGGACCTGCCAGTCAAAGCAGAACGTGAAAAGAAAGTAAAAGGACTGAGAACGAATATTTAGTACATGGCAATGAAATAGCAAATGGAATCACCATTAAGGTGATATTTCTCAAAGGATGCAAATTGGACTACATCGTCAGTCAGTGTGTCAGTTCAGTTGCTCACTCCTGTCTGACCCTTTGCGACCCCATGAATCACAGCATACCAGGCCTCCCTGTCTATCACCAAAACCTGAAGTTCACTCAAACTCATCTCCATCAAGTCGGTGATGCCATCCAGCCATCTCATTCTCTGTCTTCCCCTTCTCCTCCTGTCCCAAATCCCTCCCAGCATCTGAGTCTTTTCCAGTGAGTCAACTCGCCGCATGAGGTGGCCAAAGTATTGGAGTTTCAGCTTCAGCATTTCAATGAACACTCAGAACTGATCTCCCTTAGAATGAACTGGTTGGATCTCCTTGCAGTCCACGGGACTCTCAAGAGTCTTCTCCAACACCACAGTTCAAAAGCTTCAAGTCTTCGGCTATCAGCGTTCTTCAGAGTCCAACTCTCACATCCACACATGACCACTGGAAAAACCATAGCCTTGACTAGCCAGACCTTGGTTGGCAATGTATTGTCTCTGCTTTGTATATGCTATCTAGATTCATCATAACTTTCCTTCCAAGGAGTAAGTGTCTTTTAGTTTCATAAAAAAACTGAAATCTAAAACAAGAGCATTGAACTTTGGGCTTGAAATCATAACTAAGGACACCAATTTCAATAACACTTACCATTGCTTCAAAATGCTCACCCCTTGAATGTAATTTTTCAGTGAAAGAAAAAGTGTGTTTGCTGACCACTCCTTTATCTACACAGATATTCCACAGATTTCACTGTTCATTAGCTGCAAGAATGAAAGTGGTCAACTTAACTTGATGTTGTCCTATGTGGGTAACCATCCCAAAACAGTTATCTGACTTGATGTTGCCACCAACATCTAAAGGAATGACCCCAAATTTGAGATTGCAAAGATTTCTAGATAGTGTTCATGATATCTGGATAGTCCAACAAGCAGACATTTTGTTCAGAGTATTTCGTTGTGAAATATATTAGGGATCAACCATTGATATTGATCCCTGCTTACTCCATGACTTTTCTAGATTATTAAAATTAATGATTCTTTTATTATTATTATTATTCATGTCTCCACAACTACTATTGAATTTTAGGGTACTGGGTCCTGAAACTACATGCTTAGAATGGGTTCTTATAGACTGTAAACTTCATGATAGCAGCAGTCATTTTATAGTTTGAATTCCCACATTTAACATTCGTGTAAATATAATAAATATTTATCAACTTGGAAAAAGTTATCAGTAAAGAGGAAAGGCCAATTTTGATAAAACCGACGGCTATAGGAATATGTTGAGTAATGTATACAGCATTTGATTGGTTATGACATTTCTTTTTTGATAACTTAGTAAGTACTTAAAATGTATCATTTGCAGGCTCTAATTTTAGCTGGTGTGAAAGATACATAAAGAGAGTAGACCCAAAACACATGGAAGACCTGAATGGCAGTTCCTTCCAACCCCGAGAAAGAGTTGAGACAAAATTGTGAGAAGGGGCTTAGCATGACTGAAATTAGGTTGAGAGATTGTAGCTCCGGAAACACAGTATAAGAGAAAGATAATGAAATTATTAAGGAAAAAAGATACCATGTCTTCACAGAACTTGTTCATCACACTGATGTGCTGCAATAACCACCAGGAATTTATTATGTCTCTGTGGGAACCGATAAGCAACATCTAAACATGCATTAGGAAATGTAGGGTGGAATCTTGGTTTCAGGAAATAAAGGTGTGCCTCAAGGACAGCATCTTCCCTGGTGGCTCAGACAGTAAAGCGTCTGCCTGCAATGTGGGAGACCCAGGTTTAATCCCTGGGTCGGGAAGATCCCTGAAGAAGGAAATGGCAACCCACTCCATTATCTTTGCCTGGAGAATCCCATGGATGGAGGAGCATGGTAGGCTACAGTCCACAGGGGTCGCAAAGCGTCAGACACGAGTGAGCTACTTCACTTTCGCTTTCACTTAAGGCCAGCAGAACAAAAATGACCCTATACAATATCATTTGTAAAATTCATATCTTGTGCTGACCATGGGCCAGTCACTGGTTATGTCATATTTTCTTTGGTATCACAGTGACAGTACAGTGTTGATCATGATTTTGATGATCATGATTTTATATTTTCAAGTACATAATGAATTTCTATACTGAAGATAACCTGCTGTCCACCCTTTTAAGACTCTACCAGTATCTAATAGAATATAATGCAACTGTGAATGCACTAAGGTGCATACTATGCATTTTCATTTCTTTGATTTTATTTGTATCTTTTCCTTCACCCATACACTCCTTATATAGACACCCGTTCATTTCAGCAGGGATGATTTCAGAAATCACGTTACATCCATTACCTCTTTTCTCTTTGTTCTCATTTTCTTGCTTACAAATATTAGATCAGGTGTCATTGAACTAGGATGCATAATGAATGTTTTCTTGTCCTGAAGAGTTTATAAAACAGTGCAGTAAAATAGCCAGACATTAAACTAAGCCTCGTTTTACTTTTCATTATTTGAAAAAAGAAAATGAAACTATGAAGATGAACATGTAAGTTCATTGTTCAAATACAAGAATTGTAGGTATTTGTTGACATCTCCCAACAAAAATTTCAATCTTCATTAGGCTTCATAATCTGACATTTATTTGATAGGTCCGTTTTAATTAGCATGGTTTTCACATAACGATGATTCTTGATGAGTTGACTTGAAAGAGAGGAGGCAGATGTGTAAGTGATCTTTGGTACTGAGGGCCACGAATTGCCTCTCTTTTGAAGGTCACGGAAAGGACTGTCATGGGCTGACATATCACTATATCTATCTGGAAACTTAGAAGGCTCCACCATCAGTCTAGAATAACTGCTCTGTAATGGAGATAGGATGTGGTTCTGAGAATTCGATGTAGTTGTAGTAGGCAAGTCCTCAAAGTGGCCATTTACCTGAGTGTAGCTGCTATGTGAGTGCCACTTAAAAATGCTCAACTGATTTAAAACAGCAGGTTGATCTCCCAAAATCTGTTCTGTTTGGCTAACTGATATTGATGATGGGGAAGGTAAGTCACACAGAGCTAGAGCTCTTGTATTAACGACTATCTGACTGGTGTGAGGCTTTTCTATGAAAGGCACACTTAAACTGGTGGAGGCTGAAAATGTACTCTCTCCACTAGTTTCAGGAAGAAAATCAGAGTTATGATCATCTATGTTGACACTTTCTTTAACATGCTTCTTCTTGCAATCTCGAACTAATGAAGATATTGCAGACACATTTTTAATCCCAACTCTTCTTTTTATTCTTACTAAAAGTTGAGGATACTCTCTTTTGAAATTTGGATTATAGTAGATCTGTAACTAAAGTCAAAGGATACAATTATTTAAGTTCTTTATAAAGCAAGGTAAAACTACCATAAAAACTAAACTATAAAAGTTTATTCTTTCATACAGATGGCTAACAAACACATGAAAAGATGCTCAACATCACTTATAATCAGAGAAATTCAAATCATAACCACAATGAGGTACCATTTTGTGCCAGTACGAATGGCTTATATCCCAAAGTTACAAGAATAAATACTGGAGGGGGTGTGGAGAAAAGGGAACCCTCCTATACTGTTGGTGTGAATACAAACAGCACAACCACTATGAAGAACAGTGTGGAGATTCCTTCAAAAACTGGAAATAGAGCTGCCATAAGACCCAGCAATCACATTCCTGGGCATACACACAGAGGAAACCAGAATTGAAAGAGACACATGTGCTCTAATGTTTATTGTAGCACAGTTTATAATAGCCAGGACATGGAGGTAACCTACATGTCCGTCTGCAGACGAATGGATAAGAAAGCTGTGGTGCACATGCGCAATGGAGTATTGCTCAGCCATGAAAAATACATCTGAATCAATTCCAATGAGGTGGATGAAACTGGAGCCTATTATACAGAGTGAATTAAGGCAGAAAGAAAAACACCAATACAGTATACTAACGCATATATGTGGAATTTAGAAAGGTGATAACAATAACCCTGTAAATGAGACAGCAAGAGAGACACAGAAGTGTAGAACAGTCTTTTGGACTCTGTAGGAGAGGGCGAAGGTGGGATGATTTGGGAGAATGGCACTGAAACATGTATATTATCATATGTGCAATGAATCACAATTCCAGGTTCAATGCATGATACAGGATGTGCGGGGCTGGTGTACTGGGATGAACCAGAGGGATGGGATGGGGAGGGAGGAGAGAGGGAGGTGGGAATGGGTTCAAGATGGGGAACACATGTACACCTGGGGCAGATTCATGTCAATGTATGGCAAAGCCAATACAATACTGTAAAGTAATTAGCCTCCAATTAAAAAATAAAATTAGGAAAGAATAAATAATTCCTTCTATGATACCAATTAAATTCCATCAAATTAAAGGCCTCCAGAGTAGTTTTAACAGCTAACATGTTAGAAACAAATGTGCTCCTCGACTAAAAATATGTTGTATATATATAGTAAATACCATAAGTAGCTTCAAGACTCGTATCTTGTTTCAAGTTGATTGGAAAGTTTGTTTCAACATCAAATATTGTATCCTCCAGCTGTCTCAACTTCAAACAATAAAGCTTTTTCAACAAATTGCTATGTCAATTTTGAATTCTGTTTTAGCTACATATGGTAACATGATTTCTAGGTCACATGATTTAATCTTACATATTGCTAATAAGTGAAAAATTTGGGATACCTTGCTCAAAAGAGAGATGTTGTTTTCTTCTTCCAGAAAGTCAGATAGTGAAGCAGATCTTTGAACAGGTTGTCCCTTTTTACTAAACCCATAAAGGTTCAGCTGTCGAACTAAACTTTTCATATTATTGGTTTCAAATATTCTGAAAGGCGCCTTTCTTTCCAAGACTTCTTTCTTGAAGAGTTCTTCATTGATCACTATACAAGTGCCACTCTCATCCCACCAAATAGATTGAAATTGATCACTTTCCACTATATTCCACAATTTTTGTGGAAAAGTGAGTGGAAGAAAATCATTCAGCTCACCTGTTTCAGAGACAAAAAATGTGTAATGTGGCCTTTTCATCAGAATTTCCTCAGACAAAGCCTGAAAAGCATATTCTTCAATAAGAGATTGCAAAACCAAGTCCCCAGAAAGTGTATAATCATACAAAGGTCTGATGGAGGTTTCTGAACCAGTGGATTCATCGTTAGGAGGCACATCAAGAATTTCTGAAGAAATATGTGCCATCTCAGAAAAATCTTTCTTCAGATACTTTTCTCAATTTTCTGATATTACACACAACAAATTCAAATGCTGCTTGGCTGGCCTAAGGGGGAAACTCCCTAGAACATCACAGTGGTTCCAAAATGCACTGGTCTCCTAGCAATGGAAGAGTAGCTGTGACATCACAAAGTCACTGGTCTACTAGCAAGAGAAGGGTAGCTGTGACATAACAACGTCACTGGTTTCCTAGAAATTGATGGGCAATGTTCAACCAGTGTTTATACTTCAGCATCAACTTAAAATACAGGCTCCTTACACAAATAGCAACAAAAACCATGAGCCTGCAAAATCTCATTCCTAAAGAATTTTTATATGCATAAATCAAATCAGTAAATCCATTTGGTTTCTGAAATAAAAGTGATTCTTGGCAGCGGCCAAGAGGAGCTACCCCACGCCCAAGGCCAGAGGCAGCAGCCGAAAGGAGCTATCCCACATCCAAGTGGCACTGGCTGTGCTGGCACAGGAGGGCCGTGAGGGTTAACTCCACACTCAATATCAGGTGGGGCAGCCGTGAGGAGATACCCCTCGTCCAAGGTAAGGTGCAGTGGCTGTGCTTTGCTGGAGCAGCCGTGAAGAGATACCCCACAACCAAGGTGAGAGTAACCCAAATATGATAGTAGGAATTGCGAGAGGGTATCAGAAGGCAGACACACAGAAATCGTGATCATAGAAAGCTAGTCGATCTAATCACATGGACCACAGCTTTCTCTCACTGATCTCTAACTGATTGAATCTAAGCCATGCTGTGTAAGGCCACCCATGATGGGCGGGTTATGGGGGAGAGGTATAACAGTATGTGGTCCACTGGAGAAGGGAATGGCAATTCACTTCAGTATACTTGCATCGAGAACCCAAAGAACAGTATGAAAAGGCATAATAATAGGATACTGAATGAGAAGCTCCCCAGGTCGGTAGGTTTCCAGTATGCTACTGGAGATCAGTGGCGAAAAAACTTCAGAAAAAATAAAGGGATGGAGCAAAAGCAAAAGCAATGCCCAGTTGTGGATGTGACTGGTGATATAAGCAAGGTCTGATGATGCAAAGAACAATATTGCATAGGAACCTGGAACGATAGGTCCATGAATCAAGACAAATTGGAAGTGGTCAAACAAGAGATGGCAAGATTGAACGTAGACATTCTAGGAATCAGTGAACTAAAATGGACTGGAATGGGTAAATTTAACTCAGATGACCATTATATATACTACTGTGGGCAGGAATCCCTTAGAAGAAATGGAGTAGTCATCACGGTCAAGAGAAGATTCCGAAATGCTGTACTTGGATGCAATCTCCAAATGAACAGAATGATCTCTGTTCATTTCCAACGCAAACCATTCAATATTACAGTAATTCAAGCCTATGCCCCAACCATTAACACTTAAAAAGCCCAAGTTGAACGGTTCTGTGAAGACCTACAAGACCTTTTAGAACTAACGCTTAAAAAAGATGTCCTTTTCATTTTAGGGTACTGGAATGCAAAAATAGGAATTAAGAAACACCGGGCGTAACTGGGAAATCTGGCCTGGGAGCACAGAATGAAACAGGACAAAGGCTAATAGAGTTTTGCATGAGAACACACTGGTCATAGCAAGCAAGTTCTTTTAGCAACAGAAGAGAAGACTCGACACATGGGCATCACCAGATGGTCAACACCAAAATCAGATTGACTGTATTCTTTTCAGCCAAAGTGGAGAAATACTATAAAGTTAGCAAATACAAGACCAGAGCTGACTGTGGCTCAGATCATAAACTCCTTACTGTCAAATTCAGACTTAAATTGAAGAAAGTAGGGAAAACCACTAAACTATTCAGATATGACTTAAATCAATCCCTTATGATTATACTGTGGAAAGGAGAAATAGATTTAAAGGACTACATCTGATAGATAGAGTGGCTGATGAACTATGGACGGAGGTTCATGACATTGTACAGGAAAAAGGGACCAAGACCATCCCCATTGAAAAGAAATGCTAAAAAGCAAAATGGCTGTCTGGGGAGGCCTTACAAATAGCTGTGAAAAGAAAAGAAGCGAAAAGCAAAGGAGAAATAAAAAGGTATAAGCATCTGAATGAAGAGTTCCAAAGAATAACAAGGAGAAATAAGAAAGCCTTCCTCAGCAATCAATGCAAAGAAATCGATGAAAACAACAGAATGGGAAAGACAAGAGATCTCTTCAAGAATATTAGAGATACCAAGGGAACATTTCATGCAAAGATGGGCTCGATAAAGGACAGAAATTGTAGGGACCTAAGAGAAGCCGCAGATATTAAGAAGAGATGGCAAGAATACACAGAAGAACTGTACAAAACAGATCTTCACAACCAAGATAATCATGATGGTGTGATCAATGACTTCAAGCCAGACATCTTGGAATGTGAAGTCAAATGAATATGAAGTCAAGTGGGCCTTAGAAAGCATCAATATGAACAAAGCTAGTGGAGGTGACAAAATTCCAGATGAGCTATTTCAGACCCTGAAAGAAGATGATGTGGAAGTGCTACACACAATAATCCAGCAAATTTGGAAAACTCAACAGTGGCCACAGGAATGGAAAATGTCAGTCTTCATTCCAATCCCAGGAAAGGCAATGCCAAAGAATGCTTAAATGACCTCACAACTGCACTCATCTCGTAGGCTAATAAAGTCATGCTCAAAATTCTCCAAGCCAAGCTTCAGTAATATGTGAACCGTGAACTTCCAGATGTTCAAACTGGTTTTAGAAAAGGCAGAGGAACCAGAGGTCAAATTGCCAACATCCTCTGGATCATGGATAAAGCAAGAGAGTTGTAGAGAAACATCTATTTCTGCTTCGTTGACTATGCCAAAGCCTTTGTGGATCACAATAAAATCTGTAAAATTCGGAAAGAGATGGAAATACCAGAAATACCAAATGGAAATACCAAATGCCCTGCCTCTTGAGAAACCTGTATTCAGGTCAGGAAAAAATAGTTAAAACGGAACATTGAACAACAGGCAGCTTCCAAATAGGAAAAGGAGTATTTCAAGGTTGTATATTGTCACCCTGCTTATTTAACGTCTATGCAGAGTTCATCATGAGAAATGCTGGGCTGGAAGAAGCACAGGTTGGAATCAAGATTACCACGAGAAATATCAATAAACTCAGATATGCAGATGACATCACTCCTACTGCAGAAAGTGAAGAGTAACTAAAAAGCCTCTTGATGAAAGTGAAAGAGGACAGTGAATAAGTTGGCTTGAAGCCAACATTCAGAAAACTAAGATCATGGGATCTGGTTCCATCACTTCATGGGAAATAGATGGGGAAACAGTGTCAGACTTTATCACTGCGGATGCTGATTGTAGTTTTGAAATTAAAAGATGCTTACTTCTTGCGCGGAAAGTTATGACCAACCTAGATAATATATTAAAGAACAGAGACATTACTTTGCCAACAAAAGTCCGTCTAGTCAAGGGTATGGTGGATGTGAGAGTTGGACTGTGAAGAAAACTGATCCCCGAAGAACTGATGCTTTTGAACTGTGGTGCTGGAGAAGACTCTTGAGAGTCCCTTGGACTGCAAGGAGATCCAACCAGTCCATTCTAAAGGAGATCAGTTCTGGATATCCATTGGAAGGACTGATGCTCAATCTGAAGCTCCAGTTCTTTGGCCAACTCATGAGACGAGTTGACTCACTGGAAAAGACTCTGATGATGGGAGGGATTGAGGGCAGGAGGAGAAGGGGACGACAGAGTATGAGATGGCTGGATGGCATCACAGACTCGATGGAGGCGGGTCTGAGTGAACTGCGGGAATTACTGATGGACAGGGAGGACTGGCATGCTGTGATACATGGGGTCGCAAAGAGTCGGACTCCACTGAGCGACTGAACTGAACTGAACTGAACTGAACCCAACTAAACTTTGATTACTCACTTCTCTGCAATAGTTTATTGTAGAACCAAGTAAGGTGTCTTAGCAGCTGGTCCATCAAAGACCCACACTCCCCGAATATTTTCAGGGGAACGATTTTAATGACACAGTGAGGTTGGGCATGGGGTGTGTGATATACTTTGGGGACATTCTACTAGTGACCTGTTACTGAGGATATTGGAAGTCAACATCATTGCCCATCTGGTTCTAACTACTCTGTGGTCTAGGTACTTACATTTCAGCCAGGTTGAGGCTTTCAGTTCAGTTCAGTTCAGGTCAGTCGCTCAGTCGTGTCCGACTCTCCGCGACCCCATGAATCACAGCACTCCAGGCCTCCCTTTCCAGCACCAAATCCCAGAGTTCACTCAAACTCATGTCCACAGAGTTGGTAATGCCATCTAGCCATCTCATTCTTTGTCGTCCCCTTCTCCTCCCGCCCCCAACATTTCCCAGCTTTAGAATCTTTTCCAGTGAGCCAACTTGTCGCATGAGGTAGCCAAAGTATTGCAGTTTCAGCTTTAGCATCAGTCCTTTTAATGAACAACCAGGATTGATCTCCTTTAGAATGGACTGGTTGGATCTCCTTGCAGTACAAGGGACTCTCAAGAGTCTTCTCCAACACCACAGTTCAAAAGCATCAATTATTTGGGGATCAGCTTTCTTCACAGTCCAACTCTCATATCTGTACATTACCACGGGAAAAACCATAGCCTTGGCTACACAGATCTTGGTTGGCAAAGTAATGTCTCTGCTTTTTAATATATTATCAAGGTTGCTCATAACTTTCCTTCCAAAGAGTAAGCGTCTTTTAATTTCATGGTTGCAATCAGCATCTGCAGGGATTTTTAGTATCTCTAAAACGGTTCACAGGATATTGCTCAGAATGTTATTTATGGCCCTTGAGGATGAACTAAAGATCCTTGACTTTGTTTAATGGCTAAAACATTATTATTCTATATCGCTTGATTATTTTCCTTTGTTTCTGTCTTTTCTATTTCTCTGATTAATATTACTCTTGGAACACGAGGAAGTCTAGAATCTCCTATTTCTCTCTCTCGGTTTTCATACTTTTCAATCTTAAGAAGGGACTGATTAGAACAAGAAAGGAAATAAAGTGTTGGATTTAGAGCGTGATCATATGTGACTGAGAATCCCAGTTCCGGGTTCGATTTTTAATCAGGATCCCCAGTTCTTGGAGTGTTTGAGTCAACAACTTTGGCTCTTTCATGATGAGATGGAGCATGGAGTTGGAAATAATTCTGACATCTAAACTTGGTATCAATATTTTCTGTTAAGCAAACATATCTGTCTATTTTATATAGATATTTGTATATCTATTATGTATCTATATATATATGTATATATATATTTCCATAAGTGTTTATTTTTGTCATTAAACCTGGACAAACATTTGAAAATTGGTAGATACTTATTAAAACGAAAGAGAGGAGTGATATAAAGGAGTCCTCATATTTTAGATGTAGCCAAAGAAACATATTTGGAAGTATTTCCATTTACGTATATTCAATAACCAAGTAGACTTTTGAATCATTCTGCTTTTGGGTTTGAATTTTTTTCCATTGCTGCTTTGCCTAACGGAATTAAAAGCCATTGTACATTTCTCTATACACACACCCATACATACAAACATGCACATATGTGTATATATGTGTATATGTCAAAATATAATTTTAAACAACTTTATTTGGGTGGTCAAAATCTTTGCTTGCTTCCAGTCTTAAATGAACTGTTTGGGTACCCCAACACTACTTAATAACTTTCTGGCTGAATAATATAGATCCTATTGCTGAAAGACTATCACTTAATCGAGCTTATCTTCCAATATTCTTTGTGTAAGAGATGGGGTTCATACATATGAGGACACCTTGAGCACATAAAACTACAACTCTCATTTACTTGGAGATACAGACTGGTTCCAAATAGGAATAGGAGTACGTCAAGGTTATATATTGCCACCTTGCTTATTTAACTTATATGCAGATTACATCATGAGGAAAGCTGGGCTGGAAGAAGCACAAGCTGGATTCAAGATTGCCAGGAGAAATATCAATAACCTCAGATATGCAGAATATTAGACCTTTATGGCAGAAAGTGAAGAGGAACTAAAAAGCCTCTTGACAAAAGCAAAAGAAGAGAGTGAAAAGGTTGGTTTGAAGTTCAACATTCAGAAAACAAAGACCATGGCATCTGGTCCCATCACTTCATGGGAAATAAAACGTGTTACAGAGGAAACAGTGTCAGATCCAAAATCATCGTGGATTCTGATTGTAGCCATGAAATTAAAAGACGCTTACTCCTTGGGAGGAAAGTTACGACCAACCTAGATAGCATATTAAAGAGCAGAGACATTACTTTACCAAACAAGGTCCGTCTAGTCAAGGCTATAGTTTTTCCAATGGTCATGTATGGATGTGAGAGTTGGACTGTGAAGAAAGAATTGATGCTTTTGAACTGTGGTGCTGGAGAAGACTCTTGAGAGTCCCTTGGACTGCAAGGAGATCCAACCAGTTCATTCTAAAGGAGATTGATCCTGGGTTTTCTTTGGAAGGACTAATGCTAAAGCTGAAACTCCAATTATTTGGCCACCTCATGCGAAGAGTTGACTCATTGGAAAAGACTCTAATGCTGGGAAGGATTGGGGGTGGAAGGAAAAGTGGACGACAGGGAATGAGATGGCTTGATGGCATCACCGACTCGATGGACATGTGTTTGAGTGAACTCCGCAACTTGGTGATCGACAGGGAGGCCTGACATGCTGTGATTCATGGGGTGGCAAACAGTCGGTGATGACTGAGCATCTGAACTCAAATGAACTGCAGAACATTCAAATTATATGATGTGTACATTAAAATCACTTCTCCATAATTCAGTATGTACATTTTTCTTTCAGCCCTTTAAACTTCTGGTACCAAATATTTCAATAGAAATCATTGATGATCAAAATTTCTCTCCCTTCATGCCACAGGGGTTCAGCTTCAGTCTGCCCTCCACATTATATCCTTATTTCTTGTCCTCCTTTGTATTTTTGTAGTTGCCAATTCAGAGAAAACCTAACTAGATAACATGAACAGGCTCAATATATTATGTTAATAGAGAAATGTAATATAGGCTGTGCATTTTGTCAACATTTTACAGAGCTGTCACAGAAGCATGACAGAAATGCTCCAAAAGGAAAATTAAAGCCAGCACTATTATGTATAATGAGTAGCGACCATCTTAGAACACTCTTAGAAAATAATTTCTTATCCAAATCATTGAGGGGAAAACAATGATAAAAGAATAAAAAATTCTCAATGTTGAAAGGAAAACAGGGTAAACAATACACTTGAATTCTCAGTATTATACAAAATAAGATCATGGTATCTGGTCCCACTACTTCATGGGAAATAAAGGTGGGAAAAGCAGAATCAGTGACAGATTTCATCTTTTGTGGCTCTATATTCACTGTGATGGTGATGGCAGCAATAAAATTAGAAGACAGTTGCTTCCTGAAAGCAAAGTTTTCACAAATTTAGTAAGTGTGTTAAAAAGTGAAAAGTTGACTTGACCAAAGATTTCACATTGAGTAACGCTAATGGTCTTTCCAGTAGACATGTATGGATGTGAGAACACCAAAGTGCTCTGCTTGGGATGATTTATGAGTGTCCATTGGATTGCAATGAGATCAAGCTAGTCAAACATAAAGGAAATCCACTCTGAAGATGCATTGAATCACTGACGCGCAAGCTGAGTCTCCAAAGCTTTGACCACCTGAGCAAAGAACTGACTCATGAGAAAAGACCCTGATTCGTAGGAAATAATGAAATAAGGAGGACAAATGGGTTAGAGAGGAGGAGAAGGCTGTATCATTTCACCCATTCATGATCTCAGGTAGACCCTGGGAGATGGTGAGGGGCAGAGAGGCCTTGTGTGCTGCAGTCCAAGGGGTCACAAAGAGTCTGACATGGCTTTGTGACTGAACAACAACAAGATTTCAGTTAATAAAATGGTTCTTCCAGGGTTGCGATGGGGGTCTCATTGTGTTAGAGGAATAGGAGCCTGAGTCCACTTTCTCCCACACAAATCCATCAAAGGATAGATTGCACGTGGAACACCTTCCAGAAACCAATTTGTGACTGATGTTGATGGGCCCTAGAAACTGATAAAGGAAAACCAGTCTCTTAAAAAGTAGGTAAGAAAAAATAAGTGATGAAAGGGAGGAAATGTTTTTAGGGATCGAGAATCTTCTTGGAGAAGGAGTCTTAAAGGAGGAGAAATTTGCACAAAATAAGAAACCCTCTCTCATAGGTGTCAGTCGAGGAAGAAATAGAACTGGAGAGAGGAAGAACAAAAACACAGCTTATGCCAAAAAATCGGATCACTAGCCAAGGAATGATTCAGATACTCCCGTCCACTGTCATACATGGGGCATTGAAGGCAGGTCTGTGATGTATCAAACACATTATGGTTAAAAGCAGGCTTTAGTGCCCTGAGGACAATGTGACGAAGCTAAGATAACACACAAACCTAAACCATGTGGACACTGGAGACAGAAATTTTAGAAAGGACCTTTCCTGTGAGAAGGCTCTAAGGCCACATTGAACCATGGCATACTCACAGAACAGAAGATTGTGCACTAGAAAATACCAAAGGAGACCAAGCCAGTGTCCATTTAAGACCCTTTCCTCCACAGATTGAGAGAAGAATGTGTACGACTGCAAGAGGCAGAAGGAAAGAGGTTACTAGTATCTTGGCCCCAGAGACATCCCCTACCAAGCTCTAAGCTGGCTGACAGTTGCTAATGATGAATTCCTCACTTCATGGACAGTTCACATAGGCCAGGGACATGACAGCCTGGGTCAGTTAGCCTGAGGAGACATATGGCACACTTGAGACTGTGCCCTCTGGCACAGGCAGCAAACTGAGTGACTGAGACCAGAGAGCTGCATAAGATGCACGGCCCACCTGGGACTGTGCCTTGCCTCCAACCAGTCACCCGAGATTTTGGACTTGGGAAGAGCACAAAGCACATAGCCAATCGTGGTCATGGCCCTTGCCAAGCACCTGACTGCCTGATTGGCTGGGAAGTGCATGTAACACAGGGCCCACTTGGGACTGTGCCCTCATATATCAACCAGGAATCTGAGCAGTGTGGACCCAGAAAGTACATGTCACATTTGTCATTCAAAAGCCCAATGTGATCAATCCACCTCAATCACCCCCAATATCCCAATGGTATTTGATTTCTGTGTCCCACCTCTCACCCCCCAAAGCACTGAACAAGTGAGCGCGAATATTAGGCTCATGCACCCTCGTTTCATGGTGAAAACGAGATATGGAGAGGTTTTCAAATAAAAGAAGGAAATATAAACAAAGAAACAAAAACCAACCCAGAAGTGACAGGTTCAATGGAATAAGTCAGCAATATATGCCCAGACTGTTCAACTGAGGAACAGCAGTCAACTTTGACAATACAAGCTTCAACAAGAGACTATCTGACACTCTACTGAAACCAAAAATCACACAACTGCTTTGAAACTCTGCGATCTATTTCCATATGATTTCTTTAACTTTAAACTATTTTAGACTTTATTATACCCTAAACTTTTATTTCTATTAACTATTATTATCTTTCAAACAAAACACATATAAATCTATTTTTAAACACATTTTTTATATATGAGAGAATAAATTTAAACTCCATTTTCTTTTTTTTACACTATTTTTCTTGTTTCTTAACGTTTATTTTCCCAAAATTGATAACAATGTTGTGACTTTAGTAACAAAATATTTATGATCTGATTTCATTTATGAATTCGTTTCCTTAATTGATTGCTGTTTTCCATTTTAACACTCCCCTATGGAGAGTCAGACACGACTGAGCGACTGAACTGAACTGAACTGAACTGATCTCCTCCTAGGTACCTCTTTCACACTCCTCCCTTTTCTCTGCTTTCTGAAATTCTGTGCATCCTGTTGATACTTTCTGGATGAGGAGAGTTCTGCCACCATTAACCTGGGGTTTGTCTTCTGTGATTTGTGGATGTAGACTTTTGATGTTACTGCAACCTGGAAAAAGAAACACAGAGGCCAGGATATCGATTCCAGAACTTTAGAGCAACATCGAACTCCTTGCCTCAAGGAGCTTTAAAGGACAAGCACACACCCCAGAATTTCCATGTCTACATGGAAAGCAATCTCCACACTTGAGTCGATAAGTTCAGTACAAGAGAAACCACACCTATTCTCCAGCAAACAGAAACAAAACGGTGAATATTATAAAAGGGGGTGCACTAAGCCATACCAAACCCACAAATATCCAAAAGCACTGTCCATGGACAATTTATTGAATTTCAGAGAGAAGAGACACAGATCCGCATGCCAGTGCACAGACACAAATGATCCGAAGCATTAAACCTGGAGAAGTCCCTGGTCCAATCCCACCCACAAAGGACAGGATCCACAACATATTGGAGCTATAACCCTCCGGCCTGCAGAAAGGGGACCCAAATCACAGTAATCAAAGCAAAATGAAAAGGGAGAGAAATATGCAGCTGCTAAAGGTAAATGATAAAAACCCACAAAGACAAAGAAAAGAAGAGTTAGGAAATTTTCCTGAAAAATAATTCAGAATAATGAGAGTAAAGATGATCAAAATCTTGAAAGATACGTAGAGTTGCCAGTAAATACACTGGAGGACTGGAATGAGAAGAAATAAACATGTTTACCATGGATCTAGAAGAAATAAAGAAGAGTCAAAGAGCAATAATCCATGCAATAACTGAGATTAACAACACCCTGGAAGGAACCAACAGTAGAATAACTGAGACCGAGAAAGAACTAATTAGGTGGAGGTAGAAAGGAGGAAATAAATGAAGCCCGGTGAGATGAGCAACGAAAACAACAACAAGTTAAACAGGCAAAGCTCTGACTGGGGCAATGATAAATGTCCCACAATGAGAAACTTAGGTGTCTAGATGGAGAACACCAAAAACGAAAAGGGGTGGGGTACTTGGAAAATGACTGAGGAAGTAAAAGTTGAAAGCATCCTTAAATGAGTCAAGCCGCAAGAATTGGGACCAGACATGGAACAATTGAATGTTCAAAACTGGGAAAAGAGATTGACAAATCTCTAAATTGTCACTCTGCTTATGAGAATCTTAAGTAGAGTATACTATTAAAATAATAAATGAGTAAATCACAACCTGGCATCAAGGTTTGGGAGAAACATCAACAGCCTCAGATATATAGATGGCAACTATGAAACAAATAGAAAGTGAAGAAGAAATAAAGAGTCTTTTGATGAGGGTGAATGAGAAGAGTGTAAAATCAAGCTGACAATTCAGCATTCGCAAAAACAAAGATAAGGGCCTCTGGTCCCATCACTACTCTGCAAATAGAAGGAGTAAACGTGAACTTCCAGATGTTCAAATTGGTTTCAGAAAAGTCGGAGGAAAGAGAGATCAAATTGCCAAATTCCGATGGATCATGGAAAAAGCAAGAGAGTTCCAGACAAAAACCTCTCTTTCTGCCTTATTGACTATGCAAAGCCGTTGACTGTGTGGATCACAATAAACTGTGAAAAATTTTGGAAGAGATGGGAATAGCAGACAACCTGACCTGTCTCTTAGAGAACTATATGAAGGTGAGGAAAGAGCAGTTAGTGATGTACTTGGAACAACAGACCGGTTCAAAACAGGAAAAGGAGTATGTCAAGACTGTATATTGTCACTGTGCTTTTTTAATTTATATGCAGAATACATCATGAGAAACACTGGGCTGGAAGAAGTACAAGCGGGAATCAAGACTGCCGGGAGAAATATAAAAACCTCAGATATGCAGATGACACCACCCTTATGGCAGAAAGTGAAGAGGAATTAAAAAACCTCTTGATGAAATTGAAAGAGAGTGAAAATGTTGGCTTAAAGCGCAAAATTCAGAACATTAAGATCATGGCATCTGGTCCCTTCACTTCATGATAAATAGATGGAGAAACAGGGGAAAGAGTGTCAGACTTTAATAATTTGGGCTCCAAAATCACTATAGATGCTTATTGCAGCCATGAAATTAAGAGACTTACTCCTTGGAAGGAAAGTTATCACCAACCTAGATAGCATATTAAAAAGCAGAGACATTACTTTGCCAACAAAGGTCTGTTTAGTCAGGGCTATGGTTTTTCCAATGGTCATGTGTGGATGTGAGAGTTGGACTGTGAAAAAATCTGAGCGCGGAAGAATTGATGCTTTTGTGCAAAATTCTGTAAAATAATTATCCCTAAGTTAAAAATAGACAAACTAATTCCTCAAAGCATGGAATTCTGTATATTTCATATTTCAACATCTAAGTGCAGATGTTTCTAACTGAAGTAAGGAATACTCCATATCTCCCATATTTAAAATTGTAAGCAGAGTCTCCAATAGGTGATAATGAATACTCTATAATTGACGTATGAAAAACTGTTGAGGAATTTTGGACATGGAAAGGTGGGATTTCTGCTCTTTAAATGTGAAAACCAGGGAACACATTGTCTTATAAGCCATGAACTATGCTTATTTCAGATATGAAAATGTTGTGTAGAAATTTTACATGAAATGTGCATCTAGTCAAAGCTGTTGTTTATCCAGAAGTTATGTATGCATGTGAGAGGTGGACTATAAAGAAATCGGAGCAGGAAAATTAATGCTTCTGAACTGTGGTATTGGAGAAGACTCTTGAGAGTCTCTTGGATGCCTAGGTGAAATCCAACCAGACCGTCCTGAAGGATATCAGTCCTGAATATTCCTTGTAAGGACTGGGGCTAAAGGTGAAACTCCAATACTTTGGCCACCTGATGTGAAGAATGGGCTCACTGGAAAAGACCCTGCTGCTGGGAAAGGTACAAGGTGGGCGGAGGAGGGGCAGCAGAATATAGTTGGATGGCATACCGAATCAATGGACATGAGTTAGAGTAAACTCAGTGAGTTGGTGATGGATAAGGAGGCCTGACATGCTGCAGTTTACGGGGATGCAAAGATTTGAACAGGACTGAGCCACAAAACTGAACTCAACTGAACATGGACCTGTCCATCTGAATAAGAACCAGTTTTCCCCTCAGTTAGTCTCTCCCATCAGGAAGCTTCCACAAGCCTCTTATCTTTCTCCATCAGCGGGAAGACAGAATGAAAATCATAATCACAGCAAACTAACCAAACTGATCACCTGCTACATAGCCTTGTCTAACTCAATGAAACTATGAGCGAGGCATGTAGGGACACACAAGATGGCCGGGTCATAGTGAAGGGTTCTGACAGAATGTGGTCCTTGGAGAATGGAATGGAAAACCTCTTCAGTATTCCTGCCTTGAGAAACACATGAGCAGCATATAATGGCAAAATATAGCATGCAGAAATAGGAACTCCCAAGGTTGGTAGTTGACAAAGATGCTACAGCAGATCAGTGCAGAGGAAAGAATGAAGCAGATCACAGAAAGAATGAAGGCATGGAGCCAGAGTAAAAAGAGAAGCCAGTTGCAGATGTGACTGGAGATAGAATGAATTCTGATGCTGTAAAGAGTAATATTGCATAGAAGCCTGGAAGGTTAGGTCCGTGAATTAAGGTCGTTCAGAAGGGGTCAAACAGGTGATGGCAGGAGTGAGAATCGACATTTTAGGCATCAGTGAATTAAAATGGACTGGAAAGTGTGACTTTAACTCAGATGACCATTATGCCTACTATTGTGGGCAAGAAGCCCTTACAGAAAATGGAGTAGCTGTCATAGTTAATAAAGAGTTCAAAATGTAGTCTTGGAGGCAATCTCAAAGACGACAGAATGATCTCTGTTCGATTCCAAAACAAACCAGTCAACATCACAGTAATCCATGCCTGTGCAACAAATAGTAATATCAAAGAAGCTGATGTAGTGCAACTTTGTGAAGACCTACAAGAACTTCTAGAACTTACACCCATAAAAGATATCCTTTACATCATAGGGGAATGGAATGCAAAAGTAGGAAGTCCAGAGATACCTGGTGTAACAGAAAAATTTGGCTTTGGACGACAAAACGGAGCCAGTGAAAAGAAATAGAGCTTTGCCAAGGGAACACACTGCTCATTGAAAGCACTCACTTCCAGCAACACAGGACAAGATTCTATACAAGGACATTATCAGATGGTCAAAACTGAAACCAGATTGATTCTTTTCTTTGCAGCCAAAGATGGAGAAACTATATACAGTAAGCAAAAATAAGACTGTGATCTATTGTGACTCAGATCATGAATTCTTTATTGCCAAATTCAGATTTAAATTTAAAAAAGTAGCGAAATCACTAGACTATTGATGTGAGACCTAAATAATATCCCTTATGATTGCACAGTGGAAGTGACAAATAGATGCATGGGATTAGATCTGATAGAGTTCCTGACTAACTACAGAGGTTTGTGAAATTGTGCAAAAGGCAGTGATCAAGACCATCCTCAAGAAAAAGAAATGTAAAAAGGCAAAATGGGTGTCTGAGTATACCTTACAAATTGCTGAGAAATGAATAGAAGCTAAAACAAAGGAGAAAAGGACAGATATATCCGTTTGTGCAGAGTTTCAAAGAAGAGGAAGGAGAGATAAGAAAGTCTACCTCAGTGAACAGTTCAAAGAAACAGAGGGGAAAAAACGGCATGGAAAAGGCTAGATCTCTTCAAGATAATTAGAGATACCAAGGGAACATTTCATGCCAATATGGTCAAAATAGAGAACATAAATGGTGCGGACCTAATAGAAGTAGAATATATCAAGACGAGGTGTCAAGAATATACAGAAGAACTATAGAAAAAGGATCTTCAATACCCAGATAAACTCGATGGTGTGATCATTCATCTAGACCCAGACATCTTGGAATGTGAAGTAAAGTAATCCTTATGAAACATCATATGGAGAAAACTAGTGGAGCTGATGGAATGTTAGTAGAGTTATTTCACAGGCTAAAAATGATTCTATGAAAGTGCTACACTCAATATGACAGCAAATTTAAAAAACTCAGCAATTGCCACAGGACTGGAAAAGTTCAGTTTTCACTCCAATCCCAGAGAAAGGCCAAATCCCAAGGAATGTTCACACTACCACACATTTACCCCCATGTCAAGCGGTAGAAAGTAATGCTCAATATTGTCCAATCCAGATTCAAGTGTACATGAACAATGAACTTCCACATGTTCAAGCTTGGTTTAGACAAGGGTGGGGTATGAAAGATCAAATTGCCAACATCCATAGGATCATTTAAAAAGCAAGAGATCTCCAAAAAGGAAAAGCAAAACTGAAACCGAAACCTCTACTTCTGCCTCATTCTTTACGCCGAAGACTGTGACTGTGGAGATGACAACAAAGTGTGAAAATAATAATAATAATAATAAAGTGGTGGGAAAACTAGATCATCTGACCTGCTTCTTGAGAAATCTATATCCAGGTCAAGAAGCAACAGGATACGGGATAACAGGCTGCTTTCAAATCAGGAAAAGATTGTGCCAAGGCTGCATATTGTCACCCTGCTTAATTAACCTCTATGCAGTGTAAAACTTGTGAAATGCCAAGCTGGATGATGCACAAGCTTGAATTAATACTGCTGGGAGAAATACAAATAAACTCTGTGAAGAAGATGACATCACCCTTATGGCAGAAAGTAAAGAGTAACTAAAGAGCCTTTTGATGAAAATGAAAGAGAGGAGTGAAAAATTTGGCTTAAAAACTCAACTTTCAGAGAACTAACATCATAACATCCAATCCAATCAATGCTCAGCAAAGGGAGAAACAATGGATAGAGCAAAAGACTCTATTTTGGGGGCTCTAAAATTACTGCTGATGTTGACTGCACCATGAAATTAAAAGATGTACTCCTGGGAAGAAAGCTATGACCAAACTCGACAGCATCTTGGAAAGCAGCAACATTGCTTTACCAAGTCCCACATAGTCAAAGCTATGGCTTTTCCAACAGTCATGTATCGATGTGAGATTTGGACTCTAAAGATAGCTGAGTGCAGAATTCTTGATGATTTTCAAATAGTTTTGCTGAAAACTAAGTGTCTCTTGGCCTTAAGAAGGCTAAAAGAAATCAATCCTGAATATTCATTGGAAGGACTGATTTTGAAGGTGAAGCTCCAATAATTTGGCCACCTTATGAGAATAACTGACTCATTTGAAGAGACCTTGATGATTGGAAACATTGACGACTGAAGCACAAGGGGACAACAGAGTATGAGATGGTTGGGAGGAATCACTTACTCGATGGATGTGAGTTTGTATATGCTCCGGGAGTTGATGATGGACAGGGAAGCATGCGTTGCTGCAGTCCATGGTGTCGCAAAGTGCTGAACATGATCCAGAGACTGAACTGAACTAAAATCAAATGTAGAATCACCTACATTTTTACATGTGAATATAGTGATGCTGGTTTTACTACAGGATACTTGGCATTTTTTAAATTTCATTCATGGAAACATGGAAGCTCTTTTTCCTAGGTGAAATGTGGAATTCTCTACACCTCATGTATGAAAATCCAGTTAGTGATCTTTACCATTAAATGAGGAAATATGTATATTTCACATATGAAAATCTTGTCACTGACTTTCTGAAGATAAGGAGAACCAGTATGAAATTTCAATTTTCTCTATTGCACAAATGAAAATCTGGACACCACTGTTATTTCATAAAGTAGAGAATCTTTACATTTCTCAAACATATAGCAAAAGAAAGAGTTTCTTCCATGAAATGTGTGATGTCCTGTATTTACTGTATTAAAAGTTAGGTGCTAATTTTCCATCTTGGATGTTAGACTTCTCTATATTTCGTATTTGTGATCAGAATGGATATTTTCCAATAAAAAAAACAAAACTGGAAATCTCTATATTTCATATGATGCACTGGTTCTTCAGATAAAGAAACACCTATGTTCCCAGTTTTCCTGTTTTCCTGTGCCTTGAACATTTGTGTGTGTCTACACCTTGATAGTATATTAAAAAGCAGAGACATTACTTTGCCAACCAAGGTCCGTCTAGTCAAGGCAATGGTTTTTCCCGTGGTCATGTATGGATGTGAGAGTTGGACTGTGAAGAAGGCTGATCGCTGAAGAATCGATGCTTTTGAACTGTGGTGTTGGAGAAGACTCTTGAGAGTCCCTTATACTGCAAGGAGATCCAACCAGTCCATTCTAAAGGAGATCAATCCTGGATGTTCATTGGAGGGACTGATGCTAAAGCTGAAACTGCAATACTTTGGCCACCTCCTGCGACGAGTTGACTCACTGGAAAAGACTCTGATGCTGGGAAAGGTTGGGGGCGGGAGGAGAAGGGGACGACGGAGAATGAGATGGCTGGATGGCATCACCGACTCTGTGGACATGAGTTTGAGTGTACTCCGGGAGTTGGTGATGGACAGGGAGGCCTGGCGTGCTGTGATTCATGGGGTCGCGGAGAGTCGGGCACGACTGAGCGACTGAACTGAACTGAACACATGTGAGTTTGTGAGCTGTGTTTTTCTGTTTTTTTCTATGTAGATATGTGTATTTTCACAGCTGAAGAAGAGATGAAGGTGACAGATCAAAAGATGTCTAACAAGCAGAAGGATCTTTGCTCATTTCCAAGGCAAACCATTCAATAGTGTAGTAATCCAATTCTGTGTCCTGACCAGTTATGCTGAAGTAACTGAAGTGGAACAGTTCTATGAAGACTTATAAGATGGTCTAGAACTAACACCCCCAAAAATGTGTCCTTTTCACCATACAGGAATGGAATGCAAATGTAGAAAGTCAAGAGATACCTGAGTAACAGGCAAACTTGGCTTTCGAGTACCAAAGGAACCCAGTCAAAGGTTAACAGAGCTCTGCCAAGAGAGCACACAGCTTATTGCAAGCACCCTGGTCGACAACACAAGAGAAGACTCTACACATGGAATTATCAGATGTGCAATACTGAAATCAGGTTGATTCTTTTCTTTGCAGCTGAAGATGGAGATGCTATACATAGTCAACAAAAACAGGACTGAGAGCTAACTGAGGCTCAGATCATGAAGTCCTTATTGCCAAATTCAAACTTAAATTAGAAAAGGAGGGAAAACTACTAGACTATTCATATATTATCTAAATCAAATCCTTTAGGATTAAACATGAAAGTGACAAAGATTTTCAAGGGATTAGATCTGATAGAACGTGTGACTGAGGAAATACAGACAGACATTTGTGGCTGTGTATAAGAAGTAGTGACCAAGCCGTCCTAAAGAAAAAGAAATACAAAAAGGCATAATGGCTTTCTAAAGATAACTTATAAATAGATCAGAAGAATAGAAGCTTAAAGCAAAGGAGAAAAGGAAAGATACACCCATTTTAAGGCAGAGTTCCAAAGTACAGGAAGGAAGGAAAAGAAAGGCTTCCTCAGTGATCAAAGCGAAGAAATAGAGGAAAATAATAGGATGGGCAAGACCAAAGATCCCTTCAAGAAAATTAGAGATACCAAAGGAATATTTCATGCAAAGATGTTCAAAATAATATACTGAATTTTCATGGACGTAATGGAAGCAGAAGATACTAAGAAGAGGTGGCAACAATACAATGAAGAACTATACATAAAAGGGTGTTTATTACCCAGATAACCAAGACGTTTTGATCACTCACCTAGAGCCAGACATCTTAGAATGTGAAGGCAAGCAGTCCTTATGAACATCCATATGAACAAAGCTAGTGGGATTGATGGAATTCTAGTTGATTTATTTAACAGCTATGTAAATGCTTCACTCAATATGCCATCAAATTTGGAAAACTCAGCAATGGACACAGGCCTTGAAAAATTCATTCCGATCCCATAGAAAGATACTCCCAAAGACTGTGCATACAAACATACAGTTGCCCTCATCTCAAACGGAAGGAAAGTAATGTCCAAAATTCTACAAGCCAGGCTTCAACAGTACATGAAACATGAAATTCCAGATGTTCCAACTGGATTTCGTAAAGGCAGAGGAACCAGAAATTAAATATCCAACATCTGTGGGATAATCAAGATAACAAGAGAGCTACAGGAACAAACTAACAAAAATCTACTTCTACTGATGCTTATATCAAAGGTTTTGACTGTGTGGATCACAAGACACTATGGAAAACTCTTAATGTGATAGGAATACCAGATCAATTGACCTGCCTCCTAGGAAATCTGTATGCAACTCAAGAAGAAACTGTTACAACTGGATGTAAAGCAATGGACTGCTTTCAAATAAGGAAAGGATTATGACAAGGTGCATATTGTCACCCTGCTTATTTAAAATATATGAAATGTCCACTTCAGTCACTTAGTCTTGTCCGACTCTTTGTGACCCCATGAACCGCAGAACGCCAGACCTGCTTGTCCATTACCAACTCCTTGAGTGTACCCAAACTTAAGTCCATTGAGTCGATAATGCTATCCAGGCATCTCATCCCCTGTCATTCCTTTCTCTTCCTACCCTCAATCTTTCACAGCGTGAGGATCTTTTTCTTTGAGTCAGTTGTTCACATTGGCTGGCCAAAGTATTGGAGTTTCAACTTCAACATCAGTCATTCCAATGAACATCCAGGACTCATCTCCTTTAGGATTGGCTGGTTGCATATTCTTGCAGTCCAATGGACACTCAAGAGTCTTCTCCAACACCATAATTCAAAAGCATCAATTCTTGGCACTCTTAAAAGTCCAAATAAGACATCCATACATGACTACTGCAAAAAAACCATAGCTTAACTAAACAGAGCTTTTTTGGCAAAATCGGGTCTCTGCTTTTTAATATGCTGTCTAGGATGGTCATAACTTTCCTTCCAAGGAGTAAACATTTTAGTTTCATGGCTACAATCAACATCTACAGTGATTTTGGAGTCCCCCTCCCCCAAAAAAATAATATTGGAAGCCATTCTTTCCACTCTTTCCCCATTTGTTTGCCAGAAGTGATGGGACTGGAGGCCATAATCTGAGTTTTTAAGAGTTGAACTTTAAGCCAATGTGTTCACTCTCATTACGTTACTCAAGAAACTCTTTAATTTTTCTTTAGTTTCTGCCATATGAGTGGTGTCACCTGTATATCTGAGGTTATTGATATTTGAGGTTATTGATATTTCTCTCAGCAATCTTGATTCCAGCTGTGCTTCTTTCAGCCCAGCTATTCTCATGATGTACTCTGCAAATAAGTTAAATAAGCAGGGTGACAGTACAGCCTTGATATGTTCATTTTCCTATTTGGAACCAGGATGTTGTTCAATATTCAGTAGTAACTATTCATTCCTGACTTGCATACAAGTTTCTCAAGAGGCAAGTCTGGTGGTCTGATGTTTCGATCTCTTTCAGAATTGTCCATAGTTCTTTGAGATCCACACAGCCAAAGTTTTTGCATGGTGATTAAAGCAGAAATAGATGTTTTTCTGGAACTCTCTTCCTTTTTCGATGATCCAGCAGATGTTGGCTGTTTGATCTCTGGTTCTTCTACCTTTTCTAAAACCACCTTGAACTTCTGGAAGTTCACGGTTCACCCGTTTTTGAATCCTGGCATGGAAAATATTGAGCATTATTTACTAGCAAGTGTGTGAGATGACTGCAATTGTGCGGTAGGTTTGAGCATCTTTGGCATTGACTTTCTTTGGGATTGTAATGAAATCTGACCTTTTCCAGTCCTGTGGTCTCTGCTGAGCTTTCCACGTTTGCTGACATATTGAGTGCAACACTTTCACAGCATCATCTTTTAGGATTTGAAATACCTCAACTGAAATTCTGTCACTTCCACGGGCTTTGTTCACAGTGATGTTTCCTAAGGCCCACTTGGCTTCCCATTCCAGAATGTCTGGCCCTAGGGGATGATAAGTGATCACAGTATCGTGATTATATAGGTGGTAAAAAATCTTTTTTGTATACTTCTTCTGAGTATTTGTTGCACCTCTTCTTAATATCTTCTGCTTCATTAGGTCCATACCATTTCCGTTCTTTATTGAGACATTCTTCACATGAAATATTCCCTTGGTATCTCAAATTTTCTTGAAGGGCATCTAGTCTTTCCCATTGTATTGTTCCCATCTATTTCTTTGCGTTGATCACTCAGGAAGGCTTTCTTAACTCTCCATGCTATTCTTTGCAACTGTGCATTCAAAGGGATAAATCTTTCCTTTTCTCCTTTGCTTTTAGCTTCAGTTTTTTTCACAGATCTTTGTAGGTCTTCTCAGACAGCCGTTTTTCTTTTTGCTTTTCATTTGCTTGTGGATGGTCTTGGTTCCTGTCTCCTGTACAATGTCACAAACCTCCACCCATAGTTCATATGTTGTATACAGCATGCTAAATGCCAGGCTTTAAGAAGCACAAGCATGAATAAAGATTGCTTCGAGAAATATCAACAGCCTCAAATACTTGATGAAATCACTCTTATGGCAGAAGATGATGTAGTTATAAAGAACCTCTTGATGACAATGAAAGAGGAGAGTGAAAATTTTGAGTTAAAACTCAACATTCAGAAAGCTAATATCATGACATATGGTGCCATCCTGGCTTAAAATATGAATGGAGAAACAATGGAAATACTGATAGACTTTATTTTGGGGTCTCTAATATAATTGCAGATTGTGACTGCAGCCGTAAAATTAAAAGGCACTTGGTACTTGGATTAATAGCTATGAACTCCTTAGTCAGCATATTGAAAAGCAGAGAGATTGCTTTGCCAGCGAAGGTCCACCTGGTCAAAGCGATGGTTTCTCCTGCAGTAATTTACGGATGTGAGATTTAGACTGTAAAGACAGCTGAGCATGGAAGAATTGATGCCTTTAAAATGTGGCATTGGTGAAGAACCTTGAGAGTCTCTTGGACGTCAAGGAGGCTAAAGGAAATCAGTCCTGAATATACATTGGAAGCACAGATGCTGACACACATACTCGAATATTCCCGACCCCTGATGCAAGGAACTGACTCTTTGGAAAAAACCCTGATGCTGGGAAACATTGAAGGCAATAAGAGAAGAGGACGACAGAGGATGAGATGGTTAGATGGCATCACCGACATGACAGATATGAGTTTGAGTAATCTCTGGGAGTTGGTGATTGACAGGAAACATGACAAGCTGCAGTCCATGGGGTAGCAAAAGTTGAACACGACTGACAGACTGGACTGAATTGAACTTAAATGGAGAATTACTTACATTTTTGCGTGCAAATATGGCGATGCTTGTTTTACTCCATGATATATTGCATTTTTTTTTCTTCATTTTAAGAAAATCAGGAATCAGTTTTTTTTTTTTTTTTAATGTGAAATGTGGACTAGTCTGCACCTCATACATGAATCCTCCTGGTGGTTGTCTAACATCAAGTGGAAAGTTCTGGATATTTCACATATGAAAATCTTATCACTGCTTTTAAAGTCATGGAAAACCAGTATGAAATTGGAACTATCTCTATTGCACAAGTGAAAATATGGGCACCACTGTTTCTTCATGAAGTAAAGAGTTTGTTGTATTTCTGAAAACATATACCAAAACAAAGAATGGATTCCATGAAGTGGGAAATGACTTGTTTTTACTGTATCAAAACCTGGGGGGAAGTCTCCGTCATGGAATTTGGACTTCTCTACACTTCATATTTGAGTTCAGAATGGATATTTTCCTATAAGAAATATGGAAATCTCTATATTTCACATAAGGCACTGGTTCTTCAGCTGCAGAAACACCCATGTTCCCTATTTGCCTATGTTTCCGTGTGTCTTGCACATTTGTGTGTGTAGCCACGGAGGCTTGTTTCCAATGTTTGTGTGTTTTTCTCTGTGGATATGCTTCCAATCACAAATGACAGAGTGGTGAAAGTTACAGACCACGAGATATGGAACAAGCAGAAGGAGGCACCAGGCATCCACAGACTGGGAGAGACTGCTCCATGCATCTGTGAGACATGGAATAAGGAAAGGATGACCAGTCACAACTCAGGACTGTGAATTCACAAATCTGGGTTTACATCAAGAGACATGAAGAAGCTCACAGTTTCTGCTGTGGTGATGTGTGTTTGTACCAGCAAGAGGATGTGGAACGGTTAAAGATCCATCCAGTATAACTCCAGTGGTGTGGGGCTTTTAAAACATAGCCTGTGGACCCCTCAGTCTGTGGGAAGTAGGCTGGCCTGTGGAAAAGGTGGACATGGCTATAACTGGAAATAAGAGTGTCAAGAGGTGAAGGTGCTTCAGGAAAGAGTAGAAACTGAAAGGAGGAGGAATAGAAAGAAAACCTGTTGCACTGGAGAATTTTTCCAAATTAGGGGACGGCCCTGGGATAGTGCTGCCTCGGATCAGCCAATCAGGTAACACACTCTCTCTTTACGAGTGACCAACAATAGCGTCATGTGAGACAAATGACATGAAAAGGTAGGATCCTTCATGGTGAAACCACACACATCCTAGAAAATACAGGGTGACCTTGGCTCTGTCCAGGCACTTCAAGCCTATCTGACAATTCAGAATGGTGAAAAAAGTTCAGATGTGGGATGGAGGCATTTCCCCCTTTGGCAGTGTGTGCCTGTAAGGGAGAGAAGATGGGAAAGTAGAAGGGTGTGAACCCAACTTTTCCTGTGCGAACTCCAAAATTACAGCTTGTTTCTGAAGGACCATTGACACAAGAATGTTGGGTCCCACCAAAAAGAGCAACAACAACAACAACAGATGTCCAAGGGCAAAGGGAAAGCCCCAAGAAGACTGTAGCAGTGGTGAATTTGCACCTAGAATCAATAAATACCAGCGATGCCTCAAGTGCTCAATAAAATATTTTGTGCACCTATACCCAGAGACCGCACAGAGAGAGAGTCAGAACTGCATTCAAGTGATTGAGTGTATCCTGCAGAGGCATGGGTCAGCAATGGCCTGACAGGGAAGAGAAGCTCCAGCTGCTACAGACGTGGGTCATGCAGTTTGTGACATAAGCTCTCTCACAGAAGGTCACCTTACAACCTAACATAAAGCCACTTAGCACACAATCCACAAGTTGCAGGAAATGATTCCAAAGAAAGTTTCATACACTTAAGGAAGCTCTAGGACTCCTACAGTTTTCTTAATCCTGGGATCTGGCAAAGGGACTGAGAACCCTAGGTAATTTGACTCTGTAGGCCAGTGGGATTTGATTATACAACTTCCACAGGAGTGAAACAGACTGTTGGAGGGCACACTCAAAACCTTGTGTGCACGAGGAATCAAGAATAAGGACCAGTGTCCCCAAAAGAGACTGAGCCAGACTTGCTTGTGAGTGTCAATAAGTCTCCGGCAGAAAGTGGGATGCAGAGGTGTCTCAGGCCCTGAATACAAGAGTGCTTGCTCAAATGCTTTTGAAAGAGGTCCAAATGACTTTCGTTTCCCATATGATAGTTTGGGCTCAGTTCAGACAACAAAGCCTGAACACAGCCACACCCATCAAGAGTATATTGGATTAAAGATCCACTGAATATGGCTCCATATATCAGAGCCGGACCGAGGCTCACTCACAGTCAGTTTCTCCCATCAGGAATTTTACATAAGCCTCTTACCTTTATCCATCACAGGGCAGAGAGAATGAAAAGCACAACCACAGAAAACTAATCAAACTGTTCAAATGGATCACAGCATTGTCTACCTCAATGAAGCTATGATACCTGCCGTGTAGGGCCACGCATGATAGATTGGACATAGTGGAGAATTCTGGCAAAATGTGGTCAACTGGCGAAGGGAATGGAAAACCACTTAAGTATCCTTGCTTTGAAAAACACATGAACGATATGAAAACCCAAAAAGATAGGACATTGAAAGATGAACTCTCCAGGTTGGTAAGTGTCCTGTATACTTCTGGAACTCAGTGAGGAAGTAACTCCAGAGAAAACGAAGAGATGGAGCTAAAGGAGAAACAACACCGAGGTGTGGATGTGAGTGGTGTAAAAGTAAAGTTTGATGCTGTAAAGAATGATATTTCATAGGAACCTAGAAAGTGAGGACCATGATGAAGGTAAAATTTACGTGGTCAAACAGGAGATGACAAGTGTGACGATCAAAGTTTCAGCAATCAGTGAATTAAAACTGAATGGAATGGACAAATTTAATTCAGATGACCATTTTATTTTCTAAAGTGGGTAAGAATCCCTAGAGAAGAAATGGAAGAAGCTGCCCTCATCAATAAATCAGTGTGGATTTCAGTACTTGATTGCAATGTAAAAATGAAACATCTCTGCTTGTTTTCAAGGCTAACAATTCGGTAGCACTGTAATCCAAGTCTGCGTCATGACCAGTAATGCTAAAGTTGAAGTTGAGCTGCAGGCCAGGGTGAAGCTGAGGTTGAGTGGGTCTGTGATTACCAGTAGGACATTCTAGGATGTACACATGAAAAACAAGATGCTATTTTCATCGTATGGGACTGGAATGTAAAAGTAGGAAATTGAGAACTCCCTAAGGAAACAGACATGTTTGGTCTTCGGGAACAAAATACACCAGGGAAAAATCTATCACAGTTTTGCCAAAACAAGTTACTGTCATTGGATACACCCTCTTCCAACAACACGAGATGTGACTCCAGACATGCACATCATTAGATGATCAATACCAAAATCAAACTGATAATATACTATGGGGCTGAGGATAGAGAGTCTCTTTCAGTTCAGATCAGTTCAGTTCAGTCGCTGAGTCATGTCCAAGTCTTTGTGACCCCATGAACCGCAGCACAACAGTCCTCCCTGTCAATCAGCAACTCCTAGAGTTACTGAAACTCATGTCCATTGCGTGGGTGAGGCCATCCAACCATCTCATCCTCTATCGTCCCCTTCTCCTCCTGCCCCCAATCCCTCCCAGCATCAGGATATTGTCTATTGAGTCAACTCTTCGCATGAGGTGACCAAAGTATTAGATTTTCAGCTTTAGCATCAGTCCTTTCACAGATCACCGAACACTGATCACTTTTAGAATCAGTCCTTTAGGACTGGTTGAATTTCCTTGCAGTCCAAGGGACTCTCAAGAATCTCTCCAAAACCACAGTTCAAAAGCATAAATTTTTTTGCACTCAACATTCTTCACCATCTAACTCTCACACCCATACATGACCACTGGAAAAACAATAGACTTGACTAGGTGGACCTTTGTTGGCAAAGTGATGTCTTTCCTTTTTAATATAATATCTAGGTTAGTCATCACTTTCCTTCTGAGGAGTAAACGACTTTTGCTTACATGTCCACAATCACCATCTTCAGAGATTTTGGAGCCCCCCCCTCCAAAAAAAAAAAAAAAAAGCCTGAGACTGTGTCTACTGTTTCCACATCTATTTACACGAAGTGATGGGACCAGATGCCATGATCTTAGTTTTCTGAAAGTTGAGCTCTAAGCCAACTTTGTTACTCTCCTCTTTCACTTTCATCAAGAGACTTTTCAATTCCTCTTCACCCTCTGCCATTTGGGTGGTGTCATCTGCATACCTCAGGTTATTGAAATTATTCCCGGCATTCTTGATTCCTGCTTCTTCCAGCGCAGCGTTTCTCATGATGTACTCTGCATAGAAGTTAAATAAGCAAGTGACAATATAGAGCCTTGAAATACTCCTTTTCCTATTTGAAATTAGTCTGTTGTTTCATGTTCGGTTTTAACTGTTGATTCCTGATCTGCATATAGGTTTCTTAAGAGGTAGGTCAGGTGACCTGGTATCCCCATCTTTTTCAAAATTTTCCACAATTTATTGTGATCCAAACAAACAAAGGCTTTGGCATAGTCAATAAAGCAGAAATAGATGTGTTTTCTGGAACTCTCATGCTTTTTTGGTGATTGAGCCGATGTTGGCAATGTAATCTCTGGTTCCTCTCCCTTTCCTAAAAGCAGCTTGAACACCTGGAAGTTCCCAGATCATGTATTGCTCAAGTCTCTATACAGTCAGCCAAAACAAAACTAGGAGTTGACTGTGGCTCAGATTAACCACACATATTAATAAAAATTTGTAATTACATTGAAGAAAATAGGGAAAACCCCTTGATCATTCAGGTATAACCTATATAAAATATCTTTTGAGTGCAGTCGCAAATGTCAAACTGATTCCAGGAATTAGATCAGAAAGAGAACTTTGTACAGAAGTTTGTGATATTGTACAAAGTGAAGCAATGAAGAATATCCCCAACAGAAAGTAATGCAGAAGGCAAAATGGTTACCTGAAGAAGCCTTAAAAACAGCTGAGGAAAAGGAAACAAAAAGAGAGAGAAAGAGAGAGAGAAGTGGAAGGGAAAAAAGAACAGGAAATTTACACCCATATGAATGCAGAGTTTTGAAGAATAGCTATGGCTTATAAGAAAATCGTCCTCACTGATCTATGCCAAGAAATAGAGGAAAACAATAGAAAAAGAAAGACTAGAGATCTCCTCAAGAAAAGTAAATATACCAGGGGAACATTTTATGCAATGAAGGGCACAATAATGGACACACATATTAGGGAACAAAGAGAAGCAGAAATATTAGAAGAGGTGGCAAAAACACAAAGAAAATGGTCAACCCTGAAAAGCACGATGGTATCATCACCCACCTAGACCCAGATATCCTAGAATGCATAGTCAAGAAGGCTTTAGGAAACAGAGAACAAACCTGGTGGAGGTAATGGCTATCCAGTTGAGATATTTCAAATCCTAAAATATGATGCTGTGAAAGTGCTGCAGTCAATATGAAGGCAAGTTTGGAGTACTCAGCAGTGGCTACAAGACTGAAAATGATCACTTTTCATGGCATTCCCAAAGAAAGACAATGTCAGACTCTTTGAACTAACACACAATTGCATTCATCTCACATAAAGCAAAAAGTAATGCACGGAATTCCTGAGGACGTTTTCAACAGTATGCAAAGGAAGAATTTTCAGAGGTTCAAGCTACATTCAGAAAAGGCAGAGGAACCAGAGATTAAATTGCCCAAACCCGTTGTATGCTCAAAAAAGCAAACAAGTTCAAGAAACACATCCACTGTTTTATTGACTAGGTCAAAACCTTCGGCTTGTGGAACAGAAAAAGTGTGGAAAGTTCTTCAAGAAAAGGGAATACCATACCACCTGACATGCCTCCTGAGAAACTTCTTTGCAGATAATGAAACAACAGTTATCATGGATGGGGAATAATGGGCTGGTTCCAAGTTGGGCAAAGTAGCAACTCCAGGCTATATATTGTCACCATATTTACTTATGTAGACTGCGTCATGTGAAATACCAAGCTGGATGAAGCACAAGCTGGGATCCCTTTTTTCAGGAGATGTAGAAACAAACACAGATATAGGATGACACCACCATTACGGCAGAAAGTGAAGAGAAACTAAGAAATCTCTTAATGAAAGTGAAATTGGAGAGTGAAAATTTTGGTTTCAACCTGAACATTCAATGACTGAAGTTCATGGCATCTCTTCCCAACTCTTCATGGCAAAGTGACGGGGAAACAGTGGAAATCATGACAGGCTTTGCTTTCTTGGACTTCAAAATCACTGTAGATGGTCACTGCGGCCATAAAAGCTAGACAAATATAGACAGCATTTTAAAAAGCAGAGACATTACGTCCATCTAGTCAAAGCTATGGTTTTTCCAGTAGTCACGTATGGACGTGAGATTTGGACCTTAAACCTGACTACCGAAGAACTGATATTGTGATCAATCGTATTGGAAAAGATGATTGAGATTTGCACTGCATGTAGAAGGAACTAGTGAATCCTAAAAGAACTTGGTTATGAGTATTTGGAGAAATGTTGAAGCTGAATCTTCAATATTTTGGCCACTTGATGTGAAGAAAGACACTGTAAAACACTCTGATACTGGGAAAGACTGACGACAGAAGGAGAATTGGGCGACAGAAATTGAGAAGTTTGGATGGCATCCTCATTTTTCAAATAACAACAAGAGAGATATTGCATCACCACTTGATGGAGAAGTATTTGAGCAAGCTCTGGGAGTTTTAGATAAACAGATAAGCCTGGCATGCTTCAGTTGATTGGATCATAAAGTGTAGGGTGAATGAGGGAAAGAAATAACTTGAACTGAATGGTGGTGGGCTGTTTGCATCAAGGGATCCTAGGACAGTGATGTTCCTGAGAGCAGTTCAGAGCCTTCAGCTTTTCAGTCTTAGGGCCAAAGGAATAGCAGTCATCACAAAGATATCCCACTTCTTGAGCCAAAAATTGTGACATAAATTCCTTTCTTTCTCTGGGATCTCATCCTTGGCTGTGGATGGCAGAGAGGCAAAATGTTTCTCTGCACTTCAGGGATGGTTCTGAAACTCTCACTGGAGGACAATCTCTGATTTTTTTGTGGTAATCCTGAGTGAAATGTGCACCATGAGACTCTCTACCACAGCCTTATGAGGGCAAGAGAAAGAGAACCTTGGCATTTAGTAAGTTAGGGAGGCCTGGCCTGGAATCATGCCCTCTTGGAACAGTTGGAAGAGGAATGCCACTTTCTGAACAATAGAGCCATAAGTGTGGGCCCAGGGCAGGCAGGCTCTCCAGGGTGTGATCTGTGTGGGGGTTCTGTGTATGTGTGTATAGAAGTAAACTGTGGTGTTGCCAAAAAAGGAAGCCACCTGACCTTTTGGACTTCATGTTCAGTGACTTGTTTCAGCAGAGGTCCTTTGGATCCATATGTACCTTCTTGATGATATTGCTTCAGACACAGTCCTGTCACATTCTCTTTGGCATTTTGGAGGCCTCGATTTGGACTTTCCCTGCTACAGGGAGACAACCATAGGGGGAGGGGGGAGTGAAAACCTCTCCAAACAGACTATTACACAAGTAGGAGGTACAGGGGCACCTCTCTCAGAAGGTCTTGGGCCTGAGTGTGTACTGGGCCTACCATAAGAGCATGGCATTGACAAACAATTATTTTGAGAGAGCTTGTTGAAATGAGGTGCTCAAAGTCAGTGCTGTCCAAAGCTCCATGCTATTTCTGGTGTGGCTGCTGGAGTGAAAGTGCATGGGATGGAATCATGCCAATGTGACTGGCACTGTGAACCAGTCAGTGTAATGGAGGAATACAGACTAGCACCACTCATTCAGTTGTCCACCATGAATGGACACACAACAAAAGAGCCCACACAACACTTTGAATGTCAGTCCTCCTCATGAGCAAATCCCAACACTTTGTAACCTTCCAGAATAAACAATATAGATAGAAGAGGACACTAACTTGATTAACAAGTAAATGGAAGAAAACCACCAGAGAAAATGAGAGATGCTTATCCAAGTCCATTATCCTGGACAAGCAAAGGTATGGTTCTGCATCTGTGAAAATTTCCTTTTAGCATTGGGTGTATCTGTGTCTCTGTGTGCACTCACTGTTTCAACACTGCATGAAAACTCTCAGAACTGGCCTGGCTGGCAGATTGAGGCCAGGCAATCGAACCCAAGGATATCAGAGTGGCAGGAAGAGAGCACTCAGGGCCATTCAAGGAGATGCAAAGCAGCCAAGAAACAGAATGGCCCAGATTACAAAGCAAAGTGATGGGGTATGCAGAACCCCTACAAAGAGCTTTCTGTCTTTCTTAAATGCAGCAGTATTCTTTCAGCCACAGGAACAGGCACATCTTTTTTTATGTAAGGTTTGGGAGCCTGTTGGCTCTGTAGCATAAGGTGATGCTGCCTCCTGAGTAGAATTGCCCAAGAAAGGCAATGCCAACGAAGCTCAAGCTACCACTCAGTTACACTCAACTCGCACATGAGGTAAGTAATGCTGAAAATTCTCCAACCAGACTTCAGCAGTACATGAATCATGGACTTCTAGATGTTTAAGCTGGCTTTAGAGAAGGCAGAGGAACTAGGGATCTGATTGCCAACATTCTCTGGATCATCTCAAAAGCAAGAGAGTTTCAGAAAAACATCTATTTCTGCTTTATTGACTATGCCAAAAACATTGACTGTGTGGATCACAATAAACTGAGGAAAATATTGAAAGAGATGGGAATACCAGACCAGCTGACTTACGTCCTGAAAAATCTTCATGAAGGTCAGGAAGCATCAGTGAAAACTGGACGTGGAAAAACAGACTGTTTCCAAATAGGAAATGGAGTATGTCAGGCTGTATATTGTCACCCTGCTCATTTAACTTATATGCAGAATACATCATGAGAAACACTGCGCTGGATGAAGCACAAGCTGGAGACAAGATTGCCGAAAGAAATATCAATCACCTCAGATATGAAGATCATACCACCCTTATCGCTGAAAGTGAAAAGAACTAAAGAGCCTCTTGATGAAAGTGAAAGAGGAGAGTGAAAATGCTGACTTAAAGTTCATCACTCAGAAAGCTAAGATCATGGCCTCTGGTCTCATCGCTTCATGACAAATAAATGGGGAAAGAATTGAAAAAGTGGCTGCCTTTATTTGTTTGATCTCCAAAATCACGGCAGATGGTGACTGCAGCCATGAAATTAAGAGACACGTCCTCCTCAGAAGAAAACTTTTGACCAATGTAGACAGCATAGTAAAAAGCAGAGAAATTAATTTATCAACAAAGGTCCATCTTATGAAGGCTATGGTTTCTCCACTAGACATGTTTGAATGTGAGATTTGGACTATAAAAAAAAAAAAAACTGAGCACTGAAGCACTGATGCTTTCCAACTGTGGTGTTGAAGAAGACTCTTGAGAATCCCTTGGACTTCAAGGAGTTTCAAACAGTACATCCTCAAAGAGAGCAGTCCTAAGTGTTCTTTGTAAGGACTGATGTTGAAGCTGAAACTCCAGTTATTTGGCCACCTTATGTGAAGAACTGACTCACTGGAAAAGACACTGTGTTGGGAAAGATTGAAGGCAAGAGGAGAATGGGATGACAGAGGATGAGAGGACTTGATGGCATTATCGACTCAAAAGATATCAGTTTGAGCACACTCCTGTAGTTGATGATTTACAGGGAGGTATGGCATACTGAAGGCCATGGGCTCATGAATAGTAGGACACGACTGAGCGCCTGAACTGAACTGAAACTGCAGAATTTGCCAGTTTCCAACATCACTCAAATCTTCGCAAAATTTTTAAGCATCAATGCTTAGTAGTGGATGGCTTAGGATGATCCTCCTGCTGCTCCCAGCCCCAAAGGGCTAAGGTGATAGGGTTAACTGGCGTGTGTTCTCACTTGGAGGCAGGAAGAAAACAGAACTACTTTGAAAGGGCCCCTCTACAGTAAATGAGCTGACTTCAATTCCCCTGGCACTGATGAGTCATGTCCCTTAGCGGGATGCTGACTTTGATATCCCTTAATTGGAGCTTCTTCATCTGTAATTCTCTTTATATAGAGAGAATTCCTTCTCTAAATAGGGAATTCTCTGTAGGTCGCATATTGGCGTAAGTGCAAAATGTTTCTACGTGAAGCACAGAACTTAGTGTTTCAAATATGAATATATGCATGTAAATTCCACGTATGAAATATGGAATTCTCTATATTGCATATGTGAATTTCTCAACCCTCAATTTCCACAATGAAAATGGAGATCTCACTTGATCTTAGCCAAAAGGGTGCACAGTTTCATTTTCAGTTGTTTGTGAATCCATTTGGTAAGGGATAACACATTTGTTTACCAAACCTTGAAAGGAATGGCTGATGCAATTTGCAGTGGGAGAGTGAATTTTTATCTCCTTTTATAAGCTGCATATTACAGCTGTGAATCTTCCCCTTCTCTGCATTGCCTACAGCTGTGCACTAACTAGGGCATCGCACAGAAAGGTAGATTTCATCCTGTCACCTGTATAGTACCTAAAACCATAGGAATGACATTACCAAGAATGTTCCCAAAATTTAGAGCACATTAAACAAGAGTAATGGTTCTAATGGTGGGAATCACTCTCTCTCTCACACACACACACACATAATGATCTCCTAATTAAGTAACAAATCTTACTGGTTGTAGTTCAGACAAGAACCCTCCCAAATCAGGCAGCACATGTTACTACAAATTAGCATCTGGATAACTAATATAATTTTACACCTCTTCATTAAGCTAATTACTGAACAGTGCTGAATGTCATCAGAACACAATACTTAACAACGTGCATAGCTAACATTGTATATCTTCAATTGTGTCTCAATAACTAGTCAGGTAATAGACATTTTAGGAAGGACAAATAAAGTTGGCTTGGAGATTTTAGGGAGGATTTCCCTCATTTGAAATAATCATTTAAATGTCAAAGTTGAAGTATAGCTCTTATTTCATCCCAGTAGTTGACAAACGTGGTACTGAGAGCCCTTCTAGCTAAATTTTAACTTCTGTGGATACATTACTCAATCTCTAGTTAATCCCTTTACCCGAAAATCAGCTCAAACATTTTAAGTAGGGACTGATCAAGTTCCTACAGGCCATTGCATACACCCAGAGGAACTCCTGTTCTACCAAATTTTCTAATTCATGTCACAAATCAGTAAGTCCAGCAAGAAACCCCGAGAGCTAAGTGTGTCAAATAGGACCACTGGGAAAACAGCACTATAGGAATTACAAGGCTAAAACCCAGTGCTGCTAGGCGAATAGGGAATTTTTACTGAGAATAGAGTTTGGATATTCATCATATCCAGTCTTTTCTTTCATAATGTGGTCCATTTCAGACTGGTACAAGTACTGCATACAATTCAGTTTAATGCAGAAGGCAATTCACTTTTTTGAATAAGAGGGAACAAAATAACACCCCAAGAGATGTGGAATCATGGCCTCAACTTGACAATGTAGGCTTTTTCAGTCTGGGTTTTAAGTATACTGAGCATGTCTAGAAGAAGGTCAGCATTCTAGATCCCACCAAGGACTTATTTAAATGACAGAAACTGGGAAACTCTCTTATAATAATATAAAAGAAACTTCTAAAAGATAGTTCTTTCTTCTAAAAAGAAAAACTTCTTATCTCCTAGATATTTCTACGTAATTGACCAATAATTGTCTCCAATTTAGCATATCTTGCCTTACTCCTAAACCTGCTTTAGTATTTTTCTCAAAAAAATGGGAACTCAGTTCCAATTGTTAAAAAAAAAAAAAAATGGCACAGTCATCATTGACTTTCTTCCTTCACAGGCCACATTTCAGTCTTTGGCAAATCTAACATTTGAACACTTCTCATCTTCTTCACTTATACTGAAGGTTTCAAATCATCATTACTGCTAGCCTTCTTTATTTATTGTTGTTCCGTCATTAAGTCATGTCTGACTCTTTGTGATTCCATGGACTGCAGCACACCAGGCTTCCCTTTCCATCACCATCTCCCAAAGCTTGCTCAAAATCATGTCCATTCTATCGGTGATACCATCCACCCATCTCATCCTCTGTCATCCCCTTCTCCTCCTGCCTTCAATTTTTCCCAACATCACGATCTTTTCCAATGAGTTGGCTCTTTGCTTCAGGTGGTCAAAGTATTAGAGCTTAAGTTATAAGTCCTTTTAATGAAATTTTAGGACTAATTTTCTTTAGGATTGGCTGGTTTGATCTCCTTGCAGTCCAAGGATCTCTCAAGCATCTACTCAACCAGCAGAGTTTGAAAGCCTCAGTTCTGTCACTCTATCCTGTCAATTCATTTTATTCCACTGTTAGTACCCCTCAGTGATTTTCTGTATCATTTTGAGTAAAAATAAAAGTCTTTGCAGTTAAAAGAAAAAAAGAAGAGAAAAAGAAAACAATGAAAATCTCTTTATTTCATATGAAAATCTGTATGCATATTTTTCTATATGAAAATGGGAATTAAATCTATTTCACCTATACATTCAGTTCAGTTCAGTTCAGTCGCTCAGTCGTGTCCAACTCTAAGCGACCCCATGAACCACAGCACGCCTATACATAACTGGATGCTAAATTTCCTACATGACATCTGGAATTTTCTGTATTTCACTTGTTAAATGCTAGCCATTGATTTTAGTATACAAAATAAGGAATTTTGATTCTTTCACATATGCCAATCTGGGCACAGATTTTCTTCCTTTAAATATGTAATTCTCTATATTTCACACTTAAAAACCCAATCGCACTTGGACTCCATTAAAAAATGAATTACCTATATTCCATTTAGCAAAATATGGGCCCAAATTCCAATTGTCTGTATTTCACAAATGAAAATCTCACTCTGATTTTCCTACATGAAATATGGATTTCTATAATTTCCGTATTTGAAACTCTAGGCATGGTGCTTTTTTCCATGAAGTATGAAATCATTTGATATCATATCACCTATACAGTTGCCAGATTTCCTACTAGAAATATGGAATTGTTTATTTCACATAGGCAAAGCAATGCCTATATTCCTATTTGAAATATCGATTCTCTACAATTTACGTATGAATATTTGGTGAAGATTTTTTTTCCTACATTACATATAGAATTTTCTACACTTCACAGCTAAAAGTCAGGATAGTTATTTTTCCTGCAAGGAATGAGGAGTTCTTTTTCTTGAACAAGAACATCTGGGTGCAGATTTTCCTACATGAAAAATGGAAGTCTCTGCTTTTCAATTCTTTACCATCTATGCCACTAGGGAATTGAATGGTTTTAGGAAGACTTGCAATCTCTTTCTAAAATTAACCCCGAGAAAGGATGTCCATTTCATTATAGGTTCTGGAATGTGAAAACAGAGAATCAGAAGATACCCGGTGCCATGTGCATGTTTGGCCTTGGTGTGTGAAATGAGGTGGGACAAAGACTAGCAATGTTTTGGCAAATAGGATGAAAATGAAAATAGTGACAGACAGTTTTCTTTCGTTCCAAAATATCTGGGGACAGTGACTATATCCACGAAAATAAAAGACCCCTGCTCCTGGGAAGAAAAGCTATGATAAGCCTAGACATAGACAAAATGTAATGAAAAGGAGAGACATCTCTTTGGCAATAAAGGTCCATATAGTCAGAGCTATGCTTTTACCAGTAGACATGTATGGATGTGCTAGTTTCACTATAAGGAAGGCTGATTGCCGAAGAATTGAGTCTTTGCAACTGTGTGTGAAAGATGGCTCTGGAAAGATCCTTGTCCAGTAAGGAGATCAACCCCACCAATCCTAAAGGAAACTAACCCTAAATATCCATTGGAAAGACTGAGGTTGAAGCTGAAATTACAATATTTTGGCTACCCTGGTGTGAAGAAATAATACATGGGAAAAGATTGAGGTTCTGCCTTGTCACTGAAAAAAAATAATTATTATAAGCTCTGATATGGGTAGATGGAGTACAGGAGGAGAAGGGAATGACAGAGGGTGTGATCGTTGGACAGCATCACTTGACTCCATGAACATGAGTCCTAGAAAAGTATTGGAGACAGTAAGAATAGGGATATTTGGAGTGCTGCTGTCCACAGTCTTGCAAACAGTTGGACATGACTGAGTGAGAGAATATCACCAACAACTGTATTTCACATATATCAATCGGGATGTAATTTTCGACCTTGAAACATGGAATTCTCTATATGTCCATAGAAAAATTAGATATTCCTGCTTTCTCTACTACTTTAATGAATGTCTTGGTACAGAACTTACCTCCTAAACTATGACAGTTTGAATATATCATGCACCAAAATCTGAATTAAAATATTTTGACATGGAATATGGACATGAAAAATGACATGGAACATTTGATATTTCAAATATGAAAATCTATGGATAAATTTTCATATGTGAAATAACATGTGAGACACTTGCTCCTTGGAAGGAAAGTTATGACCAACCTTGATAGTATATTAAAAAGCAGAGACATTACTTTGCCAAACAAGGTCCGTCTAGTCAAGGCAATGGTTTTTCCCGTGGTCATGTATGGATGTGAGAGTTGGACTGTAAAGAAAGCTGATCACCGAAGAATCGATGCTTTTGAACTGTGGTGTTGGAGAAGACTCTTGAGAGTCCCTTATACTGCAAGGAGATCCAACCAGTCCATTCTAAAGGAGATCGATCCTGGATGTTCATTGGAATGACTGATGCTAAAGCTGAAACTCCAATACTTTGGCCACCACATGCGAAGAGTTGACTCACTGGAAAAGACTCTGATGCTGGGAAAGGTTGGGGGCGGGAGGAGAAGGGGACGACAGAGAATGAGATGGCTGGATGGCATCACCGACTCTGTGGACATGAGTTTGAGTGAACTCCGGGAGTTGGTGATGGACAGGGAGGCCTGGCGTGCTGTGATTCATGGGGTCGCGGAGAGTCGGACATGACTGAGCGACTGAACTGAACTGACTGATGGATGCATTACCAAATTTTCTGGTTCATATATTGAAATTACACTAGATACTGCTACATGAAAGATAAAATTCTCAGTGTCACATAAGAACCACTACGTGCAGGTTTTAGGACAGAACTATCAAAGCCTCTAAAATTCACAAATGAAAATCTGGGGACAGATTTTTCAATTAAAACTAGGGAATTTTCTGTATATTATATGAAAGTATGGACACAGAATTTTCTGCATGAAATAGGAAATCTTGATGCAATTTGTAGATTTCTCATTTGAAAATCTGTGTGCCGCTTTTTTTATGAAATACAGATTGCTCTGCATTTCACATTTGAAAAATGGCATCGTTTTGCTGCAAAAAAAATATGGAATCTTCTATTTCATATAAGACAATGTGATTTTCATGTTTGAGCAATAAAATTCTGTATATTTCACCGAAACAATCTTCTGACAAGAAATACGGAATCTGGTATACTTCACATCTGAAAATCTGAGGACAGATTTGCTCATGTGAATTACAAAGCCTCTATTATTCACATTTGAAAAGCTGTGTCAAATTTTTCTCACATAAAATACGGAATTGTCCATGATTCAGAAGAGCTGACTCATTTGCAAATAACCTGATGGTGGGAAAGATTGAAGGCAGGAGAAGGGGGCGACAGAAAATGAGATGGTTAGATGGCATGATGGTTTAAATGGACATGAGTCTGGTTAAACTCTGAGAGTGGGTGATGGACAGAGAGGCCTGGCATGCTGTTGTCCATGGGGTCGCTAAGAGTCAGACACAACTAAGCAAATGAACTGACTGATGATTCAAAAATTAAGATCTTGGACGAGCAAAAAAATATAGAATCAACTTATTTCTCGTCTGGCTGATACCTGATTTCCCTATTTACATTTATAATTCTCTGTATTGCATTGATGAAAGTCCATGTGAAATTTTCCCAAAATGAAATATGAAATAAACTCTATGTGTCACATGAAAGTCTGGGTGCAAATATTTCTACAGGGAAATGTGTACATCTCTATAGTAACATGTAAATTTTTAGATTTTGGATTCCCCACATGGCCAGTGGAAATCTGTATATTTCACATGTAAAAATTTTGATGCCATTTTCCTGCATGAAATACGGAATGATCCCTGTTTCTTGTTGCAAAAACCTGGGCAAAATCTTTCACACACGAAATATGGAATCTCAGCAAATAATTCATGAAAATATGGGTGTAGATAGTCTCATGTGCATTTTGGAATCCTCTAAATTTCACTTATAAAACCAAGGCACTTACTTTCTGACATGAAATATGGTAGTCTTTATATTTTTTATTTCACTATTTAGGTGTAACTATTTCAAGCTGATATATGGAATTCTCTGTATATCACTATTTAGATCTGCTAGCAGATGTACCTGCAAGCAATATGGAATTCGCTATATTTCACATATTACAATGATGACGTTTAAACATGAAATAAGGATTTTTGTTCATTTCACATAAAAAACCAGGGTGCAGATTTTCTGACAAGACATATGATCCGTATATAGTTCAGATGTTGTAATTTGATCTGGGTTCCTCTGCCTTTTCTAAAACCAGCTTGAAAAGACAAAGGAATGAGAGATCAAATTGCTAACATCTGCTGGATCATTGGAAGAGCAAGAGAGTTCCAGAAAGACATCTATTTCTGCTTTATTGACTATGCCAAAGCCTTTGAGTGTGTTGATTACAATAAACTGTGGAAAATTCTGAAAGAAATGGGAATACTAGACCACCTAACCTGTTTTTCAGAAACCTATATGTAGTTCAGGAAGCAACAGTTAGAGCTGGACATGGAACAACAGAGTGGTTCCAAATAGAAAAAGGAATACATCAAGGTTGTATATTGTCACCCTGCTTATTTAACTTATATGCAGAATACATCGTGAGAAACTCTGGGCAGGAAGAAGCAAAAGTTAGATTCAAACTGGTGGAAGAATTATCAATAACCAGATATATGTTGATGACACCACCCTTATTGCAGAGAGTAAAGAGGAACTGAAAAGCCTCTTGTTGAAAATGAAAGAGGAGAGTGAAAAAGTTGGCTTACAGCTCAACCTTCAGAAAACTAAGATCGTGGAATCTGGTCCCATCACTTCATGGAAATAAATGGAGAAACAGTGGAAACAGCATCAGACTTTACTTTGAGGGGCTCCAAAATCACTGAAGATGGTGATTGCGGACATGAAATTAAAAGACGCTTGCTCCTTGGAGGGAAAGTTATGACCAACCTAGGTAGCACATTAAAAAGCAGAGACATTACATTGCCAACAGAGGTCCCTCTAGTTAAGGCTATGGTTTTTCCAGTGGTACTGAATGGATGAGAGATCTGGACTGTGAAAAATGCTGAATGCTGAAGAATTGATGCTTTTGAACTGTGGTTTTGGAGAAGGGTCTTGAGAGTCCCTTCGACTGCAAGGAAATGCAACCAGTCTATCCTAAAGAGATCAGTGCTGGGTATTCATTGGAAGGACTAATGTTGAAGCTGAAACTCCAATATTTTGCCACTTCATGCGAAGAGCTGACTCATTGGAAAAAACCCTGATGTTGGGAGGGATTGAGGGAAGGAAGAGAAGGGGATGACAGAGGATGAGATGGCTGGATGGTATCATTGACTTAATCGACATGAGTTTGGGTAAACTCCGGGAGCTGGTGATTCACAGGAAGACCTGAGGTGATGTGTTTCACAGGGTCACAAAGAGTTGGACACGACTGAGCGACTGAACTGATAGTTGATTTGAGAACTGAATGCCTTAATAAATATCAGATTTTCTTGTACCTACAGCCATCATGGGAATGTAATTCAACATATCAATATAACCAGTTAAAGATTTTTGTAAAGCCTAAATTCCTGTGAATGAAGAACTATTGTTTTTGAAATAAATAATAAAGGGGATTTAAAAGAGCACACAGATTGCCATTCATCCATAACAGATAGGTAAAAGACATTGTGTGACAAATACAATGAACATTTCAAAGAAGTAATGCAATAGAATTAAATACAACAAATTAAAAACACTAGAATATATAAAATCCAAAATACTAGACAGAGTTGATTGTTGATGGTTCTGTCCCATCTCTTTTATTGTAATTTTTCTTTGGGGGAAAAGTTTTCAATCTTTAGACATGCACATATGCAGCAAAATATAATGTACAGTCACTTTAATTTTTACTGCTGTTTTCTTAATAAGTGTGTTATGAATTTAGATATAGTTTTCTGAGATTTGCATTGTATTTCTCATTTAGATGCAGACATTTTCAGCTCTACTTTTGACTTCCAAGATAATGTGAGATTCATTAAGAATAATGATGTTTAAAAAAGGTTATTATACTTCTAAAACTTAAATCTTTTTGGAGTATACTTGCTTTACATTATTTGGTTAGTTTCTCCCCTAAAGCAAAATTAGGGAATGCTCCAGTCCTTCGGGTCATGAACACTAGTAAACGAGATACTGACTAAACAGCATCCACACATCTATCTCCATGTTTTTGACTTCTTTCTAAATCTGATCACCACAGTGCCTTAAGCAGTTTTCCCTGTGCTGTACATATAGATCAAAAGTATATATACTTCTGTTGTAATCTCCCAGTTGCTACCATCACCAGGCATTACATCCTTGATAACCGTATATTTCTTCTCCATTGCTGAGTCCCTATCTATTCTTCTCATAGAGAATCATCTATTCCAGTTTTACCTAGATCCCATATATTTGTGTAAATATGTGATATTTCTTTTCCTCTTTTGCCTTAACTTTATTGTATCTGACACTGTCTCTGCCCTTCTACATCTATGCAATTTACCTGATTCATTCCATCCATGTACCAACTCATTTTATCCATTCCTGTCTAGATGAATGGATATTTCTGTTGCTTCCATGTGCTGCTATTGAAAATATTGCTGCCATCAATATTGAGGTTGTGCATCTTTTGGAATTATTATTTTCCTCATGAAAATTATTGGCAATTATTGGGATTTCTTGAACATATGGTAGCTTCATTCGTATTTCTAAATGAACCCTGTTCTATTCTCAATTTTAATCGACCATTGTGCCTTCCTAGCAACAGAATAGGGTTGTTTTGTCTACTCCACACCCTCTCCAGAATTAGTTTTGTGTGGATTTTTTTTTTTTTATATGAGTATTCAGACAAATGTAAGTTGATACCCTCACTGAAGACTTTATTTCACTAGCTCTTACAATTAGTGATGGTGAGCATCTTTTCCATTATTGTTGGGCATCTGTATGTCTTCTTAGGAGAAATGTCTATTTTATGATCTATTCATTTGTTCCAATTCGGTTGTTTGTTTTGCTATTATTGAGCCACATTAGAGGCTTCCATATTTTGGAGATTCTTCTGTTGTCATTATCTTCAGTTGCAAATGTTTTTCCCATAATGAGACTTCATTTTTGTCTTGATTATGGGTTGGCTGTGCAAAATGTTTAAGTATAATTAGGTCTCTTTATTTAATTTTGGTTTTATTTTCATTTCAAAGTAGGTAGGCAAAAAAAAAAAAAAAGTTGCTGCTGCATTTCATGTCACAATGTATTCTACCTATTCTTTCCTCAAATATTATTGATTTACAGTTTCTGGCCTTATATGTAGGTCTTTAATCCATCTTCAATTTGTCTTTTTCTATGGTGCTAAGGACTCACTGGAAAAGCCTCTGATGCTGGGAAAGGTTGGTGGGCAGGAGGAGAAGGGGACGACAGAGAATGAGATGCTGGATGGCATCACTAACTCAATGGACATGAGTATGAGTGAACTCTGGGAGTTGGTGATGGACAGGGAGGCCTGGCGTGCCGTGATTCATGGGATCGCAGAGAGTAGGACATGACTGAGCAACTAAACTGAACTGAACTGAAGGAGTGACTGAACTGAACTGCACTGAAAGGAGTGACTTAAGTTGATCCACTGGAGGAGTGAGTGGCTAACCACTCCCTTTATACTTGCAACGGGACTTCCACGAACTATATAAAAAGGCAGCACGGTAAGACTCCAAAACATGATCACCCAGGATGGTAGGTGCCAAATATGCTGCTTGGGAGGAGCAGAGGGTAATAACTAATGTTTCCAGAAAGCAATAAATGGTTGCCCCAAAGTGGAAATAAACCTCATTGTTTATGTGTCTGGAGATGAAAGTAAAACGGAAAGCTATAAAGAACAATACTTCAGGGTAACCTGGAATGTTAGATCCATGAACAATTTAAATTGAATGTGGTATAATAGGAGACGGCAATAGCCAACACATTACAAAAAACCTGATTCCGGGGAAGATCGAAGGCAATAGGAGAAGGGGAAGAGAAGGATGAAATGATTGGATGGCATCACCTATGCAATGCATATGAACTCGGGCAAACTCCAAGAGGTGGTGAGGGACAGGAAGGACTGGCACGTTGCCGTTCATGGCATCCCAAAAAGTCAGACACAACTCGGTCACAGAAGAATAACCAGGTACTATTCTACTGTAATCTTTTACTTTTAGCTGTCCAGATTTTTCCAGCTTAACTTGTCAAATATATTATCTTCTTGCCATTGCATATTGCTGTCTTCTTTGTCATAGATTAGGTGATCATTTGGGAAAGAGATTATTTTAGTGTTTACTATCTGTTCCATTGGCTTTAATCCCAGTATTGTGCCAATTTCATGCCAGGTGGAAAACTATAGGTTTTTGTATAGACTGAAGTGAGGAAACCTGAGTCCTGCAGATCAGTTTTTCTTTCTTCAATTTGCATGGTTATTCAAAGTCTTTGTATTTCCATCAAGTTGTAAAGACTTTTTGTTGTTGTTCTATTTCTGTGAAAAATATCATTGGTAATTTTATAGGGTTGACATTGAATCTGTAACCTCGTTTTTATAGTGTAGCTAGTTTCACATATTGATTTTTATAGTCCAAATAATAGTATATCTCTCATTCCATTTGTTTCATCTAGATTTGTCTCATTCATACCTTACTCTTTTCTGGCCACAAGTCTTTTCTCTGGTTAGACAGGTTCATTCTCAAGGATTTTATTTTTCTTGTTACAATGGTGAATAATATTGTTTCCTTATTTTTTGTTTTTTGTTTTCTCTTGTTATTTCTAGGAATGCAGGTGATTTTCTCCTGTTTATTTCTTTATCCAACCACTTCCGTATTAATTTTCTGGTGCAATCTTAGGAGTCTCTGAAATGTAACTTTTTTCAGCAAACAGTGACATTTTTACGTCCTGTTTATCAGTTTGCAGGTAATTTTTTTTTTCCCTTCACTGATTGCTGTAGCTAGCAGTCCCAAGATTATGTTGAATAACAGTGGTGAGAATGGCAAACTTTGTCTTTTTCACAACCTTAGGCAACATGCTTTCAGATTACACCTCTGAAAAACATAGTAGTGATGGGTTTGTTCATACATGGCCTTTATTAAGTTAAAGATGATCCTCTCTGTTCCCACTTCTTGTACAGCTTTTATCACAAATGAGTCTTTAATTTTGTCAAAGGTGTTTTCTGCATTGTATCTTAAATGTGTTCAAGACCTCTACTTGGAAACGTTTACTATCTTTCATTGTTCTTTTCTTCTCTGGCCACCTGATGCAAAGTGTTGTCTCATTAGAGAATGCTCTGATACTGGGAATAATTGAAGATAAAAAGAGAAGTGTGTAACAGATGATGAGAGGGTTAGATAGCATCACAAACGCTATGGACATGAGTCTGAACAAATTCTGGGAAATAGGGAAGGTCAGACTGATGAGACACAGTCCATGGGGTGGCAAAGGGATGGGCATGAATAACTGACTGAACAACAATAGCAAAACATTCTTTCCTGTTATTGACAGTAGTAGATATCCGTGACTACTTCATTTTCTATTTCGCCATACCCTATCTATATCTCAGTTGCACTACTTTCACCACATACCATGCAAAGATTCAGCCATGTCTGTTGCTATTGCTGTCCCCCAAATGGACCAAAATATATGTGATTTCTCAACTACACATGATCCAATGGTCTCCTAGTCATTCTCCAGCATCCATTTATGTTCCTCAGAAACTCTCTACCTTGCTATAGACAGAGAAAATTGTCACTCATTAGCGAAGCCATGCGATAGAAAGCAAGTTCTTGAGAATAAATACCCTTTCAGGATTCTGTATTCCAACTTTGTCTCAGTCTTTACATTGTTCACTTAAGTCTCATTTCTTAAATCACACTGAAGTCTCTTTATGTTCTGTTCTTCTCAGTCTCACTGTGCAATCAATGTTCTTCCGTTTTCCTTGATTTTTCTTTTTAATTAATGTCTATGAGATTTTATTTTAAATTCCTCAGGAAACTATTTTTCACTGTACAAATCATTTTGAGATTTTAATTTTCGATTCACCTTTTTGATGAGCTTTGATAGACTGTCCTCTCCAAAAGGAATAAATTATGACAACCCACATCTATTTTAGCCTGTGATTCTACTCGCCTCTATTCAGGATTAAAGGATTGTATTTGAGTAATACAACCTGAATGGGTGTGCATCATAGTCACTGAGTTATGCCCAACTCTGCAAACTCAACGACTGCAGCCCAACAAACTTGATTACCCATGGACATTCCAGGCAAATATATTGGAGTGGATCGCCATTTCCTTCTCCAGGGCAACAAGAATACTGGAACTATTAAGAAATACATTTTTTCAGCTTATAAATCTTGATAAATTCTGAATTTACAGAGAGAATTCACACCAAAGAAAAAGAGTATCTTGAATGCAAGTTAAAATCACCAACTTTTGCTGTCTATCCGACAATCAGGTTTAAAAAAAGCATTAGCATATCTGAAAAGCATATTTTTCAATTATTAATATGACTAAGGAATATTAAAAAAAAAAAGCAAAAAAGAAATCTCAGAGATCTATATCATGGTTAGTAAATAGAGGCATATAATGGCATTTCTCTTCAAGAGAAATTGAGACTAGAATATGAATCTTTCTCACTTTCTTTTTCTTGGTAAATGTTATTTGGCATTCCTGGTCATAGTTTTTCATCAGGATCCCTTCAATCAGGGTCCATACTTGTTTTTCTAGTGAATTATTGGTGAGTGCTTTCAGGAAAAATGAAATGAAGGAAGCAAGATACAGCAGAGTGAAACTAAATGCAATCTCAAGTGGGGGCGAAATTTCACTTGGGGCAGAATATTCTACATCAAATGTGTAATTGTGTATATTTTACATATGAACGTTCTAGTGCAGATTTTCATCTTCATATATGGAATTCTCGTTATACCAGGTATGAAAATCTGAGTGAAAGTCTTCTGACAACAAATGAAAATTTGCATATTTGGAATGTAAGTTTTCTTCAATATTCGGAAATAAATCAATGCAATACCCACATTAAAAAAATGAAAAATAAAAACCATATGATTATCTAAATAGATGCAGAGAAAGCCTTTGACAAAATTCAACATCCATTTATGATAAAAGCCATCCAGAACGTGGGAATAGAAGGAACATTCCTCAACATAATAAAAGCTACATACGGCAAACCCACAGCAAACATTATCCTCAATGGTGAAAAATTGAAAGTGTTTCCCCTAGTCAGGAACAAGAAAAGGGTCACCACTCTCACCACTACTATTCAACATAATCTTGGAAGTTTTGGTCACAGCAATCAGCGCAGAAAAATGACATAAAAGGAATCCAAATTGGAAAAGAAATAAAACTGTCACTGTCTACAGATAACATGATCCTCTACACAGAAAACCCTAAAGAGTTAACCAGGAAACCACTAGAAGTAATGAATACAGTAAAGTTGAGGATATAAAATCAACACACAGAAATCTCCTGCATTCCTATACACTAATAATGAGAAAATAGAGAAGTTAAGGAGATAATTCCATTCACCATTGTAATGGAAAGAATAAAACACTTAGGAATGTATCTACCTAAAGAAACAAACAAAAAATAAACTATATATAGAAAACTATAAAACACTGGTGAAAGAAATCAGACAGGACACTAATAGATGGAGAAATATTTCCTGTTCAAAGATTGGAAGAATAAATATTGTGAAAATGAATATATTACCCAAAGTAATTTATAGTTTCAATGAAATCCTTATCAAACTACCAAAAGTATTTTTCACAGAGCTAGAAAAAATAATTTCACAATTAGTATGGAAAAATAAAAAACCTCGAACAGCCAAAGTAATCTTGAGAAAGATGACTGGAACTGGGGGAATCAACAAGCTGGACTTCAGGCTCTACTACAAAGCCACAATCATCAGGACAGTTTGATACTGGTATAAAGACAGAAATATAGATCAATGGAACAAAATAGAAAGCCCAGGGATAAATCTATGCACCTGTGACACCTATCTTTGACAAAGGAGGCAAGAATATTCAAAGGAGAAAAGACAATCTCCTTAACAAGTGATGCTTGGAATACTGGTCAACCACTTGTAAAAGAATGAAACTAGAACACTCCCTAACCCCATACACAAAAATAAACTCAAAATGGATTAAAGATATAAATGTAAGACCAGAAACTATAACACTCCTAGAGGAGAACATAGGCAAAACCCTCTCCGACATAAATCACAGCAGGATCCTCCATGATCCACCTCCCAGAATATTGGAAATAAAACCAAAAATAAACAAATGGGACCTAATTAAACTTAAAAGCTTCTGCACAGCAAAGAAAACTATAAGCAGGGTGAAAAGACAGCCTTCAGAATGGAAGAAAATAATAGCAAATGAAGCAACTGACAAAGAATTAATCTGAAACATATACAAGCAGCTCCTGAACTCAATTTTAGAAAAAATAAATGGCCCAATCGAAATATGGGCCAGAGAACTAAACAGAGATTTCTACAAAGAAGACATACAGATGGCTAACAAACACATGAAAAGATGCTCAACATCACTCAGAGAAATGCAGTACAAAACCACAATGATGTACCATTTCATGCCAGTCAGAATGGCTGCTGTCCAAAAGTCTACAAGTAAAAAATGCTGTAGAGGGTGTGGAGAAAAGGGAACTCTTACACTGTTGGTGGGAATGCAAACTAGTACAACCACTATGGAGAACCGTGTGGAGATTCCTTAAAAACTGGAAATAGAACTTCAATACGACCCAGCAATCCCACTGCTGGGCATATACACCGAGGAAACCAGAATTGAAAGAAACTCATGCACTCCAATGTTGATCGCAGCACTGTTTATTAAAGCCAGAACATGGAGGCAACCTGGATGTCCATCTGCAGACGAATGGATCAGAAAGCTATGGTACATATACACTATGAAATATTACTCAGCCATTAAATAGAATGCATTTGAATGAGTTCTAATGAAGTGGATGAAACTGGAGCCTATTATACAGAGCGAAGTAAGCCAGAATGTAAAACATCATTACAGTATACTAATGCATATACATGGAATTTAGAAAAATGATAATGATAACCCTGTACACGAGACAGCAAAAGAGACACAGATGTATAGAACAGTCTTCTGGACTCTGTGGGAGACGGCAATGGTGGGATGATTTGGGGGAATGACATTGAAACATGTGTATTATCATATGTGAAACGAATCGCAAATCCAGGTTTGATGCATGATACAGAATGCTCAGGGCTGGTGCACTGGGATGAACCAGAGGGATGGGACGGGAAGGGATGAGGGAGGAAGGTTCAAGATGGGGAACACAGGCACACCAGGGGCAGATTCAAGGCAATATATGGCAAAACCAATACAATAATATAAAGTAAAAATAATAATAATAATAAATTTAAAAAAATGTAGTGTATTCCAGATAGTCAGATTTTCACATGTGCAATAATGAAAAATGCATATTTCTCTTTAGAAACTTAGTGCCAAGATGTTGGCTTATGAAATATACAAAACTCCATATAACATGTTGGTCTATCTGCGAGCAGATGTTCATATGTGAAATACAGACTATTCTTTAATTCATTATGGAAATTATGAGACTCCATTTTCAATATGAAGTGCAGATGCTTCCCAACTTCACTTAAGAAAATCTGTGATTGCATTGCCATATGTAATATTCAGAGAAAGCCATTTTTCATAACATTCTGCACCAGGATTTTCATCTGTGTAGCAGAGAGAATATCGTATTTCATACAGGAATTATTGAACTTAGATTAACATACATGAACTTAGAAAATTCCATGATCCAGGGACCACTAGTCACTCCCAGGTTTCCAAGTGTGAAATATAAGGATTCTACCTTTCATGTTGGAAAATCAGCACCAAGATTTTCTTATGTGGACTGTAAAAAATTCTACATTTCATGATGGAACATTTTTACACAACATTCATCATACAGGAGAACCAGTTAGTTGTTTTTCTTATGTGAATATCAACATAAAATTTTGTGTGTAAACATACAGAAAAAATGTCATGCAATATGTAAAATACACAGAGTTGCATTTGGGATGACTGATTTTAGAGTTTTGCCTATGAAATATAAACATTTCCAAATTTCATCTAAATTTTTAATTTTTGCCTAAATGTTTATTTTTTGCCTAAATTTTCATGTGTGAAATACCGAGAATGTTATAGGTCATGGAGGAAAAGAAAATCTAACCCACTTTTTAAATGTGAAAGAGTACTCCATTTTTCATGAAGGATAAGGTATGTCCAGATCCTCACACGTTAGTTACACACAAGGATGTTATATTTCTTGTTCAACAGAAATACTATGCCCAGGTTTTAATATATTGAATTTATAAAATGTCATGTTTCAGTAGAGAATCTGTCCCCAGATTTTCTCATGCAAAACATAGAGAAGTCTTTATTTTTTATAAGGTAATTTGTGTCCAGGTTTTCTCATACTGAACACAGAGATTTCCATATTTCATGTAGGAAATTCAGAGTGCAGCTTTTCATGTGTCATGTTGAAGAGTCTGCATATTTCATGTAAGATAAAATGTGTTCAAAATTTCATATGTGAAATATACAGTATTCTATGTCTCAGGTAGTATGTCTGATACCCAGTTATTCATATTTAAAATGTATAGAATTCAATATTCCGTGCTAAAATTGCAGCTCAGTTGTTCATATATCAAGCACAGAAAATTCCAAATTTCTATAATTAAACGTTGTGTGCAGTTTTTCAAATGTGAAATAGTGTTTATTCCATAATTTATTAGAATAACATGCCCTCAACACTCAGATTACCAAATTAAAAATATAGGAAAGTCACACTTCAAGCTTGAAAATATGAAGTGATATTTTCATATACAAAATATCGAAGGTCCATAATATACATATGAATATCTTTGTGCAGTCCTGCTTATAAGCATTCAGACTTTCTAATTACATGTTTGAAAATGTATCCACATTTTCTCCTATTAAAAACAAAACAAAACACAAAACTGTATTTCAGGTCTCAACAATGAACCTATAATGCTACATGTGAAATTCACAGTTCATATGTCAGATGAAAAAAATCACCAGCCTTTCTTATTCCAAATATGCAAAGTTTCATGTGTTGTCAGAAAACATTCATTCAGATTTTCATATTTGATGTATCAAGAATTTCATAATGAAGATGAAAATCTTCACTAGTATGCTCATACATAAAATATACATAATTACACATGAGTTGGTGATGGACTGGGAGGCCTGTCGAGTTGTGATTCATGGGGTCACAAAGAGTCGGACATGACTGAGCAACTGAACTGACCTGAACTGAACTGACACATTTGATGTAGAAATTCTACACACAGCGCAATTTTGCCTCCACTTGAGATTAGATTTATTTTCACTCTGCTGTGTCTTGTTTCCCTCATTCCATTTCTTCCAAAAATCCTCACCAATAATTCACTTGGAAAGCAAGTATGGACCGTGATTTAAGGGATCTTGATGAAAATTTATCACTAGGAATGCCAAATAACATTCACCAAGAAAAAGAAAGAGAGAAAGATTAATAATCTAGCCTCAATTTCTCTTGAAGAAAAATGCCATTCTTTGCCTCTATTTTCTATCTATGTTATAGATCTCTGATATTTCTTTTTGACTTTTTTTAATATTCCTTAGCCACATTAATAATTGAAAATTATGCTTTTCAGAGAAGCTGATGATTTTTTCTATACCTGATTGTGGGATAGACAACAAAAATTGGTGATTTTAACTTGCAATCAAGTTACTTTTACTCTTTTTAGGGAATTAACTCTTCAAGTTCGGAATTTATTAAATTTTATACGTTAAAATTTTCATCTCTTATTTCCATTGTTCATGTTGTGCTGGATAAGGAAATGCAACCCACTCCAATATCTTTGCTGGAAAAGCCCATGGATAGATGATCCTGTTGGGCTGCATTCCATGAGGTTGCAGAGTTGGGCATGACTCAGTGACTAAGTTGCACATCCATTCAGGTTGTATTATTCAAATACAGTCCTTTACTCCTGAATACAGGTGAGTAAATCACAAGCTGAAATAGATGTGGGTTGTCATAATTTATTCCTTTGGAAGAGGACAGTCTATCAAGGCACATCAATTAGGATAATCTAAAATTAAATCTCAAAATGATCTGTAAAGTGAAAAGAAGTTTCCAGAGGAATTTAAAATAACATCTCATAGACATTAATAAAAAAGAAAATCAAGGAAAACAGAAGAACAGTGTCTGCACAGACAGTGAGACTGAGAAGAAGAGAACACAGACTGAAACTTCAGTGTGACTGAAAAAATGAGACTTAATAGTACAATGTGAAGACTGAGACAAAGTTAGAATACAGAATCCTGAAAGGGTATTTATTCTCAAGAACTTGCTTTCTATCGCATGGCTTCGCTAGTGAGAGACAATTTTCTCTGTCTATAGCAAGGTAGAGATTTCTGAGGAACATAAATGGATGCTGGAGAATGGTTAGGAGACCACTGAATCATGTGTAGTTGAGAAATCACATATACTTTGGTCCATTTGGGGGAGCGCAATAGCAACAGACATGGCTGAATCTTTGCATGGTATGTGGTGAAAGTAGTGCAACTGAGATATAGATAGGGTATGACGAGATAGAAAATGAAGTAGTCACGGATATCTACTACTGTCAATAACAGGAAAGAATGTTTTGCTATTGTTGTTCAGTCAGTTATTCATGCCCATCCCTTTGCCACCCCATGGACTGTGTCCCATCAGGCTGACCTTCCCTATGTCCCAGAATTTGTTCAGACTCATGTCCATAGCGTTTGTGATGTTATCTAATTCTCTCATCATATGCTACCCACTTCTCTTTTTACCTTCAATTCCATCACTTCATGGGAAATAGATGGAAACTGCAGATGCTGATTGCAGCCATGAAATTGAAAGACACTTACTCCTTGGAAGGAAAGTTATGACCAACTTAGATAGTATATTACAAAGCACAGACATTACTTTGCCAACAAAGGTCCATCTAGTCAAGGCTATGGTTTTTCCCATGGTCATGTATGGATGTGAGATTTGGACTGTGAAGAAAGCTGATCGCCGAAGAATTGATATTTTTGAACTATGGTGCTGGAGAAGATTCTTGAGAGTCCCTTGGACTGCAAGGAGATCCAACCAGTCCATTCTAAAGGAGATCAATCCTGGGTGTTCATTGGAAGGACTGATGCTGAAGCTGAAACTGCAATACTTTGGCCACCTCATGCGACGAGTTGACTCATTGGAAAAGACTCTGATGCTGGGAAAGGTTGGGGGTGGGAGGAGAAGGGGACGATGGGGAATGAGATGGCTGGATGGCATCACCGATTCTGTGGACATGAGTTTGAGTGAACTCTGGGAGTTGATGATGGACAGGGAGGCCTGGCGTGCTGTGATTCATGGGGTCGCAGAGTGTAGGCCACGACTGAGCGACTGAACTGAACTGATTCCCAGTATCAGAGCACTCGTTACTGAGACAGCACTTTGCATCAAGTGGCCAGATGAGAAAAAAACAATGAATGATAATAAACGTTTCCAAGGAGATGTGTTGAACACATCTAAGACACAGATGCAGAAAGCACCTTGGACAAAATTAAACACTTATTTATGAAAAACCCTGTGCAGGAATTGGGGACAGAGAGGATCATCTTCATCTTAATAAAGGCCATGTATGGATAAACCTACCACTAAAATGCTTCTCATAGGTGAAAACTGAAAATATTTTACCTAAGATCATGAGAAAGTTAAAGTTTGCCGCTCTCACCACTGTTACTCAAAATAATCTTGGGTCTGTTAGCTACAGCAATCAGTGAAGAAGAAGAAGAAAAAAAACATTACCAGTAAACTGAAAAATAAGAGGTAAAAGTGTCACTGTTTTTCGACACAATTTATTATGTCACAGAATCTTAAGATGGCACCAGAAAATTAACAAAAATGACTTTAAATAAGTTGTTGGATTAAAAAAATAAACAGGAAGATATCTCCTGCATTCCTATAAATAACAAGAGAAAACCAAAAAAAAAAAATTAAGGAAATAATCTGATTCACCATTGTAACAGGAAAAATGAAATATTGGGCATAATCCTGCCTAAACTGAAAAAGGACTTTTGTGATAGAAATAATAAGGTATGGATGAGACAAATAAAAGATGATAAGCCCTTTGGAGAGGGTGCAGAGAAAAGGGAACACTTTTACATTGTTGGTGGGAATGCAAACTTGTACAGCCACTGTGGAGAACAGGGTGGAGATTCCTTAAAAAACTGGAAAATAGGACTGCTATATGGCAGATCAATCCCACTGCTGGGGATACACACCGAGGAAACCAGAATTAAGAAAGTGATTTGTACCCCACTGTTCATTGCAGCACTGCTTACAACCACCAGGACATGGAAGCAACTGAGATAGCCATCGGCAGACAACTGGATAAGAAAACTCTGGTACATATACACAACGGAATACTCAGTTCAGTTCAGTTCAGTCACTCAGTCGTGTCCGACTCTCCGCAACCCCATGAATCACAGCACGCCAGGACTCCCTGTCCATCACCAACTCCCGGAATTCACTCAAGGTCAATCTAGTCAAGGCTACGGTTTTTCCCGTGGTCATGTATGGATGTTAGAATTGGACTGTGAAGAAAACTGATTGTCGAAGAAATGATGCTTTTGAACTGTGGTGTTGGAGAAGACTCTTGAGAGTCCCTTGTACTGAAAGGAGATTCAACCAGTCCATTCTAAATAAGATCAATCCTGGGTACATTGGAAGGACTGATGCTAAAGCTGAAACTGCAATACTTTGGCCACCTCATGCGACTAGTTGACTCACTGGAAAAAAAAAAAATGGAATATTACTCAGCTATTAAAAGCAATGCATTTGAATCAGTTCTAATGAGGTGAATGAAACTAGAGCCTATTATACAGAGTGAATTAAGTCAGAGAGGAAAACAGCGATAGAGAATATTAACACAAATAGAATTTAGAAAAATGGTAACAATGAGCCTGTATTTGAGACTGCAAAATAGACACAGATGTAAAAAACAGACTTTTGGACTCTGTGGGAGCAGGCAAGGGTGGGATGATTTGAGAGAATAGCATTGAAATATGTATATTACCATACGTGTAATTGATCACAAGTCCAGGTTTGATGCATGAGACAGGGTGCTCAGAGCTGGTGTACTGGAATGACCCTGAGGGATGGGATGGAGAGGGAAGTGGGAGGGAGTTCAGGATGGGGAACACATGTACACCCATGGTTGATTCATGTCAATGTATGGCAAAAACCACTACAATATTGTCAAGTAATCAGCCTTCAATTAAAATAAATACTTTTTTTTTTTAAGGTGACAGAAATGAAATAAGAGATATACTATTTTGGGGGCTTTAAAAATCAATATGTGAAAATGGCTACACTATGAAAAGGAGTTTGCAAATTCAGCATCATCCCTATTAAATTACCAATGAAATTTTTCACAGAATTGAACGAAAAAAAAAAAAATCTTTACAACTTGATGGAAACACAAAGATTTGAATAACCATGCAAACTTGGGAAAGAGAAACTGAGCTACAGGACTCAGGTTTCCTCCCTTCAGTCTATACAAAAAACATATAGTTTTGAAAATGCCATGCAATTAACACAATATTGGGATTAAAGCCAATGGAACAGATAGAAAACCCTAAAATAATCTCTTCCAATGATCACCTAATTTTTGACAAAGGAGGCAACAATATTCAATGGCAAGAAGATAATATATTTGACAAGTTAAAGTGGAAAATCTGGACAGGTAAAAGTATTAGAATACAGTTAGAACACGACCTGGTTATTCTTCTGTGTCCAAATCGTGTCTGACGTTTTAGGATGCCATGAACTGCAGCATGCCAGTCTTTCCTGTCCACCTCTTGGAGTTTGCCAGAGTTCATATCTATTGCATAGGTGATGCCATCCAATCATCTCATTTTTGTTTCCCCCTTCTCCTGCTGCCTTCAATCTTTCCCAGAACCAGGGTCTTTTTCAACGAGTTGGCTGTTGCCATCTCCTGTTATACCATATTCAATGCAAATTATTCATGGAGTTGTATATTGTCACCTTGCTTATTTAACTTATATGCAGAGTACATCATGAGGAACGCTGGACTGGAAGAAGCACAAGCTGGAATCAAGATTGCTGGGAGAAATATCAATAACCTCAGATATGCAGATGACACTACCCTTATGGCAGAAAGTGAAGAGGAACTCAAAAGCCTCTTGATGAAAGTGAAAGAGGAGAGTGAAAAGGTTGGCTTGAAGCTCAACATTCAGAAAACAAAGATCATGGCATCTGGTCCCATCACTTCATGGGAAATAGATGGAAAAACAGTGGAAACAGTGTCAGACTTTATTTTTTTGGGCTCCAAAATCACTGCAGATGCTGATTGCAGCCATGAAATTAAAAGACGCTTGCTCCTTGGAAGGAAAGTTATGACCAACCTTGATAGTATATTAAAAAGCAGAGACATTACTTTGCCGACCAAGGTCCGTCTAGTCAAGGCAATGGTTTTTCCCGTGGTCATGTATGGATGTGAGAGTTGGACTGTGAAGAAAGCTGATCGCCGAAGAATCGATGCTTTTGAACTGTGGTGTTGGAGAAGACTCTTGAGAGTCCCTTATACTGCAAGGAGATCCAACCAGTCCATTCTAAAGGAGATCAATCCTGGATGTTCATTGGAGGGACTGATGCTAAAGCTGAAACTGCAATACTTTGGCCACCTCCTGCGACGAGTTGACTCACTGGAAAAGACTCTGATGCTGGGAAAGGTTGGGGGCGGGAGGAGAAGGGGACGACGGAGAATGAGATGGCTGGATGGCATCACCGACTCTGTGGACATGAGTTTGAGTGAACTCCGGGAGTTGGTGATGGACAGGGAGGCCTGGCGTGCTGTGATTCATGGGGTCGCGGAGAGTCGGACACGACTGAGCGACTGAACTGAACTGAACTGAACTGAACATTCTAGGCTGCCCTGCAATACTGTTCTTCACAGCATTCCATTTTAATTTCATCTCGAGACATATAAACAATGAGGCTTATTTCCATTTTTGGGCAACCACTTGCTCTTTTCTGGAAACGTTAGTTATTAACCTCTGCTTCTCTCAAGTAGCATATTAGGCATCTACCATCCTGGGAGACTCTTTTTTTGGTATCACACCTTGTTGCCTTTTTATACAGCTTATAGAAGTGCCATAGCAAGAATAATGGGGTGGTGTGCCATTACCTGCTCCAGTGGATCACATTTAGTCACTCCTTAGCACCATAGAATAAGACAAATTCAAGATGGATTAAAGACCTATTTATGAGGCCAGAAACTGTAAATCAATAATATTTGAGGAAAGCATAGGTAGAATACATTGTGACATGGAATGCAGCATCAACTTTTTTTTTTTTTAACTACCTCCTTGGAAATGAAAATAAAACCAAAAATATATAAAGAGACTTAACTAAACTTAAATATGTTGCAAAGGAAACCAATAAGCAAGACAGAAATGAAGTCTCATTATGGGAAAAACATTTGCAACTGAAGATAATGACAACAGAAGAATCTCCAAAATATGGAAGCAGCTCATGTGGCTCAATAACAGCCAAATGAACAACCCAAATGAAACAAATAAATAGGTGATGAAATAGACACTTCTCATAAGAAGATATACAGATGTCCAATAATATTTTTAAAAATGTTCAGCATCACTAACTGTGACAGAAGGGAAATAAATTCTTCAATGGTGGTGTCAACTCACATATGTCTGAATAACCATTATCAAAATAAAAAAATCCACACAAAAAGTGCTAAGAGAGGGTTCTAAGTAAACAGAGCAATCCTGTACTGTTGTTAGGAATGCACATTGATAGATTACGATGGAGAAGAATATAGGGGATCGTTTAAAAATAAGAATGAAGCTACCATATGTTCAAGAAATCCAATAATTGTCAATAATTTTCATGAGGAAAATCGTAATTCCAAAAGATGCACAACCTCAATATTGATGGCAGCATTATTTGCAATAGCAGGACATGGAAGCAACAGAAATATCCATTCATCTAGAGAGGAATGGATAAAATGAGTTAGGACATACATACCATAGTCTTAAGATGGAATGAAATCAGGTAAATTTCATAGATGCAGAAGGACAGAGACAGTGTCAGATACAATAAAGCTAAGACAAAAGAGGAAAAGAAATATCAGATATTAACACAAATATATGGGATCTAGGTAAAACTGGAATAGATGATTCTCTATGAGAAGCATAGATAGGGACACAGCAATGGAGAAGAAATATACGGTTATCAAGGATGCAATGCCTGGTGGTAGCAGGAATTAGGAGATTAAAACAGACACACATATACTTCTGATCTGTATGCACAGCACAGGGAAGTCTTAATGCACTGTGGTGACCAGATTTAGAAAAAAGTAAAAAAAATGGAGATAGATGTATGGTTGCTGTTTAGTGACTATCTTGTTTACTAGACTTTATGACGTGAAGGACTGCAGCATTCTCTAATTTTGCTTTAGGGGAGAAACTAACAAAATAATGGAAAACAAGTATACTCCAAAAAAATTAAGTTTTACAAGCATATTAGCTTTTTTATAAACATCATTATTGTTAATGAATCTCACATTATCTTGGAAGTGAAAAGTAGAACTCTCAGTGTGCACACTTTAATGACAAATGCAATGCCAATATCGGAATACTACACCCAAATTCACAACACATTTATTTAGAAGAAAACAATAAAAAATAAAAGTGACTATACATTATATTTTGCTGCACATGTGCATGTCTAAAGATTGAAAAATTTTCCCCAAAAGAAAAATTACCTTAAAAGAGTTGGGACAGAACCGTGAACAATCTACTCTGTCTAGTTAACCCATGATATGTACTTGTGCATTTTATATATTATAGTGTTTTAATTTTTTTATTTAATTCTATTGTATTGTTCTTTAAAATATTCATTATATTTGTCACAAAACGTCTTTTACATGTTACCATATGTTATGGATGAATGACAATATACGTGTTCTTTTAAATCTCCTTTACTTATTTATTTTAAAAATGATAGTTCTTCGTTCACAGGAATTTAAGCTTTACAAAATTTTTAAATGGTTATATTGATATGTTGAATTACATTCCCATGATGGCTGTAGGTACAAGAAAATCTGAATTTTATTAAGGCATCCAGTTTAAAGGTATCTTTCTCCAATCAACTATCACTTGAGTTCAGTTCAGTTGCTTAGTGGTGTCCGACTCTTTGCGACCCCATGAATGGCAGCACGCCTGACCTCCCTGTCAATCACCAACACCTGCAGTCCACCGAGTCGATGATCCCCTCCAACCATCTAATCCACCATCTAATCCTCTGTCGTCCCCTTCTCTTCCTGCTCTCAATCTTCCCCAGCATCAGGGTCTTTTCAAATGAGTCAGCTCTTCGCATCTGAAGGCCAAAGTACTGCAGTTTCAGCTTTAACATCAGTCCTTAAAATGCACAACCAGGACAGATCTCCTTTAGAATGGACTGGTTGGATTTCCTGGAAGTCCAAGGGACTCTCAATAATCTTCTCCAACAACACAGTTCAAAAGAATCATTCTGCACTCGGCTTTCTTTATAGTCCAACTCTCAGATCCATGCACGACTACTGCAAAAACCACAGCCTTGACTAGACAGACCTTTGTTGGCAAAGTCATTCTCTGATTTTTAATATCATGTCTAGGTTGGTCATAACTTTCCTTCCAAAGAGTAAGCGCCTTTTAATTTCATGGCTGCAATCACCTTCTGCAGTGATTTTGAGCCCAGAAAACTAAAGTCAGCCTCTGTTTCCACTGTTTCCCCATCTATTTGCCATGAAGTGATGGGACCAGTATCTGAATGTTGTTCTTTAAGCCAACTTTTTATTCTCTTCTTTCACGTTCATTAAGAGGTTATTAATTCTTCTTCACTTTCTGCCATAAGGGTGGTGTCATCTGCATATCTGAGGTTATTGATATTTCTCCCTGCAATCTTGATTCCAGCTTGTGTTTCCTACAGACCAGTGTTTTTCATGATGTAATTTGCATATAAGTTAAATAAGCAGGGTGAAATATACAGCTTTGATGTACTCCTTTTCCTATTTGGAAACAATCTGTTGTTCCATGTCTAGTTCTATATATTGCTTCCTGACCTTCATACAAGTTTCTCCATATGCAAGTCAGGTGGTCTGGTATTTTCATATTTTTTAAAAAAAATTACACAGTTCATTGTGATCCACAATTCAAAGGCTTTGGCATAGTCAATAAAGCAGAAACAGATGATTTCCTGGATTTCTCTTCTTTTACCGAAAACCGAGTGGATGTTGGCCATTTGATCTCTAGTTCCTCTGTCTTTTCTAAATCCACCTTGAACATCTGGAAATTCATGGTTCCCATGTTACTGATTCATGGCTTGGAAAATTTTAAGGAACACTTTAGTAGAGTGTGAGATGAGTGCAATTGTATTGTAGTTCAGCATTTTCTGCCATTGCTTTTCTTTGAGATTGGAGTGAAATCTGATATTTCCCAGCCCTGTGTCCACTGCTGAGTTTTGAAAGTTTGCCAGCCTATTGCATGCATCACTTTCACAGCATCATTTTTCAGGATTTTAAATAGTTCAAATGGAATTCCATCATCTCCAGTATCTTTGTTCATAATGATGCTTCCTAAGGCCCACTAGACTTCACTTTCCAGGATGTCTGGTTCTAGGTGAGTAATTTCGTGATTATCTGGGTCATGAAGTGTTTTTTTTTTTTTTTTTTGTACAGTCCTTCTGTGTATTCTTGCCATCTCTTCTTAATCTCTTCTGCTTCTGTTAGGTCCCTACCATTTCTGAATGTTTCTGCTGCTTTCCCAGATAACATACAATTACAGTAATAAGTCTTAGAGAATGCTGTTCTGGCATACTGTCTCGGGTCACACAGAGTTCCAGCCCCAGGGTACCACTTCCATTCAGATGCAGGCCAAGAGGAGTCACCCAGAGTCATGGCTCAGACACACACAAGTGGAGACATGCCCTGGCTTGGCTGGCACTGTGACTTTGGAGCGCGCCACTCCTGCCAGCCCACACGTCCCTCCACCCCATGGGTTTGCCTGTGCCCTCACCCATATTCCTCCTTCTGCTCCTGCTCCTTCTATTATCCTGAACAACCAAACCTAAGAAGCGGTAGTAAGGATATGACTTTGCCCCAGGAGCCAGGAATGCCCTCAATGATTCCACAAGCGACACTTTTCCTCTGATGGTTCTTCCACCTGAGCGGAGAGTAGGCCCTGCGGTAATTTTCACTCCCACAACTCAGCTCTACCTGCGGGAAAGCCAATGCCTCCACTGCACGAAGTGGGGGCAGTGGGAGCCAATCCCTCGGGGCTCCACGGCTTGGGTGTACCTGGTCCTGCTCTTCTGGGTCCTTCTCACGCTCTTGAAAGTACAGCAGCTCCTGTTCCTCGCCAACCGACACCAGGTTCACCTTCTCGATGATGTCTTCCAGCAGTGGCTGGAGGTCTTGCCGGAACCCCACTATTTCTCCTTCCTGCAAAGTTTCTCCTTCCTCCACAGCCTCCATCCTGAAAAGGGTGACCACCTTGACTGGTGCCCCCTGACCCCCGCTCTCTGTAATGTCCCCGATGGCCCCACCGAGCCGGCAGGTCGCAGGGCCCATGTGGCCTGAAAACCAGTCTCATAAGTAAGAAAATTCAGGTTCCCTAAAACACTCCAGCCTTCCACTGTTCTTCCTTTCCTTGTTGCCCGTACCATGTACCAGGTTTGTGAAGGATGTGGGCCTGGAAACACAGCAACTGGCTGACACAGCGGACCCACAGGCTTCAATCACTCCCCATCAATTGACTACTTGTGGAGACTACCAGAAGGGAAGGTGAGACACACAGGAAGATCATTATTTCATCACCCATGCATAGTATGTTGGAGGGAAAGGCTTGGCTTATACACTCTGACATTCCAAACAATTCAAGAGCCAATCAAATAGAATTTAAAGTCATTTCCTCAGGGGAACTCTGGTTGCAATAAGCCTGTGCCCATCTCTGATCAACACAGTTCAGTTCACTTCAGTCGCTCATTTTTGTCCAACTCTCCGTGACCCCATGAATCACAGCACGCCAGGCCTCCCTGTCCATCACCAACTCCCGGAGTTCACTTAAATTCATGTCCACAGAGTCGGTGATGACATCCAGCCATCTCATTCTCTGTCGTCCCCTTCTCCTCCCGCCCGAAAACTTTCCCAGTATCAGCGTCTTTTCCAGTGATTCAATTCGTCGCATGAGGTGGCCAAATATTGGAGTTTCAGCTTTAGCATCAGTCTTTCCAACGAACACCCAGGACTGATCTCCTTTAGAACGGACTGGTTGGATCTCCTTGCAGTCTCAAGAGTCGTCTCCAAAACCACAGTTCAAAAGCATCAATTCTTCGGTAATTAGCTTTCTTCACAGTCCAACTCTCTCATCCATACATGACCACGGGAAAAACCATAGCCTTGACTAGATGAATCTTTGTTGGTAAAGCAATGTCTCTGCTTTTTAATATACTATCTAGGTTGGTCATTACTTTCCTTCCAAGGAGTAAGTGTCTTTTAATTTCCTGGTTGTAATCAGCATCTGCAGTGATTTTGGAGTCCAAAAATATAAAATCTGACACTGTTTCCATTGTTTTTCCATCTATTTCCCATGAAGTGATGGGACCAGATGCCAAGATCTTTGTTTTCTGAATGTTGAGCTTCAAGCCAACCTTTTCACTCTCCTCATTCGCTTTCATGAAGAGGCTTTTGAGTTCCTCTTCAGTTTCTGCCATAAGGGTTGTGTCATCTGCATATCTTAAGTTGATATTTCTTGCAACAATTTTGATTCCAACTTGTGCTTCTTCCAGTTCAGCGTTCCTCATAATGTACTCTGCATGAATAAGCAAGGTGACAATATACAGCCTTGACATACTCCTTTTCCTATTTGGAACCATTCTGTTGTTCCATGTCCAGTCTGACTGTTGCTTCCTGACCTGTATACAGGTTTCTCAAGAGGCAGGTCAGGTGGCCTGGTATTCCTATCTCTTTCAGAATTTTCCACAATTTATTGTGATCCACACAGTCAAAGGCTTTGGCATAGTCAATGAAGCAGAAATAGATGTTTTTCTGGAACTCTCTTGCTTTCTCCATGATCAAGCATATGTTGGCAATTTTATCTCTGGTGCCTGTGCCTTTTGTAAAACCTGATTGCACATCTGGGATTTCACGGTTCACATATTTCTGAAGCCTGGTTTCGGGGATTTTGAACATGACTTTACTAGCGTGTGAGATGAGTGAATTTGTGCGGTAGTTTGAGCATTCTTTGTTATTGCCTTTCTTTGGGATTGCAATGAAGACTGACCTTTTCCAGTCCTGTGGCCACTGCTGAGTTTTCCAAATTTGCTGGCATATTGAGTGCAGCACTTTCACAGCATCATCGGAGCAGCTGTGAAGAGATATCCCATGCCCAAGGTAAGAGAAACCCAAATAAGTCGGTAGGTATTTTGAGGGGACATCAGAGGGTAGACACACTGATATCATGATCACAGGAAACTAGTCGATGTGATCACATGGACCACAGCCGAATGTGGTCCACTGGAGAAGGGAATGGCAAACCACTTCAGTGTACTTGCCTTGAGGACCCCAGGAACAGCATCAAAGGGCAAAATGATAGGATACTGAATGAGGAATTCCCCAGGTCGGTAGGTGCCCAGTTTGCTACTGTATATCCGTGGAGAAATAACTCTAGAAGAAATGAAGGTATGGAGCAAAAGCAAAACCAATACCCAGTTGTGGATGTGCCTGGTGATAGAAGCAAGGTCCGGTGCTGTAAAGAGCAATATTGCATAGGAACCTGGAATTTAGGTCCATGAATCAAGGCAAATTGGAAGTGGCCAAACAGGAGATGGCCAGAGTAAACATTGACATTCTAGGAATGAGTGAACTAAGATGGATTGGAATGGGAGAATTTAACTCACAGGATCATTATATCTGTAACTGTGGGCAGGAATTCCTTTGAAGAAATTGAGTAGACAGCATAGTCAACAAAAGAATCCAAAATGCAGTACTTGAGAGCATTCTCAAAAACGACAGAATGATCTCTGTTCTTTACCAAGGCAAACCATTCAATATCATGGTAATCCAAATCTATTCTCTGATCAGTAATGCTGAAGAAGCTGAAACTGAAAGTTCTGTGAAGACCTGCAAGACCTTCTAAAACTAACACCCAAAAAAGATGTCCTTTTCATTATAGGGGAATGGAAAACAGAAGTAGGAAGTCAAGAAACACCTAAAGTACGAGGCAAATTTGCCTTGGAGTACAGAATGTAGCAGGGTAAAAGGCTAGTAGAGTTCTGCCAAGAGAACGCACTGGTCAAGCAAACACCCTCTTCTCTTTTTCTTCCCACTTATGTTGCCCTCTGAGGTCTAAACTCGCCATGAACTCACAAGTGAGAGTGTTTCCTGGTGTTCGGAACTTTTTAAACTTCTCCCTTTTTTATGCCTCCCTTCCCAGGACAGAGTTCCATTCTTATCTCTTTTGTCTCTCTTTGTATCTTTTATGTTTTTTCCGACCTCCTTTTGAAGCCAATGGGCTGCTTTTCTGGGTGCCTGATGTCCTCAGCCGGCATTCAGTTGTTTCGTGGAATTTACTCAGTGTTCAAATGTTCTTTTGATTAATTTGAGGGAGAGAAAGTGGTCTCCCCATCATTTTCCTCCACCATCTCCTTCCCTACCTCCATTTTTTTTATTTCTAAAAGTAAAGAAGCATTATCAGTTGATGTCATCGATTTATAGAAACATGAATTCGTTCATATTTTAGTACCTAATAGTAAGCCTCTGATATTCAGAAGTATCCTAAGTAGGAAATTATAAATGTAGTTTGAAAGCTGAGGTCTGTACTAGGATCATTTATTTTAAAATCCAGGAATTTGTGCTGCTGCTGCTGCTGCTAAGTCACTTCAGTCGTGTCCGACTCTGTGTGACCCCATAGACAGAAGCCCACCAGGCTCCCCCGTCCCTGGGATTCTCCAGGCAAGAACACTGGAGTGGATTGCCATTTCCTTCTCCAATGTGTGAAAGTAAAAAGTGAAAGTGAAGTCGCTCAGTCGTGTCCCACCCTTAGCGACCCCACGGACTGCAGCCTATCCGGCTCCTCCATCCATGGGATTTTCTAGGCAAGAGTACTGGAGTGGTTTGCCGTTGCCTTCTCCGGGAATTTGTGCTACTGACTGGGAAAAATGCACAGCAAAAATTTTGAAAATTGTATTTTCTTCAGCCAGACTTTAATCCTGAGGGGAGAGCAGCATGGGGAACACATGTAAACCCATGGCTTATTCCTAGCAATGAATGGCAAAAACCACTACAATATTGTAATTATTTAACTGCTCCAGCTAAAATAAATAAATGTTAAAAATGTTGTACAATCATAATGAATGTGATTTGTCTCAAAACATTTTTGATTAAAACACTTGTCTACTATTAGCATAGAAATTAGGGTTCCTTTATTGTTTATTGCTTGGATGAAATTTTACTTGCACACTAATTCTATTTCTTTATTTTTAATTATTATTTTTTTTATTGGTGGCTAATTACTTTACAATATTATATTGGTTTTGCAATACATTGACATTAATCCTCCCCAGGTGCACACGTGCTCCCCTTCTTGAACCCCCCTCCCACATCCCTCCTCCGTTTATCCTACTTCCGGGTCATCCATGTGCACCAGCCCCAAACGTCCTACATCATTTGTCGAACCTGGACTGGTGATTCGCTTCACATGTGATAATATACATGTTTCAATGCCATTCTCCTAAATCATCCCTCTCTCACAGAGTCCAAAAGACTGTTCTATACACCTGTGTCTCTTTTACTGTCTCATATAAAGGGTCATCGTTACCATCTTTCAAAATTGTTTGCGTTAGTATACTGTATTGTTGTTTTTCTTCCTGGCTTACTTCACTTTGTATAATAGGCTCCAGTTTCATCCACCTCATTAGAACTGATTCAAAAGTATTCTTTTTAATGGCTGAGTAAAACTCCATTGTGTACAGGTACCAAAGCTTCCTTATCAATTCATCTGCAGATGGACATATAGGTTGCTTCCATGTTCTTGCTATTATAAACAGTGCTGCAATGAACAATCGAGTATACGTGTTTCTTTCAAATCTGGTTTCTTCAGTGTTTATGCCAGGAGTGCGACTGCTGGATCGTATGGCAGTTCTATTTCCAGTTTTTTAAAGGAATTTCCACACTGTTCTCCATAGTGGCTGTAGTAGTTTTCATTCCCACCAACAGTGTAACAGGGTTCCCTTTTCTCCAAACCCTCTCCAGCATTTATTGCTTGTAGACTTTTGGATAGCAGCCATTCTGACTTGTGTGAAATAGTACCTCTTTGTCATCTTGATTTGAATTTCTCTGATTATGTGGCATATTGAGCATTTTTTCATGTGCTTGTTAGCCATCTGTATGTCTTCTTTGGATAAATGTCTGTTTAGATCTTTGGCCCATTTTTTGATTGGGTCGTTTATTTTTCTGGAATTGAGCTGCAGGAGCTGCTTGTATATTTTGGAGAATAATTCTTTGTCAGTTGTTTCAGTGGCTATTATTTTCTTCCATTCTGAAAGCTGTCTTTTCACCTTGTTTATAGTTTCCTTTGCTGTGCAGAAGCTTTTAATCTTCATTAGGTCCCATTTGTTTATTTTGCTTTTAGTTCCAATATTCTGGGAGGTGGCTTATGGAGGATCCTGCTGTGATTTATGTCAGAGAGTGTTTTGCCTATGTTCTCCTCTAGGAGTTTTATAGTTTCTGGTCTTACATTTAGATCTTTAATCCATTTTGAGATTGTTTTTGGGTATGATGTTAGGGGGTATTCTAGTTTCATTCATTTACCAGTTTCACCAACACCACTTGTTAAAGAATCTGTCTTTTCTCCATTTTATATTCTTGCCTCCTTTGTCAAAGTGAAGGTGTCCATAGGTGCATGGATATATCTCTGGACTTTCTATTTTGTTTCATTGATCTATATTTCTGTCTTTATGCCAGTACCATACTGTCTTGATGATTGTGGTTTTGTAGTAGAGCCTGAAGTTCAGCAGGTTGATTCCCTCAGTTCCATTCTTCTTCAAGATTGCTTTGGCTATTCGCGGTTTTTTGTATTTCCATACAAACTGTGAGATTACTTGTTGTAGCTCTGTGAAAAATACTGTTGGTAGCTTGATAGGGATTGCATTGAATGTATGTTACTTTAGGTAGTATACGCATTTTCACAATTATCGGGGACCAGTCTCGATATGGCCCAGGATATCCTCGGGATGAACGGCGTCGGCGTCAGTGAGAGAGAGAGAGAGAGAAAACCCAAGCACGGGGTTTGCTCTGCTTACGTAGGCCGCAGGCGCCCTCTTGAATCACCAGAGGCACCCCACCAGGGCACCACCTCGAGTGGGTCTTAGAAGCCCAGGCAGATAAATAAACGCAGAGGGCCCAGCACTCCAAGGATCTCAACCAGAAAAAGGAGAATAGAGAAAAGGACAGAAAAAGAGAAAGAACGACATGGGGAGACCAAGCTTCAGTGAGCAAGGCCCAAAACTTTATTTTCCAGTGCTGCTTTTATACCCTAAGTTGTGCACATAAAAACTAGAGAAAGGGAGGTATAGACTCACGCCAAAATCACGCGGGGTCTGCAGTCTTGACCCTTATCAGGATCAGGGCTTATTTTTGTATATCTCATGATAAACAAAAGTTTTAGGTGGTTTACATCATCTTCTGGCCAGGAGGCCTGCTGACAGTTTATGGCCCTCTCTCCTAACAAAGGTTAGTTAGCTAGAAAAAGTCTTATATTCTTTTAAAGTGATTTTCGTAAAGTCATGTGCTAGACACATGACAAAGTTACATTCCTATAAGGCAAAAGTGTAGTGAGCTACAAGAAAGGAATTTATTAACTTAAGATCTGATGTGGTTAAATCAAAGGCTACTACTTATACTCTCTATATGTGATTAATATATTTCCAAGGATACAATAGATAAACTTTGCAGCAAGCATTGATTCAACAATGAAATCTTTTTTTTACTACTATTCTAATGATTTTTATTTCTTCAACAAATTCCTGTATTTTAGAATATTAGGCTTTCTGTCCTTGCATGGTTCGAGGCTGTAAACAGTCACATTCATAGTTGTAAAAGCCCGGACAAACTTGTCATGCAAGTTAGAAAGCTATCAGAGGGGCTTGGATTGGAACACTCCTATTAAGCCGAGGAGAACTGTTAAACTACAGCTCTGAATTAATGTTTTCAGAGATAGGTGGTTGGGGGGAAGCCCCCGTAAGTATTAAAGGACTTGATAAGAGGTGTAAGAGAGTAAGGCAGTCAGACTCCGGTTTTCTTTGGGGTAGATGCTCAGGTAAGTTCAGGGGGTTCCTCGAGTCCTGATTAGCCTTTGCCCATCAGGCCTCTTCCCCAATTGACCATTGCCACGGGTAGGATTTCCCTCACTGGCTCCTGGCACACAATATTTATTCTTCTAATCCATGAACATGGTATATTTCTCCATCTATTAGTGTCCTATTTGATTTCATTCACCAGTGTCTTATAATTTTCTATAGAAGTCTTTTGTTCCTTTCCTCCTCCCAGCCCAACCCCTCCCTATCCCAGTTTTAGCACGGCACTGGCCTCAGTCTTGACAGGAAGGGGAGGGGCCCAAGATGGCGGCAGCCAACAGCAACCACTCGTTCTACCCTATCACGGTGCTCATAGACGAGCTCCACAAAGAGGATGTTCAGCTTTGCCCCAACAGCATCTAGAAGCTGTCCACCATTGCTTTGATCCTTGGGGTCGAAAGGGCCCACGGTAAACTTCTGCCCTTCCTTACAGACACAGTCTACGATGAGGACGAGGTCCTTTTGGACCTGGCAGAGCAGCTGGGCACTTTTACCACTCTGCTGGGTGGCCTCGAGTACATGCACTGCCTGCTGCTGCCCCTGAAGTTGCTGGCCACGGTGGAGGAGACGGTGGTGCTGGATAAGGCAATGGAATCCCTGTGGGATATCTCGCATGAGCACTCCCCCTCCGACCTTGAGGTCCACTTCGTGCCCCTGGTGAAGTGGCTGGCGGGCGGAGCCTGGTTCACCTCCCACACTTCAGCCTGCGGCCTCTTCTCTGTCTGTTACCCCCGTGTGTCAAGGGCCATCAAGGCAGAGCTTCAACAGTACTTCCAGAACCTATGTTCAGATGACACCCCCATGGTGCTGTGACCCACAGCCTCCAAGGTTGGGGAGTTCGCCAAGGTGCTGGAGCTGGACAACATCAAGAGCGAGATGGGGCTGCTAGCAGTGGAGACATGCGTGAACATCGCCCAATTCCTGCCCCAGGAGGCCCTGGAGGACCTGGTGATGCCCACCCTGTGCCAGGCTACCGAGTACAAGTCCTGGCGCGTCCGTTACATGGTGGCCGACAAGTTCACAGGGCTCCAGAAAGCAGTGGGGCCTGAAATCACCCAGAAGAACCTGAGTCCTTCCTTCCAGAACCTGATGAAAGACTGTGAGGCTGACTGAGGTGAAGGTTGCCGCCTCCCACAACGTCAAAGAATTCTGTGGAAATCTCTCCGCTGACTGTCGGGAGAATGTGATCATGACCCAGATCTTGCCCTGCATCAAGGTGCTGGTGTCTGATGCCAACCATCTCGTCAAGTCAGCCCTGGCCTCCATCATCATGGGCCTCTTTCCGATCCCGGGCAAAGACAGCACGATCAAGCACCTCCTGCACCTCTTCCTGGCTCAGTTGAAGGACGAGTGCCCGGAGGTGCGGCTGAACATCATCTCCAACCTGGACTGCATGAACGAGGTGATCGGCTTCAGGCAGCTGTTGAAGTCCCTACTCCCTGCCATCGTGGAGCTGGCGGAGGATGCCAAGTGGCGGGTGCGGCTGGCCATCATCAAGTATATCCCTCTGCTGGCGGGACAACTGGGGGTGGAGTTCTTTGATGAGAAATTCAAATCTTTGTGCATGGCCTGGCTTGTGGATCATGTCTATGCCATCCGCGAGGCGGCTACCAGCAACCTCAAGAAGGTGGTGGAGAGGTTTGGGAAGGAGTGGGCCCATGCGACTATCATCCCCAAGGTCTTGGCCATGTCTGGGGACCCCAACTCCCTGCACCGCATGACCACACTCTTCCGTATCAATGTGCTGTCTGAGATCTGCGGGCAGGACATCACCACCAAGCACATACTGCCCACCGTGCTGCACATGGCCGGGGACTCTGTTGCCAACGTCCGCTTCAGCGTGGCCAAGTCCCTGTAGAAGATCGGGCACATCCTGGACAACAGCATGCTGCAGAGCGAGGTCAAGCCCGTCCTTGAGAAGCTGACCCAGGACCAGGACGTGGACATCAAGTACTTCGCCCAGGAGGCTCTGACTGTTCTGTCTCTCCCCTGATGCTGGAAGAGGACCCACTGCTGGCCTACGGTGCCCACCCTCCCCCGCCAGGCCCCTCCCTGGGGGGACAGTGGGGGTCCTTGGCTGTTACTCCCCGTGCATGCTCTGACCCCATGTCCCTCCCCCAGCACGGTTCCTCCCTCAGACCGGGACTCCGACTTCTCACGTCCACCCCTCACGGGGCTGGGGGTGCACAGGGTGGGACGGAGCAGAGCCCTGGGAGGACGGGGCCGCTCCCGCCAGGTGGGGAGTGGGGCGAGCACCCCGGTCGCCAGCCAGTGCTGCTGCATGGGGGCCCCTTCCCCATCTCCTCTGCCTCCCTCCCTTCCTCCTGGTGGTTTTTTGTGTTAGTTGTGCAGTTTTTATTTTATTCCCTTTCCCCCTTTTTCACAGAGAAATAAATGTCTAGAAATTAAAAAAAAAAAGAAGCCTTTTGTTGCTTTAGGTAGATATATCTCTAAGTATTTTATTATTTTCGTTGCAACAGTGAATGGAATAGTTTCCTTAATTTCTCTATTTTCTCATTATTAGTATATAGGAATTCAAGGAATTTCTGTGTGTTGATTTTATATCCTACAACATTACTGTATTCATTGATTAGCTCTAGTAGTTTTCTGGTAGAGTCTTTAGGGTTTTCTGAGTAGAGGATCATGTCATTGGCAAACAATGAGGGTTTTACCTCTTTTCCAGTTTGGATTCATTTTATGTATTTTTCTGCTCTGATTGTTGTGCCCAAAACTTCCAGAACTATGTTGAACAGTAGTGGTAAGAGTGGCCACCATTGTCTTGTTCCTGACTTTAGGGGAAATGCTTTCAATCTTTCACCATTGAGGATAATGTTTGCTGTGGGTTTGTCATATTAGCATAGGCTTCATGAAGATCAAGTCTAATGAAGCCTCCCACAAGAATACTGAAAAGCCCACAAGCATGACAAAATTAGAGCCTCTTTAGCTTACTACTCCCATACCAGAAATAATATATAAGAAACTGAGTGATTAGGTACCAAAATACTCACCAAAATACTGGGATATTTTTAGTATCACGTAGATTTAAAACCCTAGGAATTAAGAACAGCATTGTAAACCATACGAGGTTTCTTCCTGTCAGTTCAATTCAGTTCAGTTAAGTTGCTCAGTCATGTCATATCACAAGTAAGACCATTAATATGTAATTTTTAATATTTTAAATGTTAAGATGACATATACTTCCTGTTAACTTGTGGTGTTTTGTCTGATCATACATTGCCCTTGTTTGAAATGTTTTACACAGGCATTCATGAATGGGATTTTGCATAGGGAAGTGGAGAAGGAAATGGCAATCCACTCCAGTGTTCTTGCCTGCAGAATCCAAGCGAAGGGGGAGACTGGTGGGCTTCGGTCTATGGGGTCACACAGAGTGGGACACGACTGAAGTGACTTAGCAGCAGCAGAAGTGGGTTTGTTGTATATAGCTTTTATTATGTTGAGGTATGTTCCTTCTATTCCCATCTTCTGGTGGGTTTTTATCATAAATCCATGCTGAATTTTGTCAAAGGCTTTCTCTGCATCTATTGAGATATTCATTTTTTTTCAGTTTGTTAATGTGCTGTATTACATTGATTGATATACTGATATTGAAGAATCATTGCATTCCTGGGATAAAGCCCACTTGGTCATCATGTATGATCTTCCTAATGTGTTGTTGGATTCTGATTGTCAGGATTTTGTGAAGGAATTTTGCATCTATGTTCATCAGTGATATTGGGCTGTAGTTTTCTGTTTTTGTGAGATCTTTGACAGGTTTTGTGATTAGGGTGATGGTGGCCTCGTGGAATGAGTTTGGAAGTTTCCCTTCCTCAGCAATTTTCTGGAATAGTTTGAGTAGAATAGATGTTACCTTTTCTCTAAATTTTTGGTAGAATTCAGCTGTTATGCTTTCTGGCCCTAGGCTTTTGTTTGCTGGGAGATTTCTGATTACAGCTTCGATTTCCGTGCTTGTGATGGGTCTGTTAAGATTTTGTATGTCTTCCTGGTTCAGTTTTGAAAAGTTGTATTTTTCTAAGAATTTGTCCATTTCTTCCAAGTTGTCAATTTTATGGCCATATAATTTCTGATAGCAGTCTCTTATGATCCTTTATATTTCTGTGTTGTCTATTGTGGTCTCTCCTTTTTCTTTTCTGGTTTTATTGATTTGGATTTTCTCCCTTTGTTTCTTGATGAGTCTGGCTAGTGGTTTGTAAATTTTATTTACCCTCTCAAAGAGCCAGCTTTTGGTTTTGCTGATTTTTGCTATGGTCTCTTTTATTTCTTTTGCATTTATTTCTGCTTAGTTTTAAGATTTCTTTCCTTCTGCTAATCCTGGGGTTCTTCATTTCTTCCTTTTCTAGTTTCTTTAGATGTAGCGTTAGGTTATTTAGTTGACTATTTTCTTGTTTCTTGAGGTACGCCTATATTTCTATGAACTTTCCCCTTAGCATGGCTTTCACAGTGTTCCATAAGATTTGGTTTGTTGTGTTTCCATTTTCTTTCATTTCTATGCACATTTTGATTTCTTTTTTGATTTCTTCTATGATTTTTTGGCTATTCAGCAGCGTGTTGTTCAGCCTCCGTATGCTGGCATTTTTAATAGTTTTTCTCCTGTAGTTGAAATCAAATCTTTCTGCAATGTGGGCAGAAAAGATGCTTGAAAATTTTCAATTTTTTGTTTTTTTTTTTGTATTTACCAAGTCAAAATTTATGGCCCAGGATGTGATCTATCCTGGAAAAGGTTTTGTGTGCACTTTAGAAAAAGGAGAAATTCTTTGTTTTGCCGTGAAATGCCCTATCGATATCTATTAGATCTATCTGGTCTATTGTATCATTTAAAGTTTGTGTTTCGTTGTTAATTTTCTGTTTAGTTGATCTATACATAGGTGTGAGTGGGGTATTAAAGTCTTCCACTATTATTGCGCTGTTGTTAATTTAGCCTTTCATACTTGTTAGTAACTGTCTTACATATTGCGGTGCTCCTATGTTGGGTGCATATGTTTATAATTGCTATATCTTCTTCTTGGATTGATCCTTTGATCAATATGTAGTTTCCTTCTTTGTCTCTTTTCACATCCTTTGTTTTAAAGTCTATTTTATCTGATATGAATATTGCTATTCCTGCTTTCTTTTGGTCTCTATTTGCATGAAATATCTTTTTCCAGCACTTCACTTTCAGTTTGTATGTGTCCCTTGTTTTGAGGTGGGTCTTTTGCAGACAACATGATAAGGGTCTCGTTTTTGTATCTATTCAGCCAGTCTTTGCCTTTTGGTTGGGACATTCAACCCATTTACATTTAAGGTAAATATTGATAGGTATGATCCCATTGCCATTTTCTTTACTGTTTTGGGTTCAAGTTTACGTACCTTTTCTGTGTTTCCTGTCAAGAGAAGATTCTTTAGCATTTATTGGAGAGCTGGTTTGGTGATGCTGAATTCTCTCAGCTTTTGCTTGTTTGTAAGGTTTTTGATTTCTCCTTCATATTTGAATGAAATCCATGCTGGGTACAATCATCTGGGCTGTAGGTTACTTTCTTTCATCACTTTAAGTATGTCGTGTCATTGCCTCCTGGCCTGAAGAGTTTTTGGTAAAAGATCACTTGTTATCTTTCTGGGAATCTCCATGTGTTTTATTTGTTGGTTTTCCCTTGCGCCTTTTAATATTTGTTCGTTGTGTTTGATTTTTGTTAGTTCGATTCATGTTTGCCTTGGAGAATTTGGCCTTGGGTTTTTCCTGTTAGGGACTCTCTGTGTTTCTTGGACTTGATTATTTCCTTCCCCATTTTAGGGAAGTTTTCAACTCTTATCTCCTCAAGTATTGTCTCATGGTCTTTCTTTTTGTCTTTCCTTCTGGGACTTCTATGATTAGAATGTTGGGGCATTTAACATTGTCCCAGAGGTCTCAGAGATTGTCTTCATTTCACTGAATTCATTTTTCTTTTTTCCTCTCTGTTTCATTTATTTCTACAATTCTATCTTCTACCTCACTTATCCTATCTTCTCTCTCCATTATTCTACTATTGGTTCTCTCCAGAGTGTTTCGGATTTCATCTATTGCATTATTCATTATATAGTCACTCTTTTTTATTTCATCTAGATCCTTATTAAATGTTTTTTGCATCTTCTCGATCATTATCTAGAGGTTATTTTTCTGTAATTCCAGTTTGTTATCAAGATTTTGAATCATTTTCATTGTCAATATTCATAATTATTTATCAGGTAGATTCCCTAAAACTTACTCTTTTTTTTTTTTTTTTTGGCTGGGCCTTTGTACTGTTCCTTTACTTGCTGAGTATTTCTCTACCTCTTCATCTTGCTTATATTGTTCTGTTTGTGGTGGCATTTCAGTCTTCTGGCAGCTTGTGGAATTTTCTTTATTGTGCAGTTTCAATGCTGTGTGTGGCCTTGGATGGGTGGTTTTTTAAGTTTCCCTAGTTAGCGAAGCTTGTGTCGGTGTTCTGGTGGGTGGAGCTGGATTTCTTCTTTCTGGAGTGCAATGAAGTGTCCAGTAATGAGTTTTGAGTTATCAGTGGGTTTGGAGTGGCTTTGGGAAGCCTGTATATTGAAGCTCAGTGCTGTTCTCCTGTGTTGCTGGAGAATTTGTGTGGAAAGTCTTTCTCTGAAACTTGTTGACCCTTTGGTGTTGCCTAGTTTCAGTGTAGGTATGGAAGCATTTGTTGAGCTCCTTCAATTAATGTTCCCTAGAAAATCAGTTCTCTGGTGTTCTCAGGATTTGGACTTAAGCCTCTGGCTCTGATTTTCAGTCTTATTTTTGCAGTAGGCTCAAGACTTCTCCATCTGTCTCTTCCTACGCAGTTCCTTCTGTTTAAGCTTCTTCTGTTTGCTGGTCTCTTCAATGTCTAATTCCCTTCCTGACACAAGGCGGCAGTGGTAGACAATTTTTTTAGGCACACCTGTTCAGTCGTGCTGTGGGGAGGGAGGTAAGCTGCAGACAAATACCAGTGGCATCTGTGGGGAGTGCTTTCAATGTCTCAGCCACACTGGGTTTACCCCTGCTCACGGCATGTGTGCTGTCCCAGTCTACACTGCACAGGCTCTAGATTGCTCTGCTGGGAACAATCCGAGGCTGTCGCTGGGTTGGATGTACATCCATGGTCTAAGCCACTCAGCTTCTGATTTTCGGGTACTCCACAAAGGTTTAGACTCAGTTGGGCCTGAATTTTTTGCCCTTCCTGGTCTGAGCAGCTCAGGTGAGCAGGTGTTTGACCAGCAGAGTCACTGTGACTTATTCCCTCCCCAATCCCTGCTCCTCGGTTTTCTGGGCGTACCACCAGCGCACCCTCTCAGGCCGATACTGACTGGCCAGAACCCAAGAAATCTTGGTTAGCAACAAGGCCTGCTTGAAGCTTGGTATCAGATGCCTCTCTGGTGCCACGATTGCCTGCTTCCTGCTCTGGCTGTCCTCCCCTGCCGTCTCAGCTGGGGATGGTGGATGGGCTGACCACAGCTGGCTAGCACTGTTCAGTCCTTTGTTCTCTGAGTGGGCCTGGAAGTGTCTTAGCTTGGGGGTTTTCGCCATTTCACGAGGTAACTATCACACAGTCTGCTTATCTATCTTAAGTTAGTTCCCTCAGATTGCCCTCAGGGCATTCAGGCCCGGTCCTTACTCTAAGGGATGCAGCCCGCGCCTCCCTGCCCAGTCCCAGCTTTCTATGGGGGGTGTGGGCGGCTGCACTGCTTCTCCCATGGAGCTACTACTGGGCACGTAGTCTGTAGATTTTAATTATTTATTTATTGTTTCTCCTGGTTATGTTGCCCTCTCAGGTTCCAAGGGTTGCCACAGATTCACCAGTGAGTGTTTCCAGTGTCTGGAAACTTCTCTCTTTTTTTAAACCTCCCTTTCCGGGACAAATCTCCATCCCTCCCTCTTTTCTCTCACTTTTTATCTTTTATGTTATTTCCTACCTCCTTTTGAAGACAATGTCTTGTTTTATGAGTGCCTGATGTCCTCTGCCGGCCTTCAGAATTTGTTTTGTGGGATTTACTCAATATTCAAATATTCTTTTGATGAATGTGTGGGGGAGAAAGTTGTCTCCCCGTGTTATTCCTCCTCCATCTTCCTGTCTCTTCCTTGAAACTAATACTTAAAATTTATTCAATTCAAAGATTTGTTTCTTTTAGAGCCTACAATTCCCATATTTTCTTTAAAAATGCATTATACCATCTTCTATTAACCACCTTAGTTGATATTTGTTATTACTTTCATTAAATATATGTTAGAGTGTCACCTTGCTCATTTAACTTATATGCAGAGTACATCATGAGGAACGCTGGGCTGGAAGAAGCATAAGCTGGAATCAAGATTGCCAGGAGAAATATCAATAATCTCAGATATGCAGATGACACTACCCTTATGGCAGAAAGTGAAGAGGAACTCAAAAGCCTCTTGATGAAAGTGAAAGAGGAGAGTGAAAAGTTTGGCTTGAAGCTCAACATTCAGAAAACAAAGATCATGGCATCTGGTCCCATCACTTCATGGGAAATAGATGGAAAAACAGTGGAAAGAGTTTCAGACTTTATTTTTTGGGGCTCCAAAATTTCTGCAGATGCTGATTGCAACCATGAAATTAAAAGACGCTTGCTTCCTGGAAGGAAAATTATGACCAACCTTGATAGTATATTAAAAAGCAGAGACATTACTTTGCCAATCAAGGTCCGTCTAGTCAAGGCAATGGTTTTTCCCGTGGTCATGTATGGATGTGAGAGTTGGACTGTGAAGAAAGCTGATCGCCGAAGAATCGATGCTTTTGAACTGTGGTGTTGGAGAAGACTCTTGAGAGTCCCTTGTACCTCAAGGAGATCTAACCAGTCCATTCTAGAGGAGATCAATTCTGGATGTTCATTGGAGGGACTGATGCTAAAGCTAAAGCTGCAATACTTTGGCCACCTCATGCGACGAGTTGACTCACTGGAAAAGACTGATGCTGGGAAAGTTTGGGGGCGGGAGGAGAAGGGGACGACGGAGAATGAGATGGCTGGATGGCATCACCGACTCTGTGGACATGGGTTTGAGTGAACTCCGGGAGTTGGTGATGGACAGGGAGGCCTGGCGTGCTGTGATTCATGGGGTCGTGGAGAGTAGGACACGACTGAGCAACTGAACTGAACTGAACTGAACTGAGAATGATTTGAAGAAGCAACTCTAGAGACATTGAGTGTCGTTGCTCAGTCAACAAGTTGTCTTCAACTCTTTTGTGACACATGTGCAACAGGCCTCTCTATCGTTCACTATCTCCCAGAGTTTGTTCAAATGCATGCCCATTGTATTTCAGATATGGTCCTACCATATCATCCTCTATTACTCCCTTCTTTTCCTGTCACCAATCTTTAAAAGCATCATGGACATTTACAGTGAATTGACACTTTGCATGAGCTGGCCAAAACTGAATTTTCAACTTCATCATTAGTCCTTCGACTGAATACGTAGGGTTGATTTCCTTTAGGATCAATTGGCTTAATATCCTTGCAATCCAAGGGATCCTTAAGAGTCTTTATTTTTTGGAGATTCAAAATCACTACAGATGGTGATTGCAGCCATCAAATTAAAAGATGCTTTCTCCTTGGAAGGAAAGTTATAACCAACAAAGATAGCATAATAAAAAGGAGGGACATTCGTTTGCCAACAAAGGTCCATCTAGTCAAGGCTATGGTTTATACAGTGGTCATGTATGAATGGGAACATTGGACTGTAAGAAAAGCTGAGGGCCGAAAAATTGATGCTTTTAAACTGTGGTTTTGGAGAAGACTCTTGAGAGCCCCTTGGACTTCTAGGAGATCCAACCAGTCCATCCTAAAGGAGATGAGCCCTGGGTATGCGTTGGAATGTAACACCGTAAAGCTGAAACTCCAATAGTTTGGACACCTGATGCGAAGAGCTGACTCATTGGAAAAGACCGTGATGCTGGGTAAGATTGAGGGCAGGAGGAGAAGGGGATGGTAGAGGATGAGATGCTTGGATGGCATTGCTAATCAATGGACATGAGTTGGGGTGGTCTCTGGGAGATGGTGTTGGAAAGGGAGGCCTGCCATGTTGATGGGGTCACAAAGAGTTGGACATGACTGAGCAACTGAACTGAAATGAAGCGTCTTCGGCAGCAGCACAGTTGAAGGTCACCGAATCTTCTTCTCTCAGTCTTCTTTATATTCCAGCTCCCACATCTTCACATGACTACTGGATAAACAACAGGGACTTGTGAAGTGGAGGCCTTTGTTACCAAGGTGAATGTCTCTTCTCAATACAATGTCTAGGTTTGCAATAGAGTTTTCTCCAAGAAGAAATTGCCTTTTACCTGATGACAGCCCTTCACCAAAGTTGAAAGAATGTGGTCCACTAGAAAAGGGAAAGGCAAACCACCATGAAAACAAAAAGATAGGACATTGGAAGATGAACCCTTGGTAGGTTCACAATATGCTTCTAGAGATCCGTGGAGAAATACCTCCAGAAATAATGAAGCAATTGAGCCAAAGCAAAATCAACAACCAGTTGGAATGGGACGGTGATGGAATCAGGGTTTCATGCTGTAAAGGGCAATATAGCATAGGAACCTGGAATGTTAGGTCCTTGAATCAAGGCAAATTGGAAGTGGCCACACAGGAGATGGCAAGAGTGAACATTGACATTCTAGGAATCAGTGAACTAAGGTGGACTGGAATGGGAGAATTTAACTTACATGACCATTATATCTGTAACTGTGGCAAGAATCCATTTGAAGAAGTGGAGTAGCCATCATACGCAACAAAAGAGTCCAAAATGCAGTACTTGGGTACAATCTCAAAAATGACAGAATGATCTCTGTTCTTTTCCAAGGCAAATGATTCAATAAACGGTAATCCAAAACTTTTCTCTGATCAGCAACGTTGAAGAAGCTGAAGTTGAAAGTTTTGTAAAGACCTATAAGACTTTCTAAACTAACATTCAAAAAAGATGTCCTTTTCATTATAGGGGACTGGAAGGCAGAAGTAGGAAGTCAAGAAGCACCTAGAGTACCAGTCAAATTGACCTTGGAATACAAAATGAAGCACGGCAAAGTCTAATAGTGTTCTGCCAAGAGATAACACTGGTCATGAAAACACCCTTTTCCAGCAACACAAGAGAAGACTCTACACATGGACATCATCAGATGGTAGACACTGAAATCAGATTGATTATCCTCTTTGTAGCCAAATTAGAGAAGCTCTATACAGTCAGCAAAAACAGGACAGGAAGCTGACTATGGCTCAGATCATCAGCTCCTTATTGTCAAATTCAGACAGAAGTTGACGAAAGTGGAGGAAACCACTAGACCATTCAGATATGACCTAAATCAAATCCCTTATAACTATACACTGGAAGTGCAAAATACATGTAAGGGACTAGATTCGATTGACAGAGTGCCTGATGATCTATGGATGGAGGTACCTTCCATTGACAGGAAACAGGGATCATGACCATCCCCAGGTAAAGAAATGTGAAAAATGAATGACTGACTGAGGAGGCCTTACATATAGCTTTAAAAAAAAGGGAAACAAAAAGTAAAGGAGAAAATGAAAGATATATTCATTTGAATGCCGATTTCTAAAGAAAAGTAAGGAGAGAAAGGAAAGCCTTCCTCAGGGATCAGTGCAAAAAAAAGAATAGAAACAATAGAATGGAAAAGATTAGAGATCTCTTCAAGAACATTGACGATCCCAAGAGAACATCTCATGCAATGATGGGCTCAATAAAGCACAGAAACGGTAGGGATCTAACCGAAGCAGAAACTATTAAGAAGAGGTTGTAAGAATACACAGAAGAACTGTACACAAAAGATCTTCACAACGCAGATAATCACGATGGTGTGATCACTCACCTACAGCCAGACATGTTGGAATGTGAAGTCAAGGGGGCCTTAGTCAACTGAGCTAGTGTAGGTGTTGGAATTTCAGTTGAGCTTTTTCAAATCCTGAAAGATGATGTTTTAGAAGTGCTGCACTCAATATGCCAGCTAAATTGGAAAATTCCACAGTTGCCACAGGACTCGAAAAGGGCAATATTCTTTTCAACTCCAAAGAAAGGCAATGCCATAGAATGTGCAAACTACCCCACAATTGCACTCATCTCATGTGCTAGTAAAATAATGCTTTTTATTCTCCAAGCCCAGCTTCAGCGATACGTGAACTATGAAATTCCAGATGTTCAAGCTGGTTTTAAAAATGGCAGAGGAACGGGAGATCAAATTGCCAACATCCGATGGATCATTGAGAAAGGATGCTCAGTTCATTTCAGTCCCTCAGTCATGTCCTACTCTTTGCGACCCCATGAATCACAGCACACCAGGCCTCCCTGTCCATCACCAACTCCCGGAGTTCACTCAATCTCATGGCTATCGAGTCGATGATGCCATCCAGCCATCTCTTTCTCTGTCATCCCTATCTTCTCCCACCCCCAATCCCTCCCAGCATCAGACTCTTTTAAAGTGAAACAACTCATCGCATGGGGTGGCCAAAGTATTGCAGTTTCAGCTTTAGCATCAGTCCTTCCAATGAACACCCAGGATTGATCTCCATTAGAATGGACTGGTTGGATCTCTTTGCAGTCCAAGGGACTCTCAAGAGTCTTCTCCAGCCCCACAGTTCAAAAGCATCAATTCTTCGGCGATCAGCTTTCTTCACAGTCCAATACTCTCATCCATACATGACCAGGGGAAGACTCTAGCCTTAACTAGATGGACCTTGGTTGGCAAAGTAATGTCTCTGCTTTTTAATATGCCATCTAGGTTGGTCATATCTTTCCTTCCGAGGAGTAAGCGTCTTCTAATTTCCTGCCTCCAATCAGCATTTGCAGTGATTTTGGAGCCCCCCAAAAACAAAGTCTGACACTATTTCCACTGTTTCCCCATCTATTTCCCATGAAGTGATGGGACCAGAATCCATGGTCTTAGTTTTCTGAATGTTGGCTCAAAGCCAACTTTTTCACTCTCCTCTTTCACTCTCATCAGAGCCTTTTTAGTCACTCTTTGATTTCTGCCATAAGAATGATGTCATCTTCATATCTGAGGTCACTGATATTTCTCGAGGCAATCTTGATTCCAGCCTCTGCTTCTTCCAGCCAATGTTCCCCATGATATACTCTGCATAGAAGTTAAATAAACAGTGTGACAATATACAACCTTGACGTACTCCTTTTCCTATTTGGAACCTGTCTGTTGTTCCATGTCCAGTTTTAACTGTTGCTACCTGACCTGCATACAGGTTTCTCAAGAGGCAGGGCAGGTGGTCTGAAAGGTCCCACCTCTTTCAGAATTTTCCAGATTTTATTGTGATCCACACAGTCAAAGGATTTGGCATAGTCAATGAAGCAGAAATAGATGTTTCTCTACAACTCTCTTGCTTTTTCCATGATCCAGAGGATGTTGGCAATTTGATCTCTGGTTACTCCACCTTTTCTAAAACCAGCTTGAACATCTGGAAGTTCATGGTTCACGTATTGCTGAAGTCTGGCTTGGAGTATTTTGAGCATGACTTTACTAGTGTGTGAGATAAGTGAAGTTGTGCGGTCGTTTAAATCATTCTTTGACATTGCCTTTCATTGGGATTGGAATGAAGACTGACCTTTACCAGTCCTGCGGCCACTGCTAAGTTTTCCAAATTTGCTGGCATATTGAGTGCAGCCCTTTCACAGCATCATCTTTCAGAATTTGAAATAGATCAACTGGAATTCTTTCACCTCCACTAGCTTTGTTCGTAGTGATGCTTTCTAAGGCCCACTTGACTTCATATTCATTTAACTTTTCTTTCCAAGATGTCTGGCTCTAGGTCTTTGATCACACCATCATGATTATCTTGGCTGTGAAGATCTGTTTTGTACAGTTCTTCTGTGTATTCTTGCCACCTTTTCTTAATATCTGCTGCTTCTCTTAGGTCCATATCATTTCTGTCGTTTATCGAGGTCATCTTTTCATGAAATGTTCCCTTGGTATCTCTAACTTTCTTGAAGAGATTTCTTGTCTTTCCCATTCTGTTGTTTTCCTATATTTCTTTGCATTGATTGCTGAGCAAGGCTTCCTTATCTATCCTTGATATTCTTTGGAACTCTGCGTGCAGATGCTTATACCTTTTTTTTTTTCTCCTTTGTTTTTCGCTTCTTTTCTTTTCATAGCTATTTGTAAGGCCTCCCCAGACAGCCATTTTCCTTTTCTTTCATTTCTTTTCCGTGGGGATGGCCTTGGTCCCTGTCTCCTGTACAATGTCATGAACTTTCGTCAATTGTTCATCAGGCATTCTATCTATCAGATATAATCCCTTAAATCTATTTCTCATTTCCACAGTATAATCATAAGGGATTTGATTTAGGTCATATCTGAAAGGTTTAGTGGTTTTCCCTACTTTCTTAAATTTAAGTCTGGATTTGGCAATAATGAGTTTATGATCTGGGTCACAGTCAGCTCCCGTCTTGTTTTTGCTAACTTTATAGAATTTCTCCATCTTTGGCTGCAAAGAATACAATCAATCTGATTTCAGTGTTGACCATCTGTTGATGTCCATATGTGGAGTCCTCTTCTGTTGCTGAAAGTGGTTGTTTGCTATGACCAGTGTGTTCTCTCTGCAAAATTCTATCAGTCTTTGCCCTGCTACATTCCATGCTCCAAAGCCAATTTTGGCTGTTACTCCAGGTGATTTTTGAATTCCTACATTCTCATTCCAGTCCCCTATAATGAAAAGGACATCATCTTTAGGTGTTAATTCTAAATGGTCTTGTAGGTCTTCATAGAACCATTCACTCTCTGCTTTTTAAGTGTTACTGGTTGGGGCATAGGCTTGGATTAATGTAATATTGAATGGTTTGTCTTGGAAATGAACAGAGATCATTCTGATCATTTGGCGATTGCATCCAAGTAAAACATTTTGGACTCTTTTGTTCTCCATGATAGCTACTCCATTTCTTCTAAGGGATTCCTGCCCACAGCAGTAGATATAACGGTCATCTGAGTTAAATTCACCCATTCCAGTCCATTTGAGTTCACTGATTCCTAGAAGGTCTACGTTCACTCCTGCCATCTCCTGTTTGACAACTTCCGATTTGTCCTGATTCATGGACCTAACATTCCAGGTTCGTATGCAATATTGCTCTTTGCAGCATCGGACCTTGCTTCCATCTCCAGTCCCATCCACAACTGGGTACTGGTTTTGCTTTGGCCCCATCCCTTCATTTTTTCCTGAAGTTATTTCACCCCTGATCTCCAGTATCTTATTGGGTACCTGCCGACCTGGGGAGCTCCTCATTCAATAACCTATTTTTTTGTCTTTTAATACTGTTCTTGGGGTTCTCGATGCAAGTATACTGAAGTGGTTTGCCATTCCCTTCTCCAGTAGACCACATTCTGTCAGACCTCTCCAACATGACCCGCCCATCTTGGGTGGCCCCACACAGCATTTCTTAGTTTCACTGAGTTAGAGAATGCTGTGGTCCATATGATCAGATCTACTAACTTTCTATGATCACGATTTCAGTGTGTCTGCCCTCTGATGCCCTCTCTCAATATCTACCGTCATATTTGGGTTTCTCTGACCTTGGTTGTGGGGTATCTCTTCACGGTTGCTCCAGCAAAGCACAGCCACTGCACCTTACCTTGGATGAGGGGTATCTCCTCACGGGTGACCCTCATGGTCTTGAATGTGGAGTAGTTCCTCTCAACCCTCCTATGCCCGCGCAGCCAGGGCTACTTGGACGTGGGGTAACTCCTTTCGCCTGTTGGCCCTGGCCTTGGGCATGGGGTAGGTCCTCTTGGCCGCCGCCGAGAATCACTTTTATTTCAGAAACGAAATAGATTTACTGATGTGATTTATCCGTATTAAAATTATTTAGGAATGAGGTTTTGCAGGCTTATGGTTTTGGTTGCTATTTAGGTAAGCAGCCTGTATTTTAAGTTGATGCTGAAGTAAACGCTTGTTTAAAATTACCCTACAATTTGTAGGAGACCAGTGACGTTGTGATGTCACAGCTACCCTTCACTTGCTAGGAGACCAGTGACTTTGTGATTTCACAGCTACCCTTCCACTGCTAGCAGAACAGTGCATTTTAGAACCACTGTGATGGTCTAGGGAGTTTCCCCCTTAGGCGAGCCAAGCAGCATTTGAATTTGCTGTGTGTAAAATCAGAAAAATGAGAAAAGTATCTGAAGAAAGATTTTTCTGAGATGGCACATATTTCTTCAGAAATGTAAGACGTGACTCCTAACGATGAATCCACTGGTTCAGAAATCTCCATCAGACTTTTGTATGATTATACACTTGCTGGGAATTCGGTTTTGCGATCTCTTATTGAAGAATATGCTTTTCAGGCTTTGTCTGAGGAAGTTCTGATAAAAAGTCCTCGTTACACATTTTCTATCTCTGAAACAGGTGAGCTGAATGATTTTCTTTCACTCACTTTTCCACAAAAATTGTGGAATATAGTGGAAAGTGATCAATTTCAATCTATTTGGTGGGATGAGAGTCGCACTTGTATAGTGATGAACGAAGAACTTTTCAAGAAAGAATTCTTGGAAAGAAAGGCGCCTTTCAGAATAATTGAAACCAATAATATGAAAAGTTTAGTTCGACAGCTGAGCCTTTATGGGTTTAGTAAAAAGCGACAACCTGTTCAAAGATCTGCTTCACTATCTGACTTTCTGGAAGAAGAAAACAAATCTCTTTTTTGAGCAATGTATCCCCAAATTTTCGCTTATTAGCAATATGTAAAATTAAATCATGTGACCTAGAAAGTATGTTACCATATGTAGATAAAACGGAATTCAAATTTGAGATAGCAATTTGTTGAAAAAGCTTTATTTTTTGAAGCTGAGAACAGCTGGAGGATATAATATTTGATATTTAACAAACTTTCCAATCAACTTGAAACAAGATACGAGTCTTGAAGTTACTTGTGGTATTTACTATATATATACAACATATTTTTAGTTGAGGAGCACATTTGTTTCTAACATGTTAGTTCTTAAAACTACTCTGGAGGCGTTTGGTTTGATGGAATTTAATTGGTATCATTCAAGGAATTATTTTTTTCTTTTCTAATTTTATTTATTGTAATTGGAGGCTAATTAATTTACATTATTGTATTGGTTTTGCCATACATAGACATGAATATACCCCAGGTGTACATGTGTCCCCATCTTGAATCCCCTTCCACCTCCCTCCCCATCACATTTCTCTGGTTCATCCCAGTACACCAGCTCCACACATGCTATATCTTGCATCGAACCTGAACTTGTGATTCGTTGCACATATGATAATATACATGTTTCAATGCCATACTCCCAAATCATCCCACCCTAGCCCTTTCCCACAGAGTCCAAAAGACTGTTCTATACATCTGTGTCTCTCTTGCTGTCTCATTTACAGGGTTATCGTTATCACCATTCAAATTCCTTATACATGTGTTAGTATACTCTATTGGTCCTTTTCTTTCTGCCTTAAATCACTCTGTATAATAGGCTCCAGTTTCATCCACCTCATTGGAACTGATTCAAATAATTTTTAATGGCTGAGTAATACTCCATTGTATTTATGCACCACAGCTTTCTTATATATTCGTCTGCAGACGGACATGTAGGTTACCTCCATGTCCTGGCTGCGATATACATTGGAGTACATGTGTCTCTATCAATTCTGGTTTCCTCGGTGTGTATGCCCAAGAGTGTGATTGCTGGGTCGTATGGCAGCTCTATTTGCAGTTTTTGAAAAAATCTCCACACTGTTCTCCATAGTGGTTGTGCTGTTTGCATTCCCACCAACAGTGTAAGAGGGCTCCCTTTTCTCCACACCTCTCCAGGAATTATTGCTTGTAGACTTTGGAATATAAGCCATTCTGACTGGCACAAAATAATACCTCATTTTGGTTTTGATTTGCATTTCTCTGATTATGAGTAACGTTGAGCATCTTTTCGTGTGTTTGTTAGCCATCTGTATGAAGGAATAAACTTTTATAGTTTAGTTTTTTTTTTTTTTTTTAGTTTTTATGGCAGTTTTACCTTGGTTTAAAAAGAAACTAAATAATTGTTTCCTTTGACTTTAGTTACAGATCTACTATAATCCAAATTTCAAAAGAGGCTATCCTCAACTTTTAGTAAGAATAGAAAGAAGATTTGGGATTAACAATGTGTCTGCAATATCTTCATTTGTTCGAGATTGCAAGAAGAAGCATGTTAAAGAAAGTGTCAACGTAGATGATCGTAACTCTGATTTTCTTCCTGAAACTAGTGGAGAGAGTACATTTTCAGCCACCACTTTAAGTGTGCCTTTCATACAAAAGCCTCACATCAGCCAGACAGTCGCTAATACAAGAGATCTAGCTCTGTGTGACTTACCTTCCCCATCATCAATATCAGTTAGCCAAACAGAACAGATTGTGGGAGATCAACCTGCTGTTTTAAATCAGTTGAGCATGTTTAAGTGGCACTCACATAGCAGCTACACTCAGGTAAATGGCCACGTTGAGGACTTGCCTACTACAACTACATCGACTTCTCAGAACCACATCGTATCCCCATTTCAGGGCAGTTATTCTAGGCTGATGGTGGAGTCTTCTAAGTTTCCAGATAGATATAGTGATATATCAGCCCATGACAGTCCTTTCCGTGACCTTCAAAAGAGAGGCAACTCATGGACCTCAGTGCCAAAGATCACTTATACATCTGCCTCCTCTCTTTCCAGTCAACCCATCAAGAATCATCGTTATGTGAAAACCATGCTAATTAAAACGGACCTATCAAATAAATGCCAGATTATGGAGCCTAATGAAGACTGAAATTTTTGTTGGGAGATGTCAACAAATACCTACAATTCTTGTATTTGAACAATAAAGTTGCATGTTCATCTTCATAGTTTCATTTTATTTTTTCAAACAATGAAGAGAAAAATGAGGCTTAGTTTAATGTCTGGCTATTTTACTGCACTGTTTTATAAACTCTTCAGAAAAAGAAAATATTCATTATGCATCCTATGTCTATGACACCTGATCTAATATTTGTAAGCAAGAAAATGAGAACAAAAGGAAAAGAGGTAACGGATGTAATGTGATTTCTGCAATCACCCCTGCTGAAATGAACGGGTGTCTACATTAGGAGTATGTGGCTGAAGGAAGAGATACAAATAAAATAAAATTAAAAAAAAAATGGAAATGCATAGTATGTACCTTAGTGCATTCACAGTTACGTTATATTCTATTAGATACTGGTAGATTCTTAAAAGGGTAGACAGCAGGTTATCTGCAGTATAGAAATTCATTATGTACTTGAAAATATAAAATCATGATCATCAAAATCATGATCACCACTGTACTGTCATTGTGACACCAAAGATAACATGACATAATCAGTGACTGGCCCATGGTCAGCACAAGATATGAATTTTACAAGTGATAATGTATAGGGACATTTTTGTTCTACTGTCCTTAAGTGAAAGAGACAGTGAAGTAGCTCAGTTGTGTCTGACGCTTTGCGACCCCTGTGGACTGTAGCCTACCATGCTCCTCCATCCATGGGATTCTCCAAGCAAGGATACTGGAGTGGGTTGCCATTTCCTTCTGCAGGGGTCTTCCTGACCCAGGGATTGAACCCGGGTCTCCCAAATTGCAGGCAGACTTTTTAATGTCTGAGCCACCAGGGAAGATGCTGTCCTTAAGGCACGCCTTTATTTGCTGACACCATGAATCCACCCTATATTTCCTAATGCATGTTTAGATGTTGCTTATCAGTTCCCACAGAGACAGAATAAATTCCTGGTGGTGATTGTAGCACATCAGTATGATTAACAAGTTCTGTGAAGACATGGTATCTTTTTTCCTTAATAATTTCATTATCTTTCTCTTATACTGTGGTTCCGGAGCTACAATCTCTCAACCTAATTTCAGCCATGCTAAGCCCCTTCTCACAATTTTGTCTCAATTTTTTCTTGGGGTTGGAAGGAACTGCCGTTTGCCCTCCTACCAAGCTGAGCCCAGATATCAGGACATCCGTGGGTTTTGGGCCTACTCTCTTTATGTATCTTTCACATCAGCCAAAATTAGAGCCTGAAAATGATACATTTTAAGTACTTACTAAATTATCAATAAAGAAATGCCATAATCAATCAAATGCTATATATATTACTCAACATATTCCTATAACCTTCAGTATTATCATAATTGACCTTTCTTCCTTAGTGATAATTTTCCATGTTGATAAATATTTATTATATTTACATGAATGTTAAATGTGGGAATTTAATATATAATATAATTTAATATATAATATAATAAGACTGCTGCTCTCATGAAATTTACAGTCTATAAGAACCCATTCTAAGCATATAGTTTCAGGCCCCAGTGCCCTAAAATTCAATAGTAGTTGTGGAGACACATATATAAAAAAAGAGTCATTAATTTTAATAATCTAGAAAAGTCATGGAGTAAGCAGGGATCAATATCAATGGTTGATCCCAAGTATATTTAACAACGAAATACTCTGAACAACGTGTCTGCTTGTTGGACTATCCAGATATCATGAACACTACCTAGAAATCTTTGAAATCTCAAATTTGGGGTCATTCCTTTAGACGATGGTGGCAACATCAAGTCAGATCCCTGTTATGCGGTGGTTACCCACATAGGACAACACCAAATTAAGTTGACCGCTTTAATTCTTGCAGCTAATGAACAGTGAAATCTGTGGAATATCTGTGTAGATAAGGGAGTGGTCCACAAACATACTTTTTCTTTCATTGAAAAATTACATTCAGTGTAGGTGAGAATGCCATGTTTAGAGAGGTGAGCATTTTGAAGCCATGCTAAATGTTATTGAAATTGGTGTCCATAGTTATGATTTCAAGCCCAAATTTCAATGCTCTTGTTTTAGATTTCAGGTTTTTAATGAAACTAAAAGGCACTTACTCCTTGGAAGGAAAGTTATGATGAACCTAGATAGCATATAAAAAGCAGAGACGTTACTTTGCCAACCAAGGTCTGGCTAGTCAAGGCTATGGTTTTTCCAGTGGCCATGTATGGATGTGAGAGTAGGACTGTGAAGAAAGCTGATCGCCAAAGAATTGACGCTTTTGAACTGTGGTGTTGGAAAAGACTCTTGAGAGTCCCTTGGATTTCAAGGATATCCAAGCAGTTCATTCTAAGGGAGATCAGTTCTGACTGTTCATTGGAATTATTGGTGCTGAAGCTGAAACTCCATTACTTTGGCCATCTCATGCGAAGAGTTGACTCATTGGAAAAGACTCTGATGCTGGGAGGGATTTGGGACAGGAGGAGAAGGGGACGACAGAGAATGAGATGGCTGGATAGCATCACCGACTTGATGGAGATGAGTTTGGATGAACTCCACGTGTTGGTGATGGACAGGGAGGCCTGGTATGCTGTGATTCATGGGGTCGCAAAGTGTCAGAAAAGAATGAATGACTGAACTGACTAACTGACTGACGATGTTGTCAAATTTGCATCCTTTGAGCAATCTCACCTTAAAGGTGATTCCATTTGCTATTTCATTGCCATGTACTGATTATTCGTTCTCAGTCCCTTTTACCTTCTTTTCATGATCTGCTTTGAGTGGCAGGTCCTTCTCAAAAAGAACAGGAATAATCCACTTAGTCCTCTGTGATAACTTGGAAAAGACATGGAGAAGGACATTCAATATATCATGTTGAAAAGTTACTGTTTTTGTTCCCTCCTGAAACAAAAACAGTACTAACCTGTACTAACTGCATTAACCTGTACTTCAATTGTCCTACCACGGGAAACCTGGTAAGATGGTCCATTACCTTTGTTATCAATTCCCATATGGCTTTAAAATATCACTACCTGTCATTCTCTAAAGCTTATAGAGAAAATAGCTCAATACCTTAGGGAAGCATTGTACATGAATTCAATTTTCTTGCCTTTATGTATTTACTTTATAATGGGTGCCTAAAATTGTAAAACTGAAAACAAAAAAATAAATGAGGTAAATACAGAAGATTGGGGCAAAAAGTAGAAAAATTGATGGGAGAAGGTCAGGGGATGAAATTGGATGCTTAAAGTATAGCAGGCAAATGTGTCACTGAAGGGCCTAAAGAGGTCAATATGACTTCAATATTGTTACACTACAACTTTATTTTCATTAAATCACACAATAGTTTTTCATTCAAAATATTGTAAGTTCCCATGGGATGTAGATCAATGTTCTGTCTTTTGAAACATTCTGATTTAAAATGTCACTAGAGTGAAATCATTTAACTACAAAATGACTTCCAACATTAGACCTAGAAACAGATAACAGAGAACTCTGTGCATTTCATAGGTGAGTCCTTTTTTTTTCTTTTCCTTTCATAATTGTGTTTTGGGTATGTAAGATTATGACTCTCCGTGTGTGTGTGTGTGTGTGTGTGTGTGTGTATCAGATTAAGAATGTGATTCTGAGGGTATGTCTGAGTTCTCTTTTGGACTTTTATGTTGGAGATTTTGGCTGAAGAAACGGCGAATTCAATAGCATAAAGAGGCACAAATTAAAATGTCCATTCAAAAGTCTGCTTTAGTATTTCAAAGTACAAGACAAATGAATGAGTCTCAGAGATTGAAAGCATTTCGATAATAACCAAGCTACTCCACCCTAAGATACTTAAAATCTATGGCACTGTCACAATCAGTCCACCAAAAGTTGAGAGGGGCCTTAGTAGTCTGTGATGTCTGGCAATAACAAAAACACACACCTACTAATTTGGCAATACCAGAGAAGCTAAGTAGATGTGCGGAGTTTCAACCAGGACTTCGTATAATAGGATACTATCTTCCTATAGGAGGTGGCACACTCACCAATATGAATAGCATTATTAGGGATCAAAGAAACTAATGATGAAATCTGTAATTCGGTTTTCACATGGTAGAAGTGGCCTTCCTCCTTCACAAGGGTATCAGTTAAAATAGACAATTAAATAGAAGGAAGTGATAACATGGCCCACATACTTCGTAGATAAAATCTTCAATATCCAAGCCTTACCACACTGATAAGATGATGACTATACAGGAATTCTGGTTTCAGCTCTATGTGGCAATCATCATATAATGGCACCGAAACATATATATGATTATATGTGCAACGAATCTCCAGTCCAGGTTCGATGCATGATACAGGATGCTCAGGGCTGGTGTATTGGGATTAAACCAGAGGAATTGGATGGGGAGGGAGGTGGGAGTGGGGTTCAAGATGGGGAACACATGTGCACCCGGGGCAGATTCATGTCAATGTATGCCAAAACCAATACAATAATGCAAAGTAATTAGCCTCCAATTAAAATAAATAAATAAATAAAAAGAATGTATGAATATTTGAGATGCACTGATAGTGAAAATGATTAAGGCAATAGTCTTGAGATCTGATTCAAAGGGGAAAACAGTGTACTCCCTGTCTTCAGTTTCATGGGACTTCACATGCATTCACACAGTTCCACAATTCTCAACCCTCATCTGAAGACAAAAACTGTGACATTAAAAGAGGAATGGTCTATGTACAGAGAAGGCAAGTAGCAAAGTTTAAATGAATCCAGTCTCCTACCTACATCCTTGCTTAGTAATGTAACCCCTTGTAAGCTTTCCTAAGGGTAACTAGAATACACAAGTCAGAGATGCTTCTCCCAGGATTACAGAGTTTGATTGAGGAGATATAAGTTTGCTTAACTCTCACCTCATCCTTAAGATCAAACATCAGCCTGTTAACACATCAGAAGATGGGCAGTTCTAGAAGACACTTACAGACAATACCTGCTTCTGCCTAAGACCAAGATTGTATATCCAAGTGGCTGATGCGGTAAGGTTTCTGTCTCAGGATACCACATGACTCCGCAGGAGTTCTCCTTTTCTGGGAAGCTCTCCAAAAACATTGTGAGAAGTACCATGTGAGGGAGGAAAAGAAGGAAACTGACAAGAGCATTGTTCTTTCTAATTGTCCTGAATATCACTTACCATCTCAGGTACAATGACAGGCTTACCATTCTCTCTGAACTATCTCCCAGCACTGCCAAGACTAATTTTTTGATGTAGCTCAGTCACTCAGTCTTGTCTGAGTCTTTGTGACTCCATGTACAGCAAGAACCCGGGGCTCGCCTGCCCTTCAAATCTCCCAGAGCTTTCTCAAATCCATGACCTTTGAGTCAGTGATGCTTTGCGGCCATCTCGCCCTCTGCCGTTCCCTTCTTCTCCTGTGCCCAATCTTTCCCAGCATTGGTTTCGTCCCAGTGATTTTGCTCTAGGACTCATGTGACTGATATATTGGCTCTTCATGTTCAGCATGGGTCCTTCTCAGACAGTCAGAGATGGTTTCCTTCTCGCTTTTCCAGTTTGAACTCCACGCTCACCACGGAACTCTCACACATCTTCTCCAGGCGTTGTTGCAAAGCATCAATATTATGGCACTCAGTTCTTGTGGTTCTGCTCATTCCTCCACTCGTTCCTCCTGAAAATCAACATTGACTAGTCAGGAATTTTTCAGTAAGCTCTCAGCTTTTTAACATGGTGTCTAGATTGGTCACAGCTTTTCATCAAAGTACAAGTTCCTTTAAATTTCATAGCTGCAGTCAATTCGGCAGTGATATCGGGGGTCAAGAAAGAGAAACCTGTCACTAATCCAATTGTATCCCATCGATATATCTCAAATTGATGGGACCAAATTCCATGAGCTTATTTTTTTGTGTGTGTTGGTCTTTATATTGTGTTTTAATCCAGCTTTTCCACTCTCCCCTTTCACCTTCATCAGAAGGATCTTTACTTCCTGGTATACTTTACTGATTGTTGTGCTGTCATCTTATAACTGAGGTGAATCATTCTTCTCACAGTAATTTTGTTTCCAACTTCAGATTCTTTCAGCAAATTACTTTCCATGATGCACTCTGCACAGAAGTCAAATGAGCTGGGTGACAATATATAGCCTTGTTGTATTTCCTTCCCTATTATGTACCAGTTCATTGTTCCTTGTCCAGTTCCAACTGTTGTGTCTTCACCTGCATGCACATTTTCCAGGAAACCGGTAAGGTGGTCCCATATTCTTATCTCTTTAAGAAAGTCCCACAATTTGTCGTGACCGACACAATTGAAGAGCTTCCCTGGTGGCTCAGATGCTAAAGCATCTGCCTGCAATGGGGCAGACCCAGTTTTGATCAGCCCATGGTGTCACAAAGAGTCAGAAACAACTGAAAGACCTCATTTTCACAAGCAGTCTATGTAACAGAGACAATAAAGTAGATGTAAATAATTTATGAAATCTCCTTGCTTTTTCTTAGATCCAAACTCCAATTCAGGTTTACATTAAGATTAAGTGACTAACTACACCTCCCTGTTTTGCTTTGTTTTGTTCTGCCCTGTTATTCTCTGGCTCTCTCTCTTTCAAGCTGTCATCTAACAAGTGTTACATTCCTGGGCCTTTGCCACCTTCCCATACAAGAAATAAATTATGCCCATGCCACTCTCTGACCTTTGACACCCAGTTAAAACAGTTAAGTTTCCAGAGCTGAAATAAGGAATCTGTGTTCTGGGAAAATGTCAGCACAGTTCGACAAATAGCTAGATATTTTCAGGGACTGGCTTTTGAGCCCAATTCCTGTACCACCTCTCATCCTGGAAAGAACTATAGTTCCTTAAGCAGATTGCAATTCCTCATTAGCAGACATTTCAGGAAAAGTAAATCTGTTTATTTGCATGTTCAAAATCAATGATGTACCAATTGCATATATATGTATATAACCTCCCATCAAACTGACTAATTCATGTCAACTAAAGTTTGTTCTTTCACCGGCATGCATAAAGGAATTACAAAGCTAGCCTAGAAATAAGATCAGAATTTCTGATTTCGCAGAAAATAAGAGGACATTGAGTGCAACTCTCTCCATGGAGGCATCACAAATAATCCTTCTATAAAGGAAACACTTCTTCCAGAGCATCAAATGGATATTAGCAGAAGATCTTGCTCAACAGTGAGGTCTACATGGAAACTAGACATAACTGGAAGAATAGAGGAAAGATAGGAGGAGGACGAGAGGAATAGAACCAAGCCTGTGTCTTGAGGTGGGAGATGCAGAAGCAGGGAGTAGATTGAGGATCCAGGCAAGTCACCTGACTAAACTTAATTTAATTTTGACTGAAAAGAAGCAAGGTGAAGAAGCTGATAAAATATAGTTTGCCTAGAGTGAAAATCGATCAGAGAATGTGTGGTGTGGTCCTGCATGCCCCATATGGCAGTGCAGGTCAACTAGTGTAAAAGGGCCTGGAAGATCAAACATGGGTTTAGAAAGACAACCTGGGAGGGAAGTGCTTTTGACTGTGGAGATGGAGCTATGCATCTGGGATGACAAATTGTGTAGAAAGGAATGCATTTTGAAAAATCCCAAACTGACAAAGAAGTGAGAACTTAGGGCTCAGTCACACAGAGGAGGTGGTGACAGCATTAAATTTCCCCCTCGTGCCACATGCAAAGACTTACTATCAGGCAAGAGAAAAAGACTAGCTAGAACTATCATGCATGCTTCTGCCACCACAGGCTAGAAACGTATCCTATTAGGGCCATGATTTTATTGCCCATGGTCGCTGGCTTCCCCGAAAAACTGATACAACCAGGGTTTCTAAAGTCCCAGCAGCTGTACCTCTTGCTCCTGTGCTCACCAAGGCAGTCCCAAGTGTTCCACAAGGGTCTTGGGGGTAGCCTTCTCTGGTGACCACACGGAGTGGTTGTTCTCATACTACATCTGAGACTCAGGATCAGGGAAATGAAGGAAAAGGATTGAAAACTTTCCCACCAGCTGAGCAAGCCGCAGATTAAATACATGCAATCAACTCTGCAGATGCTTTCTCTATGGGATCAAAGAGGACAATAGATTTCCAGTGAATAAAAATACACAGGCTCTTGCAGCTCTCAGAACCAATAGGAGTTATCCCAGTTTATAGTCTGACCTGTCCTTACTGAAGATCCAGAGTTAAGTTCTGCCCACATTTGGGCGAGTTTTCTAGAGAGGTGGATTTGTGCTGTGGCTCATGTTCAGGACCAGAACCCTGACAGCAGGGACCCGAGGTAAAATTCATTGTACTTATGATGCTCTGCTATGCCACTTGGTCGTTCACTCTTTGTCTCACTCTTTGTCTCCTGCTTACTTGGTGTTTTAACATTGTTTATATCCTATATATTTTTTGTATGTCTATATTGTCTACTTTTGTTTCCTGCTTTCTGTGCCTTTTGTTGATGTTGTTTCTTGTCATTTTGGTTTTAATAAATATATATTTCCATATTAACTGTGATTTTCTCTTGTTCTGAGGAAAAACCTTGTCGTTTTTGTCAGAGTTTTAGCCTTTATTCTTCATGTGTCACTCTACTCTGGTGTTGTTTTATGTCTTACAAGTTAATTGTTAGGTTCTCTTGTTGATTCTGTGTTCTTCCCTATTGTCATTACTGCTTCTATTATTTCACTTGTGGCTGATTTTTATTTCTTACCATTTGTCTGTCTTCCTTTGTTCCTTCTGTCTAGATTTTTTTATGTGATCTTGGTTCTCTGACTGGAAGTTGGGCCTGATCACCTAGGGCTTCAGCACTGTATCATAGACCACCAGAGAATTCCTGGCTCCAACGAATATTAATTGGTGAGATTCTCTGTGAAGGCCTCCATCTAAAATGAAGAACCATTCCACCAAAAAGCCTATACTATTCAGAGATGCTGCCTCACACCACACAAAATGCAAGACAGAAACACAAGCCAAATCATCCCCAGATGGACAGTCTAAAGTCCACTAAACCCATGCACACCTGCAAAAGACCCCTCTGACACCGTTCTACCATGAGAGAGCGAAGCATCACCTGTTGCTACAAGAATGTAGCTGCTAGTCTCTCCTCCTCCAAAGACACACAAATCACTGGACCAAACTTATACACTCACGATACAGACTGGAAGCAAGTACTACCATATTGCAAACCCGGGCAGAAAAGACTAGTTACAAAGTAAGCTAAGCAAATCTGAACACAGTGAAGCATTTTGCGGCAAAGAAACAAGGTAAAACCACATAAGACATAATTAAAGAGGAAATAGAAATTGTCGCAGAAAAATAATTGAGAGTAACGATAGTAAAGATGATCAAACCTCTCTGAAAATAAATGTAGATCATGCAAGAAACATTTCAAAAGGGCATGGAACAACTAAACAACAACAAGAAATGGATGATAGCACAATAACTGCCATACGTGTACTGTAGGCTTCTCCATGCCTTTGTACAGCATAGCCAGAACGACATTGGAAAACAATAATCTTCCAAGTTTTAAATGAAGTGATAAAAGAAACCAAACTTTAAATAACAAGCAGACCTGACAATTCAATTGATACTGAAGTAGATTTCACCCAGAACCAGAAGAATGCAGTTTCTTCGCTAGGTCAAATGAAATATTTCTGAATAAATCACAAACTGGATCACTAATCAGGACTTGATAAATTTAAGATAATCAAAAATGTTTCAGGCCTTATCATTTTTTTTGTTTTTACCACAGTGTTATGATTTACATGTCATTCACGGGTGGGGGAGAAAAAAACAAACAAAAAAAAATAAATAAAAGCATAAATAACAAAGAAAAAACTGAAAAGCATGAATATATTGGGGCTCATGTACACACCACTTCATGGTCAAGAAATCAATGAAAAAATCAGAGAGAAAAAAAAAATGTGTGTGTGTGTGTGTGTGTGTGTGTGTGTGTATCAGTTCAGCTCAGTCCATCAGTCGTGTAGGACTCATTACGACCTCATGAATCAGAGCACCTCAGGCCTCCCTGACCATCACCAACTCACAGAGTTCACTCAAACTCACATACATAGATTCTGTGATGCCATCCAGCCATCTATTTCCCTGCCTTCCCCTTCTCCTTCTGTTCCCAATCTCCAGCATCAGAGTCTTTTTCAGTGAGTCAACTAGTCGCATGAGGTGGCCAAAGTATTTGAGTTTCAGCTTTAGCATCAGTCCTTCCAATGAACACCCAGGACTGATCTCCTTTAGAATGGACTGGTTGGATCGCCATGCATCCAAGGGATTCTCAAGAGTCTTCTCCAAAACCACAATTAAATAACATCAATTCTTCGGCAATCAGTCCAGGGAAATTTGGCCTTGGAGAACAGAATGAAGCAGGGAAAAGGCTAATAGAGTTTTGTCAAGAGAATGCACTGGTCATAGCAAACACCCTCTTCCAACAACACAAGAGAAGGCTCTACACATGGACATCACCAGATGGTCAACACCGAAATCAGACTGATTATATTCTGTGCAACCAAAGATGGAGAAGCTCTATTCAGTTAGCAAAAACAAGACCAGGAGCTGACTGTGGCTCAGATTATGAACTCCTTATTGCCAAATTCAGACTTAAATTGAAGAAAGTAGGGAAAACCACTGGACCGTTCAGATATGACCTAAATCAAATCCCTTATAATTATACAGTGGAAGTGAGAAATAGATTTAAGGGACAAGATTTGATAGATAGTGTGCCTGATGAACTCTGGATGGAGGCTCGTGAAATTGTACAGGAGACAGGGCCCAAGACCATCCCCATGGAAAAGAAATGCAAAAAAGCGAAATGGCTGTCTGAGGAGGCCTTACAAATAGCTGTGAAAAGAAGAGAAGCGAAAAGCAAAGGAGAAAAGGAAAAATATAAGCATCTGAATGCAGACTTCCAAAGAATAGCAAGGAGAGACAAGAAAGCCTTCCTCAGTAATCAATGCAAACAGAGGAAAACAACAGAATAGGAAAAACAAGAGATCACTTCAAGAAAATTAGAGATTCTAAGGAAACATTTCATGCAAAGATGGGCTCGATAAAGGACAGAAATGGTATGGGCCTAACAGAAGCAGAAGATATTAAGAAGAGGTGGCAAGAATACACAGAAGAACTGTACAAAAAAGATCTTCACAACCAAAATAGTCACGATAACATGTTCACTGACGTAGAGCCAGACATCTTGGAATGTGAAGTCAAGGGGGCCTTAAAAAGCATCACTACGATCAAAACTAGTGGAGGTGATGGAATTCCAGGTGAGCTTTTTCAAATCTTGAAAGATGATGCTGTGAAAGTGCTGCACTCAATATGACAGCAAATTTGGAAAACTCAGCAGTGGCCACAGGACTGGAAAAGATCAGTCTTCATTCCAATCCCAAAGAAAGGCAATGGCAAAGAATGCTCAAAATACCACACAATTGCACTCATCTCACACGCTAGTAAAATCATGCTCAAAATTCTCCAAGCCAGGCTTCAGCAATATGCGAACCGTGAAATGCCAGATGTTCAAGCAGGTTTTGGAAAAGGCAGAAACACCAGAGATCAAATTGCCAACATCCGCTGGATCATGGAGAAAGCAAGAGAGTTCCAGAAAAACATCTATTTCTGCTTCATAGACTATGCCAAGCCTTTGACTGTGTGGATCACAATAAACTGTGGAAAAGTCTGAAAGAGAGGGGCATACCAGACCACCTGACCTGTCTCTTGAGAAACCTGTATGCAGGTCAGGAAGTAACAGTCAGAACTGGACATGGAACAACAGACTGTTTCCAAATAGGAAAAGGAGTACGTCAATGCTGTATATTGTCACCTTTCTTATTTAACTTATATGCAGAGTACATCATGAGGAACGCTGGGCTGGAAGAAGCACAAGCTGGAATCAAGATTGCTGGGAGAAATAAAAATAACCTCAGATATGTAGATGACACTACCCTTACGGCAGAAAGTGAAGAGGAACTCAAAAGCCTCTTGATGAAAATGAAAGAGGAGAGTGAAAAGTTTGGCTTGAAGCTCAACATTCAGAAAACAAAGATCATGGCACCTGGTCCCATCACTTCATAGGAAAAAGATGGAAAAAGAGTGGAAACAGTGTCAGACTTTATTTTTTGGGGCTCCAAAATCACTGCAGATGCTGATTGTACCCATGAAATTAAGACGTTTACTCCTTGGAAGGAAATTTATGACCAACCTTGATAGTATATTAAAAAGCAGAGACATCACTTTGCCTACAAAATTCTGTCTATTCAAGGCTATTGTTTTTCCCATGGTCATGTATGGATGAGAGAGTTGGACTGTGAAGAAAGCTGATCGCCAAAGAATTGATGCTTTTGAACTGTGGTGTTGGAGAAGACTCTTGAGAGTCCCCTGGACTGCAAGGAGATCCAACCAGTCCATTCTTAAAGATATCAATCTTGGGTGTTCGTTGGAAAGACTGATTCTAAAACTGAAACTGCAATACTTTGGCCACCTCATGTGACGAGTTGACTCACTGGAAAAAACTCTGATGCTAGGAAAGGTTGGGGGCGGGAGGAGAAGAGGACGACAGAGAATGAGGTGGCTGGATGTCATCACCGACTCTGTGTACATGAGTTTGAGTGAACTCCGGGTATTGGTGATGGACAGGGAGTCCTGGCGTGCTGTGATTCATGGGGTCGTGGAGAGTCGGACACGACTGAGCGACTGAACTGAGCTGAACTGAATTACTTTATAATATTATACTGGTTTTGCAGTACATTGACATGAATCCGCCCCCGGTGTTCATGTGTTCCCCTTCTTGAACCCCTCTTCCACATCCTTCCTTCCCTTATACTCCCTCGGATCATCCCCGTGCACCAGCCGAAAACGTCCTGCATCATGCTTAGAATCTGGTCTCGTGATTTGCTTCACATGTGATAATATACGTGTTTCAATGCCATTCTCCCAAATCATCCCTCTCCCACAGAGTCCAGAAGAATGGACTCTTTTGCTGTGTCGTATAAAGGCCTATCGTTGTCAGCTTTCAAAATTGCACTTATATGCATTAGTATATTGTATTGTTGTGTTTTTTTTTTCCCCTGGCTTACTTCACTCTGTATAAGAGGCTCCAGTTTCATCCACCTCATTAGAGCTGATTCAAATGTATTATTTTTAATGGCTGAGTAATACTCCATTGTGTATATGTCCCAAATCTTTCTTATCCATTCATCTGCAGATGGACATCTAGGTTGCTTCCATGTTCTGGCTATTAGAAACAGTGCTGCAATGAACATTGGAGTACATATGTCTCTTTCAATTCTGGGTTTTCGGTGTGTATGCCCAGGAGTGGGATTGCTGGGTCATATGGCAGTTCTATTTCCAGTTTTTTAAGGAATCAACATATTGTTCTCCATAGTGGCTGCACTAGTTTGCATTCCACCCAACAGTGTAAGAAGGTTCCCTTTTCTCCAAACCCTTTCCAGCATTAATTGCTTGTAGACTTTTGGATAGCAGCCATTCTGACTGGAGTGAAATACTACCTCACTGTGATTATGATTTACGCTTCTCTGACTATGAGGGATGTTGAGCATTTTTTTCATGTGATTGTTAGACATCTGTATGTCTTCTTGGATAAATGTCTGTTTAGTTCTTTGGCCCATTTTTTGATTGGGTCGTTTATTTTTCTGGAATTTAACTGCAGGAGCTGCTTATATCTTTTGGAGATTAATTCTTTTTCAGTTGTTTCAGTGGCTATTATTTTCTTCCTTTCTGAAGTCTGCCTTTTCATCTTATTAATAGTTTCCTGTGCTGTGCAGAAGCTTTTAATTTTCATTAGGTCCCAATTGTTTATTTTCCTTTTACTTACAATATTCTGGGAGGTGGATCATGGAGGGTCCTGTTGTGAATTATTTCGGAGAGGGTTTTGCCTATGTTCTCCTCTAGGAGTTTCATGGTTTCTGGTCTTATATTTAGATCTTTAATCTATTTTGAGTTTATTTTCATTTATGGTGATAGGGAGTGTTCTAGACTCATTCTTTTATCAGTTTTCCCAGCACCACTTGTTAAAGAGACTGTCTTTTCTCCATTTTATATTCCTTCCTCCTTTGTCAAAGATAAGGTGTCCATAGGTGCGTGGATTTATTTCTGGGCTTTCTATTTTGTTCCATTGATCTGCATTTCTTCCTTTATGCCAGTACCATACTCTCTTGATGACTGTGGCTTTCTAGTAGAGCCTGAAGTCCAGCAGGTTGATTCCCTCAGTTCCATGCTATTTCAAGATTGCTTTGGCTCTTCGAGGATTTTTTTGTATTTCCATACAAACTGTGAGATTGTTTGTTCTAGCTCTGTGAAAAATACCTTTGATAGCTTGATAGGAATTGCATTGAAAATGTAAATTACTTTAGTTAGTATACATATTTGCACAATATTTCCTCTTCTAATCCTTGATCACGGTATATTTCTCCATCTATTAGTGTACTATTTGATTTCTTTCACCAGTGTCTTACAGTTTTCTATATATAAGTCTTCTGTTTCCTTAGGTAGATATATCCCTAAATATTGTATTCTTTTCATTGCAACAGCATATGGAATAGTTTCTTTAACTTCTCTTTCTATTATCTCATTATTAGTGTATAGGAGTGCAAGGGATTTCTATGTGTTGACTGTATATCCTATAACTTCACTGTATTCTTTGATTAGCCCTAGAAGTTTTCTGGTAGAGTCTGTAGGGTTTTCTCTGTAGAGGATCATGTCATCGGCAAACAGTGAGGGATTTACCTCTTCTTTTCCAGTTTGGATTCCTTTTATGTCTTTTTCTGCTCTGATTGCTGTAGCCTATGTTGACATATGTTCCTTCTATTCCCACCTTCCAGAGGGCTTTTATCATAAAGGGATGTTGAATTTTGCCAAAGGCTTTCTCTGCATGTATTGAGATAATCATATGTTCGTTTGTTTTTTCCCAATGTGTTAATGTGCTGTATTACATTGATTGATTTGTGGATATTGAAGAATCCTTGCATTCCTGGGATAAAGCCCACTTGGTCATGATGTATGATATTCTTAATGTGTTGTTGGATTCCGATTGTTAGAATTATGTTAGGGGATTTTGCATCTATATTCATCAGTGATATTGGGCTGTAGTTTTCTGTTTTTGTGGGATCTTTGCCAGGTTTTGTGATTAGGGTGAATTTGGGCTCATGGTATGATTTTGGAAGTTTACCTTCCTCAGCAATGTTCTGGAAGAGTTTGAGTAGAATGGTTGATACCTCTTCTCTAAATTTTTGGTAGAATTCAGCTCTGATGCCGTCTGGCCCTGGGCTTTTGTTTGCAGGAAGATTTCTGATGACAGCTTCGATTTCCGTGCTTGTGATGGGTCTATTAAGATTTCCTATGTCTTCCTGATTCAGTTTTGGAAAGTTGTACTTTTCTAAGAATTTGTCCATTTCTTCCAAGTTGTCCATTTTATGGCCATATAATTGTTGATAGTAGTCTCTTCTGATCCTTTGTATTTCTGTGTTGTCAGTTGTGATCTCTCACTTTTCATTTCTAGTTTTATTGATTTGGCATTTCTCCCTTTGTTTCTTGATGAGTCTGGCTAGTGGTTTGTCAATTTTATTTACCCTCTCAAAGAACCAGCGTTTGGCTTTGTTGATTTTTGCTATGGTCTCTTTTGTTTCTTTTGCATTTATTTCTGCCCGAATTTTGAGATTTTTTTCCTTCTACTAACGCTGGGGTTCTTCATTTCTTCCTTTTCTAGTTTCTTTAGATGTAGAGTTAGGCTATTTAGTTGACTTTTTTCTTGTTTCTTGAGGTATGCCAGTATTGCTATGAACCTCCCCCAGCACTGCTTTTACAGTGTTCCATAAGTTTTGGGTTGTTTTGTTTTCATTTTCATTCGTTTCTATGCACGTATTGATTTTTTCTATGATTTGTTGGTTTTTCAGCAGTGTGTTGTTCAGCCTCCATATGTTGGAATATTTAATATTTTTTCTCCTATAATTGAGATCAAATCTTACTGCATTGTGGTCAGAAAAGTTGCTTGGAATGATTTCAGCTTTTTTGAACTTACCAAGCCTAGATTTATGACCCAGGATGTGATCTATCCTGGAAAAGGTTTCGTGCGTGCTTTAGAAAAAGGTGATGCTCATTGTTTCGGCGTGAAATGTACTATAGATATCTATTAGGTCTAACTGGTCTATTGTATCACTTAAAGTCTGTGTTTCATTGTTAATTTTCTGTTTAGTTGATCTGTCCATATGTTTGAGTAGGGTGTTAAAGTCTTCCTCTATTATTGCATTGTTAATTTCACCTTTCATACTTGTTAGAAATTGTCTCACATATTGCGGTGCTCCTATGTTGAGTGCATATATTTATAATTGTTATATCTTCTTCTTGGATTGATCCTTTGATCATTATGTAATGTACTTTTTTGTCTCTTTTCACAGCCTTTGTTTTAAAGTCTATTTTATCTGATATGAGTATTGCTCCTCCTGCTTCCTTTTGGTCTCTCTTTGCGTGAAATATCTTTATCCAGCCCTTCATTTTCAGTCTGTGTGTGTCCTTTGTTTTGAGGTGGATCTCTTGCAGACAACATATATAGGGGTCTTGTTTTTGTATCCATTCAGCCAGCCTTTGTCTTTTGGTTGCGACATTCAACCCATTTTCATTTAAAATAATTATTGATAAGTGTGATACCGTTGCCATTTTCTTTATTGTTTTGTGTTCGAGTTTATACACCCTTTCTGTGTTTCCTTTCAAAAGAAGATCCTTTAACATTGGAGAGCTGGATTGGTGATGCTGAATTCTGTCTGCTTTTCCTTATCTTTAAATCTTTTGATTTCTCCTTCATACTTGAGTGAGATCCTTGATGGGTTTAGTAATCTTGGCTGTAGGAAATTTTCTTGCATCCCTTTAAATATGTCTTGCCATGGACTCCTGGCCTGAAGAGTTTCTGTTGAATGATGAGCTGTTATCCTTATGGGAATGCCCTTGTGTGTTATTTGTTGGTTTTTCCCTTCTGCTTTTACTATTTTTTTTTTTTTGACCTTTGATAGTTTGATTATTTTTTGTGTTGGAGTATTTCCCCTGGGTTTATCCTGTTGGGGACTCTCTGCATTTCTTGGACTTGGGTGATTATTTCCTTTCCCATTTTAGGGAAGTTTTCAACTATTATCTCCTCAAGTATTCTCTCATGGTCTTTCTTTTTGTCATTTCTTCTGGGACTTCTATGATTCCAATGTTGGGGCAGTTAACACTGTCTCAGAGGTCTCAGAGATGGTCCTCATTTCTTTTAATTAGTTTTTCTTTTTTCCTCTCTGAATCATTTATTTCTACAATTCCATCTTCTATCTCAATTATCAACTGTTTTCTGCCTCTGTTATTCTACTGTTGGTTCCCGCCAGAATGTATCTGATCTCATCTATTGCATTATTCATTGTATATCGAGTCTTTTTTATTTCTTCTAGATCCTTATTGAACCTTTCTTGCATCTTCTCGATCGTTGTCTCCAGTTTATTTATCTGTAACTCCAGTTAGTTTTCAAGATTTTGAATCATTTTCACTATCAATATTCAAAATTCTTTATCAGGTAGATTCCCTATATCTTAATCATTTTTTGGAAGGCATTTATCCTGTTCCTTTACTTGCTGGATATTTCTCTGCCTCTTCGTCTCGCTTATATTGCTCTGTTTGTGGTGGCCTTTCCATCTTCTGGCAGTTTGTGGAGTTTTCTTTATTGTGTAGTTTCATTGCTCTGTGTGGCCTTCAACAGGTGGCTTGTCAAGGTTCCCTGGTTAGGGAAGCTTGTGTCGGTGTTCTGGTGGGTGGCGCTGGATTTCTTCTCTCTGGAGTGCAATGAAGTGTCCAGTAATGAATTATGAGATGTCATTTACTTTGTAGTGGCTTTCGGCAGCCTGTATATTGAAGCTCAGGTCTATTTTCCTGTGTTGCTGTAGAATTTGTTTGGTATGTCTTTCTCTGGAACTTGTGGACCCTTGGGTGTTGCCTGGTTTCAGTGTAGGTATGGAGGCATTTGATGAGCTCCTTTCAATTAATGTTCCTTGGAACAGTAGTTCTCTGGTGTTCTCAGGATTTGGACGTAAGCCTCTGCCTCTGGTTTTCAGTCTTATTCTTGCAGTAGGCTCAAGACTTCTCCATCTGTCTCTTCCAAGGCAGTTCCTTCTGTTTAAGCTTCTTCTGTTTGCTGGTCTCTTCAATGTCTAATTCCCATCCTGACACAAGGGGCTGTGGTAGACCCCTTTTTAGGCTCACCTGTACAGTCGTGCTGTGGGGAGGGAGGTAAGCTGCAGACAAATATCAGTAGCATCTGTGGAGAGTGCTTACAGTCTCTCAGCCACATTGGGATTTCCCCCGCTCACGGCGTGTGTGCTGTCCCAGTCTACACTGTACAGGCTTTAGGTTGCTCTGCTAGGAATCGTCTGAGGCCGGCCCTGGGTTGGATGTACATCCCTGGCCTAAGTCACTCAGGTTCTGGTTCTCGGGTACTACACAAATGTGCAGACTTGGTTGGGCCTGCATTGTGTGCCCTTCCCTGGTCCAAGCAGCTCAGGTGACCAGTTGTTTGGCCAGCACTGTCGCTGTGACTTATTGCCTCCCCCATCCCTGCTGCTCGGTTTTCTGGGCGTACCACCAGCGGACCTTCTCAGGCAGATATCGACCGGCCAGAACCCAAGAAGTCTTGGTTAACAAAGAAGTCTGCTTTCAGCTTGGTATTGGATACCTCTCTGGAGTCGCGATTGCCCACTTCCAGCTCTGTCTGCCCTCGCCTATCTGTCTTGGCGGGGGATGGTGGATGCGCTGACCACAGCTGGCTAGCTCTGTTCAGTCCTTTGTTCTGTGAGTGGGTCTGGCGGTGTCTTAGCTTGGGGCTTTTTGCCTTTTCGCGGATTAGCTATCACACAGTCTGCTTAGCTATCTTAATTTAGCTCTCTCAGATTTCCTTAAGGTCGTTCAGGCCCGGTCCTTACTCTAAGGGATGCAGCCCGTGCCTCCCTGCTCAGCCACCGCTTGCTAGTGGGGAGTTTGGGCAGCTGCACTGCTTCTCCCCTGGGGTTACTGCTAGGCACGTAGTCTGTAGGTTTTAATTATTTATCTATTGTTCCTCCTGGTTCTGTTGCCCTCTGAGGTTCCAAAGGTTGCCACGGATTCACCAGTGAGTGTTTATAGGTGTTTGGAAACTTCTCTCTTTTTTTCAGTATCCCTTCCCGGGATGGACCTCCATCCCTCCCTCTTTTGTCTCTCTTTTTATCTTTTATATTATTTCCTACCTCTTTCCAAGACAATGGGCTGCTTTTCTGGGTGGCTGATGTCCTCTACCGTCATTCAGAGTTGTTTTGTGGGAATTTCTCAGCGTTGAAATGTCGTTTTGATGAATTTGTGGGGGAGAAAGTTGTCTCCGCATCCTTTTCCTCCTCCATTTTCATGTCTCGTCCCTCACACTAATACTTAAAATTTATTCCATTCTAAGATTCGTTTCTTTTAGAGCCAACCATTCCCATATATATATATATATATATATTATATATTATATATTATATATTATATATATATATATAATGCATTACGCCATCTTCTATTATACAACCTTAGTTGTTATTTTTTACTACTTTCATTAAGTATATTTTAGAGTGATTTGAAAAATTAACTCTAGAGACATCGAGTGTCGTTGTTCAGTCAACAAGTTGTCTTCAACTCTTGTGACGCCATGGACAGTTGCCCAACAGGCCTCTCTATCTTTCACTATCTCACAGAGTTTGTTCAAATGCATGCACATTGTATTTCTCATACGGTCCAACCGTCTCGTCCTCTGTTTCTCCCCTCTTCTCCTGTCATCAATTTTAAAAGCATCATGGACTTTTCCAGTGAATCGACACTTCGCATCAGCTTGCCAAAACTGAAGTTTCAACTTCATTAGTCCTTTGAATGAATTCTTAGGGGTTGATTTCCTTTAGGATGAATTGGCTTAATCTCAATGCAGTCAAAGTGACCCCTACAAGTCTTTATTTTTGGGGGATTCAAAATCACTACAGATTGTGATTGCAGCCGTGAAATTAAAAGACACTTTCTCCTTGGAAGGAAAGTTACAACCAACCTAGATAGCATACTAAAAGGCAGGGATATTCCTTTGCCAACAGAGGTCCATCAAGTCAAGGCTAAGGCTTATTCAGTGGTCATGTATGAATGTGAGAGTTGGGCTGTAAGAAAAGCTGAGCACCGAAAAATTGATGCTTTTAACTGTGGTGCTGTAGAAGACTCTTGTGAGCACCTTGCACTGCAAGATCTAACCAGTCCATCCTAACGGAGATGAGCCCTGGGTACCCATTGGAATGTCTCATGGTGAAGCTGAAACTCCAATAGTTTGGACACGTGATGCGAAGAGCTGATTCTTTGGAAAATATCCTGATGCTGGGTAAGATTGAGGGCAGGAGGAGAATGGGATGGTAGAGGATGAGATGCTTGGATGGCATTGCTGATCAATGGACATGAGTTGGGGTGGTCTCTGGGAGTTGGTTTTGGAGGGGGAGGCCTGGCGTGCTGCGGTTGATGGGGTCGCAAAGAGTTGAACATGACTGAGCGACTGAACTGAAATGAAGTGTCTTTGGCAGCAGCACAGTTGAAAGCCATCGAATCTCCTTCTCTCAGTCTTGTTGATATTCCAGCTCCCACATCTTCACATGACTACTGGTTAAAAAACAGGGGCTTGTGAAGTGGAGGCCTTTGTTACCAAGGTGAATGTCTCTTCTAAATACAATGTCTAGGTTTGCAATAGAGCTTTCTCCAAGAAGAAATTGTCTTTTACTTTGATGACAGCCCTTCACCAAAGTGGAAAGAATGTGGTCTACTGGAGAAGGGAATGGCAAACCACTTAGTATTCTAGCCTTGAGAGCCCCATGAAAACCATGAAAACAAAAAGATAGGACACTGAAAGATGAACCATCGGTAAGTTCCCAATATGCTTCTAGAGATCCGTGGAGAAATAACTCCAGAAATAATGAAGCAATTGAGCCAAAGCAGAATCAAGAACCACTTGTGAATGGGACTCGTGATGGAATCAGGGTTTAATGCTGTAAAGGGCAATATTGCATAGGAACCTGGAATGTTAGTCCATGAATCAAGGCAAATTGGAAGTGGCCAAACAGGAGATGGCCAGAGTAAACATTGACATTCTAGGAATGAGTGAACTAAGATGGATTGGAATGGGAGAATTTAACTCACAGGACCATTATATCTGTAACTGTGGGCGGGAATCCCTTTGAAGAAATTGAGTAGACACCATAGTCAACAAAAGAGTCCAAAATGCAGTACTTGAGAGCAATCTCAAAAACGACAGAATGATCTCTGTTCTTTTCCAAGGTAAACCATTCAATAACATGGTAATCCAAATCTATGCTCTGATCAGTAATGCTGAAGAAGCTGAAACTGAAAGTTCTGTGAAGACCTGCAAGACCTTCTAAAACTAACACTCAAAAAAGATGTCCTTTTCATTATAGGAGAATGGAAAACAGAAGTAGGATGTCAAAAAACACCTAGAGTATGAGGCAAATTTGCCTTGGAGTACAGAATGTAGCAGGGTAAAAGGCTAGCAGAGTTCTGCCAAGAGAACGCACTGGTCAAGCAAACACCCTCTTCCAGCAACACAAGTGAAGACTCTACACATGGACATCGCCAGATGGTCGACACTGAAATCAGATTGACCATACTCTTTCTAGCCAAAATAGAGAAGCTCTATACAGTCAGCAAAACCAAAACAGGAAGCTGACTGTGGCTCAGATCGTGAATTTCTTATTGCCAAATTCAGACAAAAGTTAAAGAAATTGGAGGAAACCACTAGACCATTCAGGTATGAACTAAATCAAATCCCTTATGACTATACACTGGAAGTGCAAAATACATGTAAGGGACTAGATTCAATTGACAGAGTCCCTGATGAGCTATGGATGGATGTACCTGCCATTGTACAGGAGACAGGGATCATGACCATCCCCAGGTAAAGAAATGCAACAAATGAAATGATGTCTGAGGAGGCTTTACAAATAGCTTTGAAAACAAGGGAAACAGCGAAAGAGAAGAGGAAAGATATATCCATTTGAATGCAGATTTCTAAAGAAAGGCAAGGAGAGAAAAGAAAGCCTACCTCAGGGATCAAAGCGAAAAAAGAATGGAACCAATAGAATGGGAAAGACTAGAGATCTCCTCAAGAACATTGGTGATCCTAAGAGAACATCTCATGCAACGATGTTCTCAATAAAGCACAGAAACCGTAGGGATCTAGCCGAAGCAGAAACTATTGAGTAGAGGTGGTAATACACAGAAGAACTGTACAAAAAATATCTTTACAACCCAGATAATCACGATGGTGTGATCACTCACCTAGAGCCAGACATTTTAGAATGTGAAGTCAAGCTGGCCTTATGAAGCATCACTACAAACTAAGCTAGTGTAGGTTTTCGAATTCCAGTTGAGCTATTTTAAACCCTGAAAGATGATGCTTCAAAAATGCTGCACTCAATATGCCAGCTATTTTGGAAAATTCAGCAGTGGCCACAGGACTGGAAAAGGGCAATATTCATTTCAATCTCAAAGAAAGACAATCCCATAGAATATGTAAACTACCGCACAATTGCACTCATCTTCAGTTCAGTTCAGTTCAGTCGCTCAGTCGTGTCCGACTCTCCACGACCCCATGAATCACAGCACGCCAGGCCTCCCTGCCCATCACCAAATCTCATCTTACATGCTAGTAAAATAATGCTCTATATTCTCCAAGCCAAGCTTCAGCAATACGTGAACTGAACTTGCAGATGTTCAGGCTGGTTTTAAAAATGGCAGAGGAACCGGAGATCAAATTGCCAACATCCGATGGATCATCGAAAAAGGAAGAGAGCTCCAGAAAAGCATCTATATCTTCTTTACTGGCTATGGCAAAGCCTTTGAGTGTGTGGATCACTATAAATTGTGGAAAATTTGAAAGAGGTTGGAATACCTGACCACCTGAACTGCCTCTTGAGAAACCTATGTGCACGTCACAAAGCAACAGTTAGAACTGGACATGGAACAACAGACTGGTTCCGAATAGGAAAAAGAATACGTCAAAGCTGTATATTATCACCCTGTTTATTTAACTTATATGCAGAGTACATCATGAGAAGTGCTGGGCTGGAGGAAACACAAGCTGGTATCAAGTTTTCTGGGAGAAATATCAATAACGTCAGATGTGCCAATGACACCTCCCTTTTGGCAGAAAGTGAAAAAAAACTAAAGAACCACTTGATGACAGTGAAAGAGGGTAGTGAAAAAGTTCGCTTGAAACTCAGCATTCAGAAAACTAAGATTATGGTATCCGGTCCCATCGCTTCACGGCAAATAGGTGGGGAAACAGTTGTAACCGTCACTGACTATTTCTTAGGCGCCAAGATTGCTGCAGGTGGTGATTGCAGCGATTAAAATTAAAAGATGCTTACTCTTTGGAAGGAAAGTTATGACCAGCCCGGTCAGAATATTATAAAGCAGAGGCATTACTTTGCCAACAAAGGTCCATCTAGTAGACTATGGTTTCCCCAGTGGCCATGTATGGATGTGAGAGTTGGACTATAAAGAAATCTGAGCGTTGAAGAATTGATGCTTTTGAACTGTTGTGTAGGCCAAGACTCTTGAGAGTCCCTTGGACTGCAGGGAGATCCAACCAGCCCCTCCTAATGGAGATCAGCCCTGGGTGTTCATTGGAGTGATTGATCTTGAAGACAAAATTGCAATACTTTGGCCATTAAGTGACTCATTGAGAAATTTCCTGATGCTACGAAATATTGAGGGCACGAAGAGAAAGGGATGCCAGAGGATGAGATGATTGGATAGCATCACCAACTCAATGGAAACGAGTTTGCATAAACCAAAGGAGTTGGTAATGGACAAGGAGGCCTGGCGTGCTGTGGTTAATGGGTCGCAAAGAGTCGGATATGACTGAGCGACTGAAGTGAACATTGCAGATAATTTAAATAAGCAGAGTGACAAAATTCAACCGTGTCATAATCCTTACCCTAATTGGAAGCAATCTGTTGTTTTCCGTCTGGTTCTAACTGGTGTTTCTTCATCTGCATACAGATATTTTAGGAGGCAGGTCAGGTGACCTGGTGTTCCTATCAGTTTAAGAATTTTCCACCGTTTGTTGTGATCCACACAGTCAAAACCTTTGTTATAAACAATGAAGTAGAAGAATATGTTTATTTGTTTGTTTGTTCCTGGATATCTTTTGTTATCTTCATGATCCCACAGATTTTGGATATTTGATTTGTGGCTCCTCTTACAGAGAACACAAACACTGGACATACTGATTTATACCTGGAGCCCTAAGGGAAATCAGTGCCACTTGCTCGTGGTCATGGTTCCCGCCAACACCAAGATGACACTAGATCTTCAGCATCACTAACGTTGCTATGAAGTTCTGGGAAATGAGTTCTTTAAAAACAAACAAGCAAACAGGCAAGAAAACAAAGGTGAAACCCTTGAAAACTGACTGGGTCATATACAGAGATTCCTGTCCCATTACTTTGAGCTCTACTCCATCTATCTACCTATTTCTCCATCCTTAGCTGTTAAAAGGACATAAAGAAGGGAACTTTTGTTATTTGTTTAACAAAAAATGAGCTTCACTGAATTATAAGGTAGGCCAGGTTTCGAAGTTTACCTTTTCCTTTAATTTGTATCTGCCTTGCTGTGATCATGAGAGTCCACAATATTTTAACCGTTTCTCATTCACAATGGCATCTTTGAAATTTCAGAAAGATTTGCTGGAACAAAGAGTCTTTATAATTTATTTTGTATTGAAAGAGATGCAAGAAAATCATGGATAATGTTTTTATTCATTCTACACATCTAACAGTGGAGTAGGAAATGGCCACAGAAAGCAACACTCTTGCCTGGTAAATCCCATGAGCAGAGGACCCTGGTGTTCTACATTCCATGTCGTTGCAGAGTTGTACAAGACTGAACATACAAACATACATGTAATTTAGTGTCAGATGCAATTATGTTCCATTTATTGTCTCCTAGGACACTGTGTCACTCACGCTGAAGGGCTTAACATTTTTCTAAATTATCTCTGTGACTTTATTAAAGTTCAGTGGCTGTTTCCTTACCTTCAAAAAAAGAAAAAAGAAGAAGAAGAAATAAACGAAAATGTATCCTATGTGGAGGGTCTTATGCTTCTTTTTCTCCATCCAAGATTTGAAACTTCTTTCCTAGTATATGAAATAAAGACACTGTTTTGACTTGATAGAGATTGGTCCACTGGGACGTTTCTTTTCCTATTTGGGAATGATAAACTCTAATTTAACTTTTCCCTTGTCTAGACCAGTAAGGAGCACAACAGAAAGATCTGGCACTGAGAGGAAATGATAATCTTGATACCCATATATATCTCGTCCTTTCCAGGAACAGGCTGCTTTATGCATTGAACAGGTCTGTTATAGAAAAAAGAACCCCAAGAACTTTCCCCCACATATGTGTGGCTTTGAGTCCTGTCTTTCCTATGCTGTCTCATCATTTTTTATGTCACATATGAAAGGGCTTATTAGTTCCATCCTATTACCTACTTCTTTCCATGGCAAGAGTGAGCATATTCCTCATATTCTTTCCCATGAGTTACATAACATTTACCAAGAATTTTTCAGGAAGGCTGAGACTCCCTCTTCTCAAGGAGTTCTCAGTATTAGTGAAGATTTCCAGGCCTTTTTAGCATATTTGTCTATTTCACACTTTAATGAGATTGATAAGAGGTCATGAGGGTTGTTCAATTGTCTTCATGAGCAACAGATAAGAAGTACTTATGGAGACACCTGATGCTCAGGGGAACATGGAGATGATCTTAGAAAGAAGGATGGGCTGCACAGTGACATATCTGAAGGCCTCAATCACAGTGGTTTAGACTACTCATTGCTACAGTAAAAGAAATGTGGATGGCAATGAAGTCATAAATATATATTATCTTTTACTGTAATACAAGTGAACTACATTTGTGGTTACTGAATTCTCATCAGAGCTTCTTCCACACTACTATATCAGTCAGACATCTCATGGACTCATCCTTCTGGGTTGTCCCACAGCACCAGTTTTGCATGCCTTGCTTCATGTAATGAGCTTCAACTGGTTATCCTTTCTCCATATGATAATATACATGTTTCAGTGTTTCATGTTTCAATGCTTTTCTTTCCTAGCATCCCATCCTCACTTTCTCCCACCTCGTCTCAAATTCTTTTCTTTATATATGTGTCACTTTCATTGTCTCGCTTATAGCATCGTTGTTACCTCTTTCTAAATTTCATGTATAAGGTTTCATGTATTGTGTTGGTGTTTCTCTTTCTGGCTTGCTTCCCTCTGTATAATAGGCTCCAGTTTCATCCACCTAATAGCAATGACTCAAACGTGTCCCTTTTTTAATAGCTGAATATTCCACTGTGTATATGGATAGCATCATCCTTAACCATTCAACTTCGAACCAGACATCAAGGTTGTTTCATGCAATGAACATTGTAGTACATATGTTTCATTGAATTCTAGTTGTTTTGGTGTGTATACCCAGAAGTGGGTTCGCTGGGTCATATGGTAATTCTATTTTCTTTTTTTTTTTTTAAGGAATCTCCACACTGTCCTCTACACTGCCCATACTAGTGTGCCTTCACACTGACAATGTTAGAAGGTTCCCTTTCTCCGCCCCCTTTCCAGCATTGTTGGCTTGTAGAGGTTTTTGATGGCAGTTTTTGATGGTAGCTTTTTGGCCAGTGTGAAATGGTACCTCACTGTACTATTGATTTGAGTTTCTCTGATAATCAGTGATTTTCTTGTGTTTGTTAGACAGCTTTATGTCTCCTTCTGAGAAATCTCTTTAGTTCTTTGTCCCACGTTTTGATTGGATTGCTTATTTTTCTGGTATTGAAATGCATGAGCTGCTTGTATATTTCGGAGATTAGTTTGTTGTCAGTTACTTTGTTTACTATTAATTTCTCCCATTTGGAAGGCTGTCTTTTCACCTTGAGTATTGTTTCCTTCATTGTGTAAAACTTTTAAGTTTAATGAGCTCCCATATTTGTTTTAGTTTTTATTTCCATCACTCAGCTGTGTCACAGAGAATCATGCTGTGATTCGTGTTAGAGTCTGTTCTGCCTATGTTTTCCTCTGAGAGTTATATAATTTCTAGACTTATGTTTATTTCTTTAGTCCATTTTAAGTGTATTGTTGTATAGGGTGGTAGAATGTGTTTTAGCGCCATTGTTTTACAGTTGTTGACCATTTTCCCCAGCAGCGCTTTTTAAAGTCGTTGTCTCTCCTCCATTATACATTTTTGCCTCCTTTGTCAAAGATAAAGTGTCCATATGTGTGTGGATATGTCTCTGGGCTTTCTATATTGTTCCTTTGATCTGTATTTTTGTCTTGTGATGGTACCTTTCTTTCTTGATGACTGTAGCAAACCTGAAGTCAGGCAGGTTGATTCCACTATTTCCATTCTTCTTTTTCAAGATTGCTTTGGCTATCAGAGGTTGAAATTGTTTGTTCTTGTTCTGTGGAAAAAACAACAACAACAACAGCAACACTGGGAGATAGCGGTGAACCTATGGTGTTTTGGCTGGTGTACTCATTTTCATATATTGATTCTTCTGATCTAAGAACCTGACATATTTCTCTGTTTCTATTATCTTTATTTCTGCAGTGTTTTAGGTTTCGATATATAGATTCAGGTCTTTTGTTTCTTCAGGTAAATTTATTCCTAAATACTTTATACTTCTCTTTTCAATGGATAATGGAATTTTTTCCTTTAAAATTCTGAAGCATTATCAGTTAATGGGTCAGAGAGTTCTTTAACAGTTTCCTTTCCGTGAGAAGCTGGGTATGAACTGTAGTCTTCTTTTGAACTTGAAAGCTTATTTTCAAGAGGTAGTGGTGTAAGTCTTTTCAAGGTTTGCTGTAAAGGCATGCCATAAAGCAGGTAGCTTCAATAAATGTTTTCTAATACTTCCAGGGACCTAGCCAGTAATAAAAGGGTTATCAGATTTGCTTTCTTCTGAGGCCTCTTTTGGATGGTGGCACATCATCACACGGCTTTGTCTTCACATATAAATGTCTCTGTTTTTTTTGTGTCTGCTCTCCTTTCCTTATAAAAACCCAGTTCTGTGTATCAAAATATCTACATAAAAACCCTATTGGCAAAAAGGCTCAGAAAGAAATTATACATTGCTCACAATTTTGACTCTGTACAAAGTAAAGTAAGTTCAGTTCAGTAGCTCAGTCATGTCCGACTCTCTGTGACCCCATGAATCACAGCATGCCAGGCCTCGCTGTCCATCACCAACTCCCAGAGTTCATTCAAACTCATGTCCATCGAGTTGGTGATGCCATCGGCTTCAAAATATACATTTTGAGAGGACAAAATTATTCTACAATATTGATTTTCCTCTTTTGACTTGTGACTGTTGTATACTAATCTGTCTCTGAGTGTTCACCACACTGATCAGATCTACCCAATTCAGAATGAAGATTGTTAAGAAAAATGGGTTGTTTGGGACTCATACAACTGTAAACAAGATTCAGAGTTTCTTGCCAACCTCGATATCCTATACATAAAGACATTAGGGAAAGAAGAATATTTATTTTGTATAAGTATTAAACCAAACTGTGATGCACATATACAAACGACAAAATGTTTGCAAAGTCAAAATACATATCTATTATATATGTATACTAGCAAAGTATTGCAGCTTCAGCTTTAGCATCAGTCCCTCCAATGAACATTCAGGATTGATCTCCTTTAGAATGGACTGGTTGGATCTCCTTGCAGTATAAGTGACTCTCAAGAGTCTTCTCCAACACCACAGTTCAAAAGCATCTATTCTTCGGCAATCAGCTTTCTTCACAGTCCAACTCTCACATCCATGCATGACCACGGGAAAAACCATTGCCTTGACTAGACGAACCTTGGTTGGCAAAGTAATGTCTCTGCTTTTTAATATACTATCAAGGTTGGAAAGGTTGGTGGCGGGAGGAGAAGGGGACGACGGAGAATGAGATGGCTGGATGGCATCACCGACTCTGTGGACATGAATTTGAGTGTACTCCGGGAGTTGGTGATGGACGGGGAGGCCTGGCATGCTGTGATTCATGGGGTCGCGGAGAGTCGGACACGACTGAGCGACTGAACTGAACTGAACTGAACTGATACTAGCAAATCAGTTCATTACAATGTTTTCAAAGTTATAAGTATTCTTCAAATAGACCTGATGACATCTGTCACAGTAATTTGGTCCTTAATTAACTTGATAATCGGGATAGCCGTAAGTGTTTGCTAATTTGATTTTATTATTATTATTGTAAATGTATTTATTTTAATTGGAGGCTGATTACTTTATAATATTGTATTTGTTTTGCCATACATTGACATGAATCCGCCCCGGTCCACATCTTGACCGCCCTCCCACCTCCCTCCCCATCTCATCCCTCTGGTTCATCCCAGTGCACCAGCTAATATTTTTTTATACTGGAAAAGGGTAATCTTTTCTTGTACACCTGAGAGAATGTGGTTTTCAAATGAGGCACTCTCTGATCCACATAACTGAAAAATAGGATGCTACTGCTAAAAATACCCAATATTATTAGGCTAAGTTTTTTTCCAAAGATTGGCATTTAAAAACTAGAGGTTTTCATTGCAGAACAATGCAAGACGTGTGGCTTATGACTTTACTTACACCAAACTCCTCAAAGTTTTCAACACAGCACTCTTAGAGGAAACGTAAGTGAGAATTGTGATTAGGTGTTGAAACTATCTTGTTGTCAGATCCTCTGTTATTGAGGTAAAGTCACGGTCAGGTAATACTGTTTCTGTAAACCTGTACTGAAGCAAATATCAATCCGTATCCTGAAAAGAAGTATGCTAAAATGACTTTCATCATCCAACATCCTGGTTAAGAGGAGGGTTTCTTTCTGAAGGCTGGTTATCCTGTCTGGGTTCAGGCTAGATCTCAATGTCTGGTCTTGGGTCTCCCATCAGTGCCCAGTCCCAGCTGAAGGGGAAGCTGTCTCTTCTCTGTGTCCTTCTCTTTCCAAAGTTCTCATACATTGGCCAGTCATTTTAATGAGGGAATCAGGTGCCCGAAGGACTGTTGGGCCTCTGTCTTCTCATACTATCCAGAAGAGAGCTGGGCGTCATAGACTGTTACCCCTACAGTTTGCCACAACCATTAGATCATGAAGGTGAGCATCGGACATGTTGGCTACTTTTTCGAACCGTGGTAAAGGCCTCAGTGAATGGCTCCATCAAGGGAACTGTGCCTCTGCAATACACAGACTTTTGCCTAACCCGAAGTTCTGCCTTTCACTACCTGGCCCTAGGGTAGAAGGCCTAGAAAGCCCTAATCAATGGGAGCAACATATATTCTAGTACATGCCATTGAACGTGTGACTGTGATAGGAGTTGTATTTCCAACTTCACTAATAATCTTGAGCTAAGATCTGCAGATCTATGTCCGTCATGTCTCTATTAGAACACCTTCCTTGAATAAATATTTGACCTACGATACAAGTTGGTAACTTGAACAATCATGGTCCATTTTGAATAGGATCAGATAATGACTTTCAACTCACATTTTATTTTTTATTTTATTTTATTTTTTAATTTTTATTGGAAGCTAATTATTTTACTCACACTCTACTAAAGTCACGCTCAAAATTCTTCAAACCAGGCTTCAGCAATATGTGAACCGTGGACTCACAGATGTTCAAACAGGTTTTAGAAAAGGCAGAGGAATGAGATATTAAATTGCAAACATCGGCTGGACCATGGAGAAAGCAAGAGGGTTCCATAAAAACGTCTCTTTCTGCTTCATTGACTATGCCAAAGCCATTGACTGTGTGGATCACAATAGACTGTGGAACATTCCGAAAGAGATGGGAATACCAGACCACCTGAACTGCCTCTTGAGAAACCTGTATGCAGGTAAGGAAGCAACAGTTAGAACTGGTCATGGAACAACAGACTGGTTCCAAATAGGAAAAGGAGTACATCAAGTTTGTATATTGTCAGCCTGCTTATTTTAATTCTATGCAGAGTACATCATGAGGAACGCCGGGCTGGAAGAAGCATGAGCTGGAATCAAGATTGTCGAGAGAAATGTCAATAATCTCAGATATGCAGATGACACCACCCTTATGGCAGAAAGTGAAGAGGAACTCAAAAGCCTCTTGATGAAAGTGAAAGAGGAGAGTGAAAAGTTTGGCTTGAAGCTCAACATTCAGAAAATGAAGATCATGGCATCTGGCCCCATCACTTCATGGGAAATAAATGGGGAAACAGTGGAAACAGTGTCAGACTTTATTTTTTAGGGCTCAAAAATCACTGCAGATGCTGATTGCAGGCAGGAAATTAGAAGACGCTTACTCCTTGGAAGGAAAGTTATGACCAACGTAGATAACATATTAAAAAGCAGAGACATTACTTTGCCAACCAAGGTCCATCTAGTCAAGGCTATGGTTTTTCCCATTGTCATGTTTGGACGTGAAAGTTGGACTGTGAAGAAAGCTGATCGCCAAAGAATTAATGCTTTTGAACTGTGGAGCTGGAGAAGACTCTTGAGAGTCCCTTGGACTGCAAGGAGATCCAACCAGTCCATTCTAAAGGAGATCAGTCCTGAATGTTCACTGAAAGGACTGATGCTAAAGCTGAAACTCCAATACTTTGGCCACCTCATGCGACAAGTTGACTCACTGGAGAAGAGTCTGACACTGGGAGGGATTGGGGGTGTGAGGAGAAGGGGACGACAGAGAATGAGATTGCTGGATGGCATCACCGACTGGATGTTCATGAGTTTGAGTGAACTCCGGGAGTTGGTGATGGACAGGGAGGCCTGGCATGCTGTGATTCATGGGGTCTGAAAGAGTCGGACACGACTGAGCTACTGAACAGTACTGACCTGAACTGGATTATTTTACATTATATTGGTTGGTTTTGCCATACATTGACATGAGTCCACCCCCGGTGTACATGACTTCCCCTTCCTGAACCCACCTCCCACCTCCCTCCGCCCCTTATGATCCCTCTGGGTCATCCCCGCACAGCAGACTCGAGCATTCTGTAGCATGCATTGACCCTGAACTGGCGATTCGTTTCACATATGATAATATACATGTTTCAATGCCATTCTTCCAAATCATCCCACCCTCACCCTCTCCCACAGAGTCCCAAAGACTGTTTTATCCATCTGTGTCTCTTTTGCGGTCTCATGTATAGGTTTATCATTTCCATCTTTCTAAATTTCATATATATGCGTTACTATACTGCATTGGTGTTTTTCTTTCTGGCTTATTTTACTCTGTATAATAGGCTCTAGTTTCATCCACCTCATTAGAACTGATTCCAATGCATTCTTTTTAATGGCTCAGTAATACTCCATTGTGTATATGTACCAAAGCTTTCTTATCCTTTCATCTGCAGATAGACATCTAGGTTGCTTCCGTGTCCTGGCTATTATAAACAGTGCTGCGATGAACACTGGAGTACATGTGTCTCTTTCAATTCTGGTTTCCTCGGTGTGTATGCCCAGGAGTGCGATTGCTGGATCGTATAGTGGTTCTATTTCCAGTTTTTTAAGGAACCTTACACTGTTGGTGGGAATGCAAACTAGTTCAAATCACTTTTTCTAAATTCAAATATTATTATTTATATCATCACCTGATTAAAGTTTCTGTCACCTTGTAACTGAAATATTTTACTTCTCATCACGTTTTCAAGGACCCAAATATTGCAAATGATGGAACCATTTATTTGTTCACTGCTTGAGGTACAGCTGACTTGTAATATTGCTTTAAGCAATTTTATTTTATAAAAATTATACAACCTTCTATTACTTTTTTGTAATATATCAAAATGAATGACACTTATGTGTACATAAATCCCTGCATTTTTAGACTTCCTTCAGATTTAGGTCAACAGAGAGCACCAAGTAGAATTATTTTATCTTCTTCACTCCTTTTTCATAAATTAGTTTTAAAAAAATTAAGTGGACGATAAGCATAATCCAATATTGGGATGGGTTTTGTCATATACACATATTAGTGACCCATAATTATGCAAGGAGAAGTTCATTTTTAGTTCAACCTTAAAGAAAGCCAGTGCCAAAGAATGCTCACACTACCACACAATTGCAATCATCCTTCTACTACTACTACTACTACTACTACATCACTTCAGTCGTGTCCGACTCTGTGCAATCCCATAGACGGCAGCCGACCAGGCTCCCTTGTCCCCGGAATTCTCCAGGCAAGAACACTGGAGTAGGTTTCCATTTCCTTTTCCAATGCATAAAAATGAAAAGTGAAAGTAAATTTGCTCAGCCGTGTCCAACTCTTAGCGACCGCATGGACTGCAGCCTACCAGGCTCCTTTGTCAATGGGATTTTCCAGCCAAGAGAACTGGGGTGGTTGCCATTGCCTTCTTACACACTAGCAAAATACTGATCGAAATTCTCCAAAATAGGCTTCAACAGTACATAAACCATGAACTTCCAGGTGTTTAAGTTTGATTTTTAAAAGTCAGAGGAACCAGAGATCAAATTGTCAATAACTTTTGGATCAACAACACAGGAAGAGAGTACCAGAACAAAAAAGTCTACTCCTGCATCAACGACTGAACCAAAACCATTGACTCTGAATCACAACAAACTATGGAAAATTCCTCAAGGGATGATAATACAAGACCACCTGACCTGCCTCCTGAAAAATTCTGTATGCAGGTCAAGACGCCACAGTTAGAACTGGAAATGGAAAAACAGTCTGAATCCAATGGGAAAGGAGTATGTCAAGGCTGTATACTGACATGCTGATGATGTAAATTATATGCAGATTACATCATGCGAAATGCCTGGTTGCATAAACACATGCTGGAATCAAGATAGCCAGGTGAAATATCAATAATCTCTTATCTGGAGATGGCACCATGTCTATGGCAGAAAGGGAAGACGGACTACATAGCCCCTTGATGAATCTGAAAGGGGAGAGTGAAATAGATGACATAAAACTCAAAACTAAGAAAACGATGATGTCAACCGGTCTCATCATTTCATGGCAAATAGAAGGGGAAAAAATGGAAAGAATGAGAGACTTTTTTTTTTTTTTTTGGCCAGGAGTGGGTTTTGTGTGTGGAGATGTATTCAAAATCACAGCAGATTGGAAATGCAGCCATACAATTAAAATATGCTTTCTCTTTGGTAGAAAAATATGACCAAACCAGATAGCATATCAAATATCAGAGAGATTACTTTCCAAAATATTTCTGTCTAGTCAAAGTTATAATTTTATCGGTAGTCATGTATGGACGGGAGAGTTGGACTATAAAGAAAGCTGAGCTATTTGGACTATAAAGAAAGCCAAAGAATTGATGCTTTTGAAGTCTGATGTTGGAGAAGAGGCTTGAGAGTCTTTTGGATGGCAAGGAGATCCAAGCAGTCCACCCTAAAGGAACTCAGTCCGGCATATTCAATGGAAGGAATGATGCTGAAGCTGAAACTCCAATACTTTGGACTTGTGGTATGAAGAACTGACTCATTGGAAAAGACCCTGACACTGGGAAAGGTTCAGAGTGGGAGGATAACAGTGGATAGAAGATGAGATGATTGGAGAGCATCACCGACTTAATGAACATGAGTTTGAGTAAACTCGATGAGTTGGTGATGGACGGGGAGGACTGGCATGCTGCAGTGCATAGGGCCACAAAGATTTGTCAATGATTGAGCCACTGAACTGCACTGAACTAAGCATAGCTCTACCCTTCAGAACAAAAATCAGTTTCCCTTAGTCAGTCGTTCCCATCAGAAAGCTTCCACAACCTCGAATGAAAGCCATAATCTCAGAAAACTAACCAAACTGATCACATGGGACAGAGCCTTGTCTAACTCACTCAGTGAATCTATGTGCCATGCTTGTAGGGCCACCCAAGATGGACGGATCATGGTAATGGGTTCTGACAAATCGTGGTCCTTGGAGAAGGGAATGCAAAACCTCGTCAGTATTCTTGCCTGAAGAAATCCATGGGCAGCATGTAAAGGCAAAATATAGCATACTGAAAGACAAACTCCAGGGTTGGTAGCTGCCCGATATCATATGGGAGATCAGTGCAGAAGAAACTCCAAAAAGAATGAAGTGATGGAGCCAAAGCCAAAATAGTACCCAGTTGCAGATGTGACTAGTGATGGAAGAACACCCCAATGCTCTAAAGAGCAAGATTGCATAGGAACTTTAAAGATTAGGTCCATGAATCAAGGTATTTAAATAGGAAGGGGTCAAAACGGCGATGTCAAGAGTGAACATTGACATTTTAGGCATCAGGGAACTAAAATGGACGGGAATGGATGAATTTATCGCAGATGACCATTATGTCTACTACAGTGGGAAAGAATCCCTCAGAAGAATTGGAGTAGCCATGATAGTCAACAAAAGAGTCTAGAATGTAGTATTTGTTGGCAATCTGAAAAATGACAGAATGATCTCTGTTTCTTTCCAGGGGAACCCATTCAATAACGCACTAATCCAAGTCTGTGCCCTGACCAGTCATGCTGAAGTAGCTGAACTAGAACAATTCTATAAAGACCTACAAGATTTTCTATAACTAACAAACAAGAGCGATGAACTTTCCATCATAGGGGAATGGAATGCAAAAGTAGGAAGTCAAGACATACCCGGGGTAACAGGTAAATTTGGCCTTAGAGTACAAAATGAAGTCTTCCAAAGGCTAACAGAGGTTTGCCAAGAGAACACACTGCTCATAGCAAACACCCTCTTCTGGGAACATGAGAGAATACTACAAATGTACGTCATCATATGGTTAATACTGAAATAAGATTGATTTCAAAAAATCTATTTGGAAGTCAGTAGAAGTTTGCAAACCATTCTCAAATTGAGATTTACTAATAGGTACTACAATTTAAGGATTGGGCGCAGGAGGAGAAGGGGACGACAGAGAATGAGATGGCTGGATGACATCACTGCCTTGATGGACATGAGTCTGAGTGAACTCCGGGAGTGGGTGATGGACACGGAGGCCTGGAAGCTCTGATTCATGGGGTCGCGGAGAGTCGGACACGACTGAGCGACTGAACTGAACTGACTGAAATCTCACACATAAAATCAAGGCACATACTTTCCTACATGAAATATGGTAGTCTTTCCATTTAATATTTCACCATTTAGGTGCAACTCTATCTAGCTGATATATGGAATTCTCTGTATCTGACTATTTAGATCTGCAAGCAGATTTACCTGCGTGCAATATGGAATTCTCTATATTTCAAATATAAAAACCTGTTGAGCAAGTTTTGACACAGAAATATGGATTTTTGTTCATTTCACATAAAAAATCAGGGTGCAGATTTTCTGACAAGGCATATAGGCTGTGTATCATACAGATATGAAAACTTGAGTGCAGCTTTTGTACATGATATGGAATTTTCTATTTATCAAATATGGAAATATCTCAGATACAATGACATGAAATAAAATCTTTATAATTTCATTTATGAAATCTGGACACTGATTTTTCTCCAAAATTTGCTACATGTTACATATGAAAAGATGGGTGTAGACTTCCCTGTATGAAATAAGGAATTCTCTGTATGACCCTTATCAAAATATGAGCACAGCTTTACTTTCTGAAATACGTGGTTCTTTACAGTTCACACTCTAAAATATGGCTGATGTTACTTTAAGGAAAATAGATAATGAGATGGAATTCTCTAAATATCTCTTGAAAATCCAGGCACAGATTTTCCTGCATAAAATATGGAGTTTTGGTATGGTATATAGTGGATATATTATATAGAGGAATTAAACACTGAATTCTTTAAAATACATTTATGAATATCAGTGTGCATATTTCCCTACATGATATGTGTAATTCTTTGTGTTACCATTGGAAATATGGGTAATCATATTTCTTGCATTGAATATTGAATTCTCTATACTTCACACAATTAAATATTAGCAAGCGTTTTCGAGGCATTCAATTTCAAATGTGAAATATGGAATTCGATATGTTTCACATGTGAAAATCAAAGTGTAGATTTTCCTAAAAGAAACATGCGATGAGGTCTATTTTACAGATGACAGAATATATATATACATATATATATTTCCTTGCCATATGAAATTCTGATATTTCATAATAAAAAATCTGTATTATTAGTTTCTGCCATAAATATGTAATTTTCTGTAATTCTCATATAGAAATCTGGAGATAGCCCTTCATAATGAAATATGAAAAGCCTCCATGTATCCTATAGAAATGTGTGAACTGATTATCAGGCAAGAAATATGAATTTTTTCATGTATGACATATGGAAATCATGACCCAGGTATTACCGCAAAAACCATGGAAAACATTCTCTATATTTCCTATAGGAAAATGCCCTAAAATGTGGAATTCTCTATATTTCACATTTGAAATCTGACCACATAGTATTTACATGAGATATAAATACTCTCTACATCACATACAAAAATATCTGCTAAAATGTTCATAGATGAAGACTGAAATTTATGAACATCACATATGAAAAATCATTTCCACAAGAAATCTAGGATTCTGTACATTTCAGACACCAAAATCAGTGCAGTCATAGTCCTACATAAAATATGGAATTCTGTATATTTCACATCTGAAAAAATCATGGTGACAATTTTACTCAATTAAATATCAAACTCTGTATATGTTACATGTGAAAATCTTGATGCTTCTTTTAGTCCATAATACATTGAATTTTCTGGCATTTCACGTTATAAGCATCTGGATGCTATTTTTCGTACCCAAAATGTGGATTTCTCTTTATAGCATATAAGAAAATCTGGGTGGTGATATTCTTAAATGAAATATGGAATCCTCTATATTTCACATATGAAACCTTGGCATTGGTTTTCTTCCTTTTTTAATCTTTTTTTTATCATATTCTTTTTTGATTTTCTTAAATTTTAATTGGAGGCTAATTGCTTTACATTATTTATTGGTTTTGCCATACATTGGCATGAATCTGCCCCCGGTCTAAATGTGTTCCCTATCTTGAATCCCCCTTCTACCTCCCTCCCCATGTCATCCCATGTGACACTCCAGTGCAGCAACCCCAAGCATCCTGTATCACGATATTTTCTTACCCCAAATGTGGAGTTCTCCTTATATCATATACGAAAATCTGGGTGGTGATTTTCTTAAATGAAATATGGAATTATCTATATTAACATATGAAAACATTGGCATTGGTTTTCTTAAGATACAGAAAATCGTTATGGAATTGAAATCATGTCTATTTTGCAAATGAAAATCTGCCCACCACTCTTTCTTCAAGAGATATGGAATTCTTGATATTACTCAAACATATATCAAGAGAATCAATTTTCACCCTGAAATACAGAATTCTCTGTATTTCCTGTATAAAAATCTCAGTTAATCCTCCTTCATGGAAGTAGGGCTTCTCTATATTTCACAGTTGAAGATCAGAAATGAGCTTTTCCTGTAAGAAATATGGAAAGCTCTATATTTCATAAGAACCACTGGGTCTTCAGCTACTGAAACACCTGTCTCCCCTATTTGCACTTTGAAACTGTTGCTCAAGAAAATAGCTTCCATTTAGGGCATGCTTGTGTTGATCAGGTCTTGTAGGTCTTCATAGAACCGTTCAGCTTCGGCTTCTTCAGAGTTACTGGTTGGGGCATAGGCATGGATTACTGTAATATTGAATGGTCTGCCTTGGAAACGAACAGAAATCATTCTGTCGTTTTTAAGATTGCATCCAAGTACTGCATTTTGGACTCTTTTGTTGACTATGATGGCTACTCCATTCTATGGGATTCCTGCCCACAGTAGTAGATATAATGGTCATCTGAGTTAAATTCACCCATTGCAGTCGATTTTCATTCACTGATTCCTAGAATGTCTATGTTCACTCTTGCCATCTCCTGTTTGACCACTTCCAATTTGCCTTGATTCACGGACCTAACATTTCAGGTTCCTATGCAATATTGCTCTTTACAGCACTGGACCTTGCTTCTATCACCAGACACATCCACAACTGGGTATTGGTTTTGCTTTTGCTCCATACCTTCATTTCTTCTAGAGTTATTTCTCCACGGATATACAGTAGCAAACTGGGCACCTACCGACCTGGGGAATTCCTCATTCAGTATCCTATCATTTTGCCCTTTGATGCTGTTCCTGGGGTCCTCAAGGCAAGTACACTGAAGTGGTTTGCCATTCCCTTATCCAGTGGACCACATTCCGCTGTGGTCCATGTGATCAGATCGACTAGTTTCCTGTGATCATGATTTCAGTGTGTCTACCCTCTGATGCCCCCTCAAAATACCTACCGTCTTATTTGGGGTTCTCTTACTTTGGGCATGGGATATCTCTTCACAGCTGCTCCGATGATGCTGTGAAAGTGCTGCACTCAATATGCCAGCAAATTTGGAAAACTCAGCAGTGGCCACAGGACTGGAAAAGGTCAGTCTTCATTCCAATCCCAAAGAAAGGCAATAACAAAGAATGCTCAAACTACCGCAAAATTTCACTCATCTCACACGCTAGTAAAGTCATGCTCAAAATCCTTGAAACCAAGCTTCAGAAATATGTGAACCGTGAAATCCCAGATGTTCAATCAGGTTTTACAAAAGGCACACGCACCAGAGATCAAATTACCAACATATGCTTGATCATGGAGAAAGCAAGAGAATTCCAGAAAAACATCTATTTCTGCTTCATTGACTATGCCAAAGCCTTTTACTCTGTGGATCACAATAAATTGTGGAAAATTCTGAAAGAGATGGGAATACCAGGGTACCTGACCTGCCTCTTGAGAAACCTGTATACAGGTCAGGAAGCAACAGTTAGGACTGGACATGGAACAACGGACTGGTGCCAAATAGGAAAAGGAGTACGTCAAGGCTGTATATTGTCACTTTGCTTATTTAACTTACATGCAGAGTACATTATGAGGAACGCTGAACTGGAAGAAACACAAGTTGGAATCAAGATTGCTGGAAGAAATATCAATAACCTAAGATATCCAGATGACACAACCCTTATGGCAGAAAGTGAAGAGGAACTCAAAAGCCTCTTCATGAAAGCGAATGAGGAGAGTGAAAAGGTTGGCTTGAAGCTCAACATTCAGAAAACAAAGATCTTGGCACCTGATCCCATCACTTCATGGGAAATAGATGAAAAACAATGGAAACAGTATCAGATTTTATATTTTTGGGCTCCAAAATCACTGCTGATGCTGATTGCAATCAGGAAATTAAAAGACGCTTACTCCTTGGAAGGAAAGTAATGACCAACCTAGATAGTATATTAAAAAGCAGAGACATTTCTTTACCAATAAAGGTTCATCTAGTCAAGGCTATGGTTTTTCCCGTGGTCATGAATAGATGAGAGAGTTGGACTGTGAAGAAAGCTGATCACCCAAGAATTGATGCTTTTGAACTGTGGTTTTGGAGACAACTCTTGAGAGTCCCTTGGACTGCAAGGAGATCCAACCAGTCCGTTCTAAAGGAGATCAAACCTGGGTGTTCTTTGGTAGGACTGATGCTAAAGCTGAAACTGCAATACTTTGGCCACCTCATGCGACAAGTTGACTCACTGGAAAAGACTCTGGTGCTGGGAAAGTTTGCTGGCGGGAGGAGAAGGGGACGACAGAGAATGAGATGGCTGGATGGCATCACCGACTCTGTGGACATGAGTTTATGTGAACTCCGGTAGTTGGTGATGGAAAGAGAGGCCTGGCTTGCTGTGATTCATGGGGTCGCGGAGAGTTGGACACAACTGAGCGACTGAACTGAACGGAACTGTGTTGATCAGAGATGGGCACAGGCTCATTGCAGCCAGAGTGCCCCTGAGGAAATGCCTTTAAATTCCATTTGATTGGCTCTTGAAGTGTTTGGAAGGTCAGCGTGTAGAAGCCAGGCCCTTCCCACCAACATACTATGCATGGGTGATGACAAAATGATCTTGCTGTGTGTCTCACCTTCCCTTCTGGTAGTGTCCACAAGTAATCAATTGGTGGGGAGTGATTGAAGCCTGTGGGCCTGCTGTGTCAGCCAGTTGCTGTGCTTCCAGGCCCACAACCTTTACAAACCTGGTACATGGTAAGGGCAACAAGGAAAGGAAGACCAGTGGAAGGCTGGAGTGTTTTTTAGGAGCCTGAATTTTCTTACTTGTGAGACTGGTTTTCATGTCACATGGGTCCTGCAACCTGCCGGGTCGGTGGGGCCATCAGGGACATTACAGAGAGCGGGGGTCAGGGGGCACCAGTCAAGGTGGTCACCCTCTTCAGGATGGAGGCTGTGGAGGAAGGAGAAACTTTGCAGGAAGGAGAAATAGTGGGGTTCCGGCAAGACCTCCAGCCACTGGTGGAAGACATCATCGAGACGGTGAACCTGGTGTCGGTTGGCGAGGAACAGGAGCTGCTGTACTTTCAAGAGCGTGAGAAGGACCCAGAAGAGCAGGACCAGGTACACCCAAGCCGTGGAGCCCCGAGGGATTGGCTCCCACTGCCCCCACTTCGTGCAGTGGAGGCATTGGCTTTCCCGCAGGTAGAGCTGAGTTGTGGGAGTGAAAATTACCGCAGGGCCTACTCTCCGCTCAGGTGGAAGAACCATCAGAGGAAAAGTGTCGCTTGTGGAATCATTGAGGGCATTCCTGGCTCCTGGGGCAAAGTCATATCCTTACTACCGCTTCTTAGGTTTGGTTGTTCAGGATAATAGAAGGAGCAGGAGCAGAAGGAGGAATATGGGTGAGGGCACAGGCAAACCCATGGGGTGGAGGGACGTGTGGGCTGGCAGGAGTGGCGCGCTCCAAAGTCACAGTGCCAGCCAAGCCAGGGCATGTCTCCACTTGTGTGTGTCTGAGCCATGACTCTGGGTGACTCCTCTTGGCCTGCATCTGAATGGAAGTGGTACCCTGGGGCTGGAACTCTGTGTGACCCGAGACAGTATGCCAGAACAGCATTCTCTAAGACTTATTACTGTAATTGTATGTTATCTGGGAAAGCAGCAGAAACATTCAGAAATGGTAGGGACCTAACAGAAGCAGAAGAGATTAAGAAGAGATGGCAAGAATACACAGAAGGACTGTACAAAAAAAAAAAACAAAAAACACTTCATGACCCAGATAATCACGAAATTACTCACCTAGAGCCAGACATCCTGGAAAGTGAAGTCTAGTGGGCCTTAGGAAGCATCATTATGAACAAAGATACTGGAGATGATGGAATTCCATTTGAACTATTTAAAATCCTGAAAAATGATGCTGTGAAAGTGATGCATGCAATATGCTGGCAAACTTTCAAAACTCAGCAGTGGACACAGGGCTGGGAAATATCAGATTTCACTCCAATCTCAAAGAAAAGCAATGGCAGAAAATGCTGAACTACAATACAATTGCACTCATCTCACACTCTACTAAAGTGTTCCTTAAAATTTTCCAAGCCATGAATCAGTAACATGGGAACCATGAATTTCCAGATGTTCAAGGTGGATTTAGAAAAGACAGAGGAACTAGAGATCATATGGCCAACATCCACTCGGTTTTCGGTAAAAGAAGAGAAATCCAGGAAATCATCTGTTTCTGCTTTATTGACTATGCCAAAGCCTTTGAATTGTGGATCACAATGAACTGTGTAATTTTTTTTTAAATATGTGAATACAAGACCACCTGAATTGCATATGGAGAAACTTGTATGAAGGTCAGGAAGCAATATGTAGAACTGGACATGGAACAACAGATTGGTTCCAAACAGGAAAAGGAGTACATCAAAGCTGTATATTTCACCCTGCTTATTTAACTTATATACAAATTACATCATGAGAAACACTGGTCTGTAGGAAACACAAGCTGGAATCAAGATTGCAGTGAGAAATATCAATAACCTCAGATATGCAGATGACACCAACCTTATGGCAGAAAGTGAAGAAGAATTAATAACCTCTTAATGAACGTGAAAGAAGAGAATAAAAAGTTGGCTTAAAGAACAACATTCAGATACTGGTCCCATCACTTCATGGCAAATAGATGGGGAAACAGTAGAAACAGAGGCTGACTTTGGTTTTCTGGGCTCCAAAATCACTGCAGAAGGTGATTGCAGCTATGAAATTAAAAGGCGCTTACTCTTTGGAAGAAAAGTTATGACCAACCTAGACATGATATTAAAAAGCAGAGAATGACTTTGCCAACAAAGGTCTGTCTAGTCAAGGCTGTGGTTTTTGCAGTAGTCGTGCATGGATCTGAGAGTTGGACTATAAAGAAAGCCGAGTGCAGAATGATTCTTTTGAACTGTGTTGTTGGAGAAGATTATTGAGAGTCCCTTGGACTTCCAGGAAATCCAACCAGTCCATTCTAAAGGAGATCTGTCCTGGTTGTGCATTTTAAGGACTGATGTTAAAGCTGAAACTGCAGTACTTTGGCCTTCAGATGCGAAGAGCTGACTCATTTGAAAAGACCCTGATGCTGGGGAAGATTGAGAGCAGGAAGAGAAGGGGACGACAGAGGATTAGATGGTGGATTAGATGGTTGGAGGGGATCATCGACTCGGTGGACTGCAGGTGTTGGTGACTGACAGGGAGGTCAGGCGTGCTGCCATTCATGGGGTCGCAAAGAGTCGGACACCACTAAGCAACTGAACTGAACTCAAGTGATAGTTGATTGGAGAAAGATACCTTTAAACTGGATGCCTTAATAAAATTCAGATTTTCTTGTACCTACAGCCATCATGGGAATGTAATTCAACATATCAATATAACCATTTAAAGATTTTGTAAAGCTTAAATTCCTGTGAGTGAAGAACTATCATTTTTAAAATAAATAAGTAAAGGAGATTTAAAAGAGCACGTATATTGTCATTCATTCATAACATATGGTAACATGTAAAAGACGTTGTGTGACAAATATAATGAATATTTTAAAGAACAATACAATAGAATTAAATACAATAAAAATTAAAACACTATAATATACAAAATGCACAAGTACATATGATGGGTCAACTAGACAGAGTAGATTGTTCATGGTTCTGTCCCAACTCTTTTAAGGTAATTTTTCTTTTGGGGAAAATTTTTCAATCTTTAGACATGCACATGTGCAGCAAAATATAATGTACAGTCACTTTCAATTTTTATTGCTGTCTTCTTAATAAGTGTGTTATGAATTTGGATGTAGTATTCCGATATTGGCATTGCATTTGTCATTAAGGTTTACACATTTACAGTTCTACTTTTCACTTCCAAGATAATGTGAACATTAAGAATAATGATGTTTATTAAAAAAGCTAATATGCTTGTAAAACTTAATTTTTTTGGAGTATGGTTGTTTTCCATTATTTTGTTAGTTTCCCCCCTAAAGCAAATTTAGGGAATGCTGCAGTCCTTCACGTTATAAAGTCTAGTAAACGAGATAGTGACTAAAGAGCAACCATACATCTATCTCCATGTTTTTGACTACTTTCTAAATCTGGTCACCACAGTGCATTAAGACTTCCCTGTGCTGTGCATATAGATCAGAAGTACATGTGTGTCTGTTGTAATCTCCTAATTCCTGCTACCACCAGGCACTGCATCCTTGATAACCGTATATTTCTTCTCCATTGCTGTGTCCCTATCTATGCTTCTCATAGAGAATCATCTATTCCAGTTTTACCTAGATCCCATATATTTGTGTTAATATCTGATATTTCTTTTCCTCTTTTGTCTTAGCTTTATTGTATCTGACACTGTCTCTGTCCTTCTGCATCTATGAAATTTACCTGATTTCATTCCATCTTAAGACTATGGTATGTATGTCCCAACTCATTTTATCCATTCCTCTCTAGATGAATGGATATTTCTGTTGCTTCCATGTCCTGCTATTGCAAATAATGCTGCCATCAATATTGAGGTTGTGCATCTTTTGGAATTATGATTTTCCTCATGAAAATTATTGACAATTATTGGATTTCTTGAACATATGGTAGCTTCATTCTTATTTTTAAACGATCCCCTATATTCTTCTCCATCCTAATCTATCAATGTGCATTCCTAACAACAGTACAGGATTGTTCTGTATACTTAGAACCCTCTCTTAGCATTTTTTGTGTTGATTATTTTTTATAAAGGTTATTCAGACACATGTGAGTTGATACCACCATTGAAGATTTTATTTCCCTTTCTCTCACAGTTAGTGATGCTGAACATTTTTAAAAATATTATTGGACATCTGTATATCTTCTTATTAGAAGTGTCTATTTCATCACCTATTCATTTGTTTCAGCTGGGTTGTTCATTTGGCTGTTATTGAGCCACATGAGCTGCTTCCATATTTTGGAGATTCTTCTGTTGTCATTATCTTCAGTTGCAAATGTTTTTCCCATAATGAGACTTCATTTCTGTCTTGCCTATTGGTTTCCTGTGCAACATATTTAAGTTTAGTTAAGTCTCTTTATGTATTTTTGGTTTTATTTTCATTTCCCAAGGAGGTAGTTAAAAAAAAAAAAAGTTGATGCTGCATTCCATGTCACAATGTATTCTACCTATGCTTTTCTCAAATATTATTGATTTACAGTTTCTGTACTTATAAGTAGGTCTTTAATCCATCTTGAATTTGTCTTATTCTATGGTGCTAAGAAGTGACTAAATGTGATCCAATGGAGCAGGGAATGGCACACCACCCCATTTTTCTTGCTATGGCACCTCTATAAACTGTATAAAAAGGCAACAATGTGCAATACCAAAAAATGAGTCTCCCAGGATGGTAGATACCTAATATGCTACTTGAGAGAAGCAGAGATTAATAACTAACGTTTCCAGAAAGCAGCAAGTGGTTGCCCAAAAATGGAAATAAGCCTCATTGTATATATGTCTGGAGATGGAAGTAAAATGAAATGCTGTAAAGAACAGTATTGCAGGGCAACCTAGAATGTTAGATCCATGAACATTTTAAATTGAATGAGGTATAACAGGAGATGGCAACAGCCAACTCTTTGAAAAAGATCCTGGTTCTGGGAAAGATTGAAGGCAGCAGGAGAAGGGGAAAACAAAGATGAGATGATTGGATGGCATCACCTATGCAATAGATATGAACTCTGGCAAACTCCAAGAGGTGGTGAGGGACAGGAAAGACTGGCATGCTGCAGTTCACGGCATCCTAAAAAGTGAGACACGATTCAGCCACAGAAGAATAACCAGGTCGTGTTCTAACTGTATTCTAATACTTATAGCTGTCCGGATTTTCCAGCTTAACTTGTCAAATATATTATCTTCTTGCCATTGAATATTGTTGCCTCCTTTGTCAAAGATTAGGTGATCATTGAAAGAGATTATTTTAGTGTTTTCTATCTGTTCCAATGGCTTTAATCCCAATATTGTGCTAATTGCATGGCATTTTCAAAACTATACGTTTTTTGTATAGACTGAAGTGAGGAAACCTGAGTCCTGCAGCTCAGTTTCTCTTTCCCAAGTTTGCATGGTTATTCAAATCTTTGTTTTTCCATCAAGTTGTAAATATTTTTCTTTTTGGTTCTATTCTGTGAAAAATGTCATTGGTACTTTAATAGGGATGACACTGAATTTGCAAACTCCTTTTCGTAGTGTAGCCATTTTCACCTATTGAATTTTAAAGCCCCCAAAATAGTATAGCTCTTATTTCATTTCTGTCACCTTTCTTAAAAAAAAAAAAAAAAAGTATCTATTTTAATTGAAGGCTGATTACTTGACAATATTGTAGTGGTTTTTGCCATTCATTGACATGAATCAACCATGGGTGTACATGTGTTCTCCATCCTGAACTCCCTCCCACTTCCCTCTCCATCCCACCCCTCAGGGTCATTCCAGTACACCAGCCCTGAGCACCCTGTCTCATGCATCAAACCTGGACTTGTGATCAATTTCACATATGGTAATATACATATTTCAATGTTATTCTCTCAAACCATCCCACCCTTGCCTGCTCCCACAGAGTCCAAAAGTCTGTTTTTTACATCTGTGTCCATTTTGCAGTCTCAAATACAGGCTCATTGTTACCATTTTTCTAAATTCTATTTGTGTTAATATTCTCTATCGCTGTTTTCCTCTCTGACTTAATTCACTCTGTATAATAGGCTCTAGTTTCATTCACCTCATTAGAACTGATTCAAATGCATTGTTTTTAATAGCTGAGTAATATTTTATTTTATTTTTTCAGTGAGTCAACTCGCCGCATGAGGTGGCCAAAGTATTGCAGTTTCAGCTTTAGCATCAGTCTTTCCAATGTACACCCAGGATTGATCTTCTTTAGAATGGGCTGGTTGGATCTCCTTTCAGTACAAGGGACTCTCAAGAGTCTTCTAAAATACAGGAGTTCAAAAGCATAATGTTTTGGGCAATCAGTTTTCTTCACAGTCCAACTCTCACATCCATACATAACCACAGGAAAAACCACAGCCTTGACTAGATTGACCTTGAGTGAATTTCAGGAGTTGATGATGGACAAGGAGTCCTGGCATGCTGTGATTCATGGGGTTGCAGAGAGTCGGACACGAAAGAGTGACTGAACTGATGTGAACTGAGTATTCCATTGTGTATATGTACCAGAGCTTTCTTATTCATTTGTCTGCCGATGGCTATCTCAGTTGCTTCCATGTCCTGGTGGTTGTTAGCAGTGCTGCAATGAACAGTGGGGTACAAATCTCTTTCTTAATTCTGGTTTCCTCGGTGTGTATCCTCAGCAGTGGAATTGATCTGCCATATGGAAGTCCTATTTTCCAGTTTTTTTAAGGAATCACCACCCTGTTCTCCACAGTGGCTGTACAAGTTTGCATTCCCACCAACAATGTAAGAGAGTTACGTTTTCTCTGCACCCTCTCCAAAGGGCTTATCATTTTTATTTGTCTCATCCATACCTTATTATTTCTGTCACAAAAGTCCTTTTTCAGTTTAGGCAGGATTATTCCCAAGTATTTCATTTTTCCTGTTACAATGGTGAATCAGATTATTTCCTTAATTTTTGTTTTTGGTTTTCTCTTGTTATGTATAGGAATGCAGGAGACAGTTTCCTGTTTATTTTTCTTTAATCCAACAACTTTCCTAAAGTCACTGTTGTTAATTTTCTGGTGACATCTTAGGATTCTGTGACATAATAAATTGTGTCGAAAAACAGTGACTCTTATTTTTCAGTTAGCTGGTAATTTGTTTTTTCTTCTTCTTCTTCACTGATTGCTGTAGCTAACAAACCCAAGATTATTTTGAGTAACAGTGGTGAGAGCGGCAAACTTTAACTTTCTCATGATCTTAGGCAAAATATTTTCAGTTTTCACCTATGAGAAGCATTTTAGTGGTGGGTTTATCCATACATGGCCTTTATTAAGTTGAAGATGATCCTCTCTGTTCCCACTTCCTGCACAGGGTTTTTCATAAATAAGTGTTTAATTTTGTCCAAGGTTTTTTCTGCATCTGTGTCTTAGATGTGTTCAACAACTCTCCTTAGAAACGTTTATTAACTTTCATTGTTCTTTTCTCATCTGGCCACCTGATGCAAAGTGCTGTCTCATTAACTAGTGCCCTGATACTGGGAATCAGTGCAGTTCAGTTCAGTTCAGTCGCTCAGTCGTGGCCTACACTCTGCGACCCCAGGAATCACAGCACGCCAGGCCTCCCTGTCCATCATCAACTCCCAGAGTTCACTCAAACTCATGTCCACAGAGTCGGTGATGCCATCCAGCCATCTCATTCCCCATCGTCCCCTTCTCCTCCCACCCCCAACCTTTCCCAGCATCAGAGTCTTTTCCAGTGAGTCAACTCGTCGCATGAGGTGGCCAAAGTATTGCAGTTTCAGCTTCAGCATCAGTCCTTCCAATGAACACCCAGGATTGATCTCCTTTAGAATGGATTGGTTGGATCTCCTTGCAGTCCAAGTGAATCTCAAGAATCTTCTCCAGCACCACAGTTCAAAAACATCAATTCTTCAGCGATCAGCTTTCTTCACAGTCCAAATCTCACATCCATACATGACCATGGGAAAAACCATAGCCTTGACTAGACGGACCTTTGTTGGCAAAGTAATGTCTGTGCTTTGTAATATACTATCTAAGTTGGTCATAACTTCCGTGGCTGCAATCAGCATCTGCAGTTTCCATCTATTTCCCATGAAGTGATGGAATTGAAGGTAAAAAGAGAAGTGGGTAGCAGATGATGAGAGAGTTAGATAACATCACAAACCCTATGGACATTAGTCTGAACAAATTCTGGGAGATAGGGAAGGTCAGACTGATTGGACACAGTCCATGGGGTGGCAAAGGGATGGGCAGGAATAACTGACTGAACAACAATAGCAAAAAATTCTTTCCTGTTATCGACAGTAGTGGATATCCGTGACTACTTCATTTTCAATCTCGCCATACCCTATCTATATCTCAGTTGCAGTACTTTCACCACGTGCCATGCAAAGATTCAGCCATGTTTATTGCTATTGCTGTCCCCCAAATGGACCAAAGTATATGTGATTTCTCAACTGTACATGATCCAATGGTCTCCTAAACATTCTCCAGCATCCATTTATTTTCCTCAGAAATCTCTACCTTGCTATAGACAGAGAAAATTGTCTCTCACTAGCGAAGCCATGGGATAGAAAGCAAGTTCTTGAGAATAAATACCTTTTCAGGATTCAATATTCTAACTTTGTCTCAGTCTTCACATTGTTCTTTTAAGTCTCATTTCTTCAGTCACACTGAAGTTTCAGTCTGTGTTCTCTTCTTCTCAGTCTCACTGTCTGTGCAGACACTGTTCTTCTGTTTTCCTTGATTTTCCTTTTTTATTAATGTCTATGAGATGTATCTGGTCCCATCACTTCATGGCAAATAGATGGAAAAACAGTGGAAACATTTTCAGACTTTATTTTTTTGGGCTCCAAAATCACTGCAGATGCTGATTGCAGCCATGAAATTAAAAGACACTTGCTCCTTGGAAGGAAAGTTATGACAAACCTTGATAATATATTAAAAAGCAGAGACATTACTTTGCCAACCAAGGTCCGTCTAGTCAAGGCAACGGTTTTTCCCGTGGTCATGTATGGATGTGAGAGTTGGACTGTGAAGAAAGCTGATTGCCGAAGAATAGATGCTTTTGAACTGTGGTGTTGGAGAAGACTCTTGAGAGTCCCTTATACTGCAAGAAGATCCAACCAGTCCATTCTAAAGGAGATCAATCCTGGATGTTCATTGGAGGGACTGATGCTAAAGCTGAAACTGCAATACTTTGGCCACCTCCTGCGACGAGTTGACTCACTGGAAAAGACTCTGATGCTGGGAAAGGTTGGGGGCGGGAGGAGAAGGGGACGACGGAGAATGAGATGGATGGATGGCATCACCGACTCTGTGGACATGAGTTTGAGTGACCTCCGGGAGTTGGTGATGGACAGGGAGGCCTGGCGTGCTGTGATTCATGGGGTCGCGGAGAGTCGGACACGACTGAGAGACTGAACTGAACTGAACTGAACTGAATGAGATGTTATTTTAAATTCCTCTGGAAACTTGTTTTCACTTTACAGATCATTTTGAGATTTTAATTTTAGATTAACCTAACTGATGTGCCTTGATAGACTGTCCTCTCCAAAAGGAATAAATTATGACAACACACATCTATTTCAGCTTGTGATTTACTCACCTGTATTCAGGAGTAAAGGACTGTATTTGAATAATACAACCTGAATGGATGTGAAACTTAGTCACTGAGTCATGCCCAACTCTGCAACCTCATGGACTGCAGCCCAACAGGATCATCAATCCATGGACTTTTCCAGTTAAGATACTGGAGTGGGTTGCATTTCCTTCTGCAGCACAATATGAACAATGGAAATAAGAGATGAAAATTTTAACGTATAAAATTTAATAAATTCTGAACTTGAAGAGTTAATTCCCTGAAAAGAGTAAAAGTAACTTGATTGCAAGTTAAAATCACCAATTTTTGTTGTCTATCCCACAATCAGGTAGAGAAAAAATCAATAGCTTCTCTGAAAATCATAATTTTCAATTATTAAAATGGCTAAGGAATATTAAAAAAAAGCAAAAATAAATATCAGAGATCTATATCATAGATAGTAAATAGAGGCAAATAATGGCATTTTTCTTCAGGAGAAATGGAGGCTAGATTGTTAAACTTTCTCTCTTTCTTTTACTTGGTGAATGATATTTGGCATTCCTAGTGATAAATTTTCATCAAGATCCCTTAAATCATGGTCCATACTTGCTTTTCAAGTGAATTATTGGTGAGGTTTTTTGGAAGAAATGGAATGAGGGAAACAAGACACAGCAGAGTGAAAATAAATCTAATCTCAAGTGGAGGCAAAATTGCACTGTGTGGAGAATTTCTACATCAAATGTATCAGTTCAGTTCAGGTCAGTTCAGTTGCTCAGTCATGTCCGACTCTTTGTGACCCCATGAATCACAACTCGACAGGCCTCCCAGTCCATCACCAACTCATGTGTAATTATGTATATTTTATGTATGAGCATACTAGTGAAGATTTTCATCTTCATTATGAAATTCTTGATACATCAAATATGAAAATCTGAATGAATGTTTTCTGACAACACATGAAACTTTGCACATTTGGAATAAGAAAGGCTGGTGATTTTTTTCATCTGACATATGAACTGTGAATTTCACATGTAGCATTATAGGTTCATTGTTGAGACCTGAAATACAGTTTTGTGTTTTGTTTTGTTTTTAATAGGAGAAAATGTGGATACATTTTCAAATATGTAATTAGAAAGTCTGAATGCTTATAAGCAGGACTGCACAAAGATATTCATATGTATATTATGGACCTTCGATATTTTGTATATGAAAATATCACTTCATATTTTCAAGCTTGAAGTGTGACTTTCCTATATTTTTAATTTGGTAATCTGAGTGTTGAGGGCATGTTATTCTAATAAATTATGGAATAAACACTATTTCACATTTGAAAAACTGCACACAACGTTTAATTATAGAAATTTGGAATTTTCTGTGCTTGATATATGAACAACTGAGCTGCAATTTTAGCACGGAATATTGAATTCTATACATTTTAAATATGAATAACTGGGTATCAGACATACTACCTGAGACATAGAATACTGTATATTTCACATATGAAATTTTGAACACATTTTATCTTACATGAAATATGCAGACTCTTCAACATGACACATGAAAAGCTGCACTCTGAATTTCCTACATGAAATATGGAAATCTCTGTGTTCAGTATGAGAAAACCTGGACACAAATTACCTTATAAAAAATAAAGACTTCTCTATGTTTTGCATGAGAAAATCTGGGGACAGATTCTCTACTGAAACATGACATTTTATAAATTCAATATATTAAAACCTGGGCATAGTATTTCTGTTGAACAAGAAATATAACATCCTTGTGTGTAACTAACGTGTGAGGATCTGGACATACCTTATCCTTCATGAAAAATGGAGTACTCTTTCACATTTAAAAAGTGGGTTAGATTTTCTTTTCCTCCATGACCTATAACATTCTCGGTATTTCACACATGAAAATTTAGGCAAAAAATAAACATTTAGATGAAATTTGGAAATGTTTATATTTCATAGGCAAAACTCTAAAATCAGTCATCCCAAATGCAACTCTGTGTATTTTACATATTGCATGACATTTTTTCTGTATGTTTACACACAAAATTTTATGTTGATATTCACATAAGAAAAACAAATAACTGGTTCTCCTGTATGATGAATGTTGTGTAAAAATGTTCCATCATGAAATGTAGAATTTTTTACAGTCCACATAAGAAAATCTTGGTGCTGATTTTCCAACATGAAAGGTAGAATCCTTATATTTCACACTTGGAAACCTGGGAGTGACTAGTGGTCCCTGGATCATGGAATTTTCTAAGTTCATGTATGTTAATCTAAGTTCAATAATTCCTGTATGAAATACGATATTCTCTCTGCTACACAGATGAAAATCCTGGTGCAGAATGTTATGAAAAATGGCTTTCTCTGAATATTACATATGGCAATGCAATCACAGATTTTCTTAAGTGAATTTGGGAAGCATCTGCACTTCATATTGAAAATGGAGTCTCATAATTTCCATAATGAATTAAAGAATAGTCTGTATTTCACATATGAACATCTGCTCGCAGATAGACCAACATGTTATGTGGAATTTTGTATATTTCATATGCCAACATCTTGGCACTAAGTTTCTAATGAGAAATATGCATTTTTCATTATTGCACATGTGAAAATCTGACTATCTGGAATACACCACATTTCTTTTTTTATTTTATTATTATTAATATTTTTACTTTATATTATTGTATTGGTTTTGCCATATATTGCCTTGAATCTGCCCCTGGTGTGCCTGTGTTCCCCATCTTGAACCCTCCTCCCTCATCCCTTCCCGTCCCATCCCTCTGGTTCATCCCAGTGCACCAGCCCTGAGCATTCTGTATCATGCATCAAACCTGGATTTGTGATTCATGTCATATATGATAATATATATGTTTCAATGTCATTCCCCCAAATCATCCCACCATTGCCCTCTCCCACAGAGTCCAAAAGACTGTTCTATACATCTGTGTCTCTTTTGCTGTCTCGTGTACAGGGTTATCCTTATCATTTTTCTAAATTCCATGTATATGCATTAATATACTGTAATGATGTTTTTCATTCTGGCTTACTTCGCTCTGTATAATAGGCTCCAGTTTCATCCACCTCATTAGAACTCATTCAAATGCATTCTTTTTCATGGCTGAGTAATATTTCATAGTGTATATGTACCATAGCTTTCTTATCCATTCATCTGCAGATGGACATCCAGGTTGCCTCCACATCCTGGCTTTAATAAACAGTGCTGCGATCAACATTGGATTGCATGAGTCTCTTTCAATTCTGGTTTCCTCGGTGTATATGCCCAGCAGTGGGATTGCTGGGTCGTATGGAAGTTCTATTTCCAGTTTTTAAGGAATCTCCACACTGTTCTCCATAGTGGTTGTACTAGTTTGCATTCCCCCCAACAGTGTAAGAGGGTTCCCTTTTCTCCACACCCTCTACAGCAGTTTTTACTTGTAGACTTTTGGACAGCAGCCATTCTGACTGGCATGAAATGGTACGTCATTGTGGTTTTGTACTGCATTTCTCTGAGTGATGTTGAGCATTTTTTCATGTGTTTGTTAGCCATCTGTATGTCTTCTTTGTAGAAATCTCTGTTTAGTTCTCTGGCCCATATTTCGATTGGGCCATTTATTTTTCTAAAATTGAGTTCAGGAGATGCTTGTATATGTTTCAGATTAATTCTTTGTCAGTTGCTTCATTTGCTATTATTTTCTTCCATTCTGAAGGCTGTCATTTCACCCTGCTTATAGTTTTCTTTGCTGTGCAGAAGCTTTTAAGTTTAATTAGGTCCCATTTGTTTATTTTTGGTTTTATTTCCAATATTCTGGGAGGTGGATCATGGAGGATCCTGCTGTGATTTATGTCGGAGAGGGTTTTGCCTATGTTCTCCTCTAGGAGTGTTATAGTTTCTGGTCTTACATTTATATCTTTAATCCATTTTGAGTTTATTTTTGTGTATGGGGTTAGGGAGTGTTCTAGTTTCATTCTTTTACAAGTGGTTGACCAGTATTCCAAGCATCACTTGTTAAGGAGATTGTCTTTTCTCCTTTGAATATTCTTGCCTCCTTTGTCAAAGATAGGTGTCACAGGTGCATAGATTTATCTCTGGGCTTTCTATTTTGTTCCATTGATCTATATTTCTGTCTTTATACCAGTATCAAACTGTCCTGATGATTGTGGCTTTGTAGTAGAGCCTGAAGTCCAGCTTGTTGATTCCCCCAGTTCCAGTCATCTTTCTCAAGATTACTTTGGCTGTTCGAGGTTTTTTATTTTTCCATACTAATTGTGAAATTATTTTTTCTAGCTCTGTGAAAAATACTTTTGGTAGTTTGATAAGGATTTCATTGAAACTATAAATTACTTTGGGTAATATATTCATTTTCACAATATTTATTCTTCCAATCTTTGAACAGGAAATATTTCTCCATCTATTAGTGTCCTGTCTGATTTCTTTCACCAGTGTTTTATAGTTTTCTATATATAGTTTATTTTTTGTTTGTTTCTTTAGGTAGATACATTCCTAAGTGTTTTATTCTTTCCATTGCAATGGTGAATGGAATTATCTCCTTAACTTCTCTATTTTCTCATTATTAGTGTATAGGAATGCAAGAGATTTCTGTGTGTTGATTTTATATCCTCAACTTTACTGTATTCATTACTTCTAGTGGTTTCCTGGTTAACTCTTTAGGGTTTTCTGTGTAGAGGATCATGTTATCTGTAGACAGTGACAGTTTTATTTCTTTTCCAATTTGGATTCCTTTTATGCCTTTTTTCTGCGCTGATTGCTGTGACCAAAATTCCAAGATTATGTTGAATAGTAGTGGTGAGAGTGGTGACCCTTTTCTTGTTCCTGACTTTAGGGGAAACACTTTCAATTTTTCACCATTGAGGATAATGTTTGCTGTGGGTTTGCCGTATGTAGCTTTTATTATGTTGAGGAATGTTCCTTCTATTCCCACGTTCTGGATGGCTTTTATCATAAATGGATGTTGAATTTTGTCAAAGACTTTCTCTGCATCTATTTAGATAATCATATGGTTTTTATTTTTCATTTTTTAATGTGGATATTACATTGATTGATTTGCGAATATAGAAGAATCCTTGCATTCCAAATATGCAAATTTTCATGTGTTGTCAGAAGACTTTCACTCAGATTTTCATACATGATATATCGAGAATTCCATATATGAAGATGAAAATCTGCACTAGGACGTTCATATGTAAAATATACACAATTACCCTTTTGATGTAGAAAATTCTGCACCCAGTGAGATTTCGCCTCCACTTGAGATTAGATTTAGTTTCACTCTGCTGTATCTTGCTTCCCTCGTTTCATTTTTCCTGAAAGCACCCACCAATAATTCACTAGAAAAACAAGTATGGACCCTGATTGAAGGGATCCTGATGAAAAACAATGACCGGGAATGCCAAATAACATTTATCAAGAAAAAAAAAAGTGAGAAAGATTCATATTCTAGCCTCAATTTCTCTTGAAGAGAAATGCCATTATATACTTCTATTTACTAACCATGATATAGATCTCTGAGATTTCTTTTTGCTTTTTTTTTTAATATTCCTTAGTCATATTAATAATCGAAAAATATGCTTTTCAGATATGCTAATGCTTTTTTTACACCTAATTGTGGGATAGACAGCAAAAGTTGGTGATTTTAACTTGCAATCAAGATACTCTTTTTCTTTGGTATGAATTATCTCTGTAAATTCAGAATTTATTAAGATTTCTAAGCTGAAAAAATATATTTCTTTATAGTTCCAGTATTCTTGTTGCCCTGGAGAAGGAAACGGCAATCCACTCCAATATAATTTCCTGGAATATCCATGGGCAATTGAGTTTGTTGGGCTGCAGTCCTTGAGTTTGCAGAGTTGGGCATAACTCAGTGACTATGATGCACTCCCATTCAGGTTGTATTACTCAAATACAATCCTTTAATCCTGAATAGAGGCGAGTAGAATCACAAGCTAAAATAGATGTGGGTTGTCAAAATTTATTCCTTTTAGAGAGGACAGTCTATCAAAGCTCATCAAAAAGGTCAATCTAAAATTAAAATCTCAAAATGATCTGTAAAGTGAAAAGTAGTTTCCTGAGGAATTTAAAATAAGATCTCATAGACATTAATTAAAAAGAAAAATCAAGAAAAACGGAACAGTGTCTGCACAGTGAGACTGAGAAGAACAGAACACAATGAAACTTCAGTGTGATTTAAGAAATGAGACTTAAGCGAACAATGTGAAGACGGAGACAAAGTTAGAATACAGAAGCCTGAAAGGGTATTTATTCTCAAGAACTTGCTTTCTATCGCATAGCTTCGCTAATGAGTGACAATTTTCTCTGTCTATAGCAAGGTAGAGAGATTTTAAGGAACATAAATGGATTCTGGAGAATGGTTAGGAGACCATTGGATCATGTGTAGTTGAGAAATCACATATACTTTGGTCCATTTGGGGGACAGTAATAGCAACAAACATGGCTGAATCTTTGCATGGTACGTGGTGAAAGTAGTGCAACTGAGATATAGATAGGGTATGGCAAGATAGAAAATGAAGTAATCATGGATAACTACTACTGTCAATAACAGGAAAGAATGTTTTGCTATTGTTGTTCAGTCAGTTATTCATGCCCATCCCTTTGCCACCCCATGGACTGTGTCCCGTCAGTCTGACCTTCCCTATTTCCCAGAATTTGTTCAGACTCATGTCCATAGGGTTTGTGATGCTATCTAACCCTCTCATCATCTGTTACACACTTCTCTTTTTACCTTCAATTATTCCCACTATCAGAGCATTCTCTAATGAGACAGCACTTTGCATCAGGTGGCCAGAGAAGAAAAGAACAATGAAAGATATTAAACGTTTCCAAGTAGAGCTCTTGAACACATCTAAGGTACAATGCAGAAAACACCTTTGACAAAATTAAAGACTCATTTATGATAAAAGCTGTTCAAGAAGTGGGAACAGAGAGGATCATCTTCAACTTAACAAAGGCCATGTATGAATAAACCCAGCACTACTATGTTTTTCAGAGGTGGAATCTGAAATCATGTTGCCTAAGTTTGTGAAAAAGACAAAGTTTGCCATTCTCACCACTGTTATTCAACATAATCTTGGGATTCCTAGCTACAGCAATCAGTGAAGGGGGAAATAATACCAGCAAACTGATAAACAAGATGTAAAAATGCCACTGTTTGCTGAAAAAAGTTATATTTCAGAGATTCCTAAGATTGAACCAGAAAATTAATACGGAAGTGGTTGGGTAAAGAAATAAACAGGATAAAATCACCTGCATTCCTATAAATAACAAGAGAAAACAAAAAACAAAAATTAAGGAAACAATCTGATTCACCATTGTAACAAGAAAAATAAAATCCTTGAAAATGAACCTGCCGAACCAGAGAAAATACTTGTGGCCCGAAAAGAGTAAGGTATGGATGAGACAAATCATAGACGACACAAATGGAATGAGAGATATACTATTATTTGGACTATAAAAATCAATATGTGAAACTAGCTACACTATAAAAACGAGGTTACATTGAGTTTGTGCTGTTTAAGAAGGACTACCATCCTGCGTTTCTTTTTCTAACTGGGGGACCAGGATTGCTGCTACAGAAAAGTCGAAGAGCCTCGCCAACCCTTTGTCATCTGTGGTGAAGATGGAATCTTAAAATATGTTTGGAGTTTTATCTGTTTTACAAGTACATTGATGGCCTAAGTTCTCCCTTGTCTGCTGCCATTTGAGTTGTAAGGGATTCCTGTTGCTAAATATGAAGAATGTGGAACACTCATATGGCCTCAGTGACTGGGGGAAGGAAGGAAAACATTTCTTTCTTATGGGCTTTATGCTCACCTTTTGCAAACACTGATGTCATACTCAGCTTTCAAAGAATCAGAATGCATTTTAAGACAACTAGGTTGAGTAGGAAGTATTGAAGAATGCATTAACTTGCTGGAAATAATTGTGATATATGAAGTTCCAAATTGACGGAATTATTTAATAAGTAAAGACTAAGAAATTTCTTTGAAATCATAAAGCAGTTTAAAAATAAATTGGTAAAAATAACTGTACTACCTAATAGAGAATTATTCAACCAAGAGAAGAGTCAAGTGACTATTATTTGTTTATTGGTTCAGTTCAGTTCAGTTCAGTTCAGTCGCTCAGTCGTGTCCGACTCTCCGCGACCCCATGAATCACAGAATGCCAGGCCTCCCTGTCCATCACCAACTCCCGGAGTACACTCAAACTCATGTTTATTGGTTAGTAACAGTTTATTTGTAAACTTGATTATATTGAAAGATAACTTACTGTTAGTATATTCTGTATTAATAAAAATGAAAAATATTAAAAATTAAAAAAAAACGAGGTTACAGATTCAATGTCATCCATATTAAATTACCAACGACAGTTTTCACAGAAACAGAACAACAGAAAGTCTTTACAACTTGATGGAAACACAAAGACTTTGAATAACCATGCAAACTGAAGAAAGAAAAACTGATCTGCAGGACTCAGGTTTCCTCACTTCAGTCTATACAAAAACTTTTAATTTTCAACCTGGCTTGTAATGGGCACGATATTCGGATTAAAGCCAATGGAACAGATAGTAAACCCTAAAACAATCTCTTTCCCAAATGATCACCTAATCTATGACAAAGAAAGCAGCAATATGCAATGGCAAGAAGATAATATATTTGACAAGTTAAGCTGGAAAACTGGACAGCTAAAAGATTACAGTTAGAACAGTACCTGGTTATTCTTCTGTGACCGAGTTGTGTCTGACTTTTTGGGATGCCATGAACTGCAACGTGCCAGTCCTTGCTGTCCCTCACCACCTCTTGGAGTTTTCCCGAGTTCATATGCATTGCATAGGTGATACCATCCAGTCATTTCATCCTTCTTTTCCCCTTCTCTTATTCCCTTCAATCTTCCCCGGAATCAGGTTTTTTGTAATGAGTTGGCTATTGCCGTCTCCTATTATACCACATTCAATTTAAATTGTTCATGGATCTAACATTCCAGATTGCCCTGAAATACTGTTCTTTATAGCTTTCCATTTTACTTTCATCACCAGACACATGAACAATGAGGTTTATTTCCATTTGGGGGCAACCATTTGTTGCTTTCTGGAAACATTAGTTAGTACCCTCTGCTCCTCCCGAGCAGCATATTTGGCACCTACCATCCTGGGTGATCATGTTTTGGAGTCATACCGTGCTGCCTTTTTATATAGTTCGTGGAAGTCCCGTTGCAAGTATAAAGGGGGTGGTTAGCCACTCACTCCTCCAGTGGATCAACTTAAGTCACTCCTTTCAGTGCAGTTCAGTTCAGTCACTCCTTCAGTTCAGTTCAGTTCATTCGCTCAGTCATGTCCGACTCTCTGCGACCCCATGAATCATAGCATGCCAGGTCTCCCTGTCCATCACCAACTCCCGGAGTTCACTCAAACTCATGTCCATTGAGTTAGTGATGCCACCATAGAAAAAGACGAATTCAAGACGGATTAAAGACCTACATATAAGGCCAGAAACTGTAAATCAATAATATTTGAGGAAAAAATAGGTAGAATACATTGTGACATGAAATGCAGCAGCAACTTTTTTTTTGCCTACCTACTTTGAAATGAAAATAAAACCAAAATTAAATAAAGAGACCTAATAATACTTAAACATATAGCACAGCCAACCCATAATCAAGACAAAAATGAAGTCTCATTATGGGAAAAACATTTGCAACTGAAGATATGACAATAGAAGAATCTCCAAAATATGGAAGCACCTAATGTGGCTCAATAATAGCAAAACAAACAACCGAATTGGAACAAATGAATAGATGAAAAAATACACATTTCTCCTAAGAAGACATACAGACGTCCAACAATAATGGAAAAGATGCTCAGCATCAATAATTGTAAGAGTTAGTGAAATAAAGTCTTCAGTGAGGGTATCAACTTACATTTGTCTGAATACTTATATATAAAAAAAAAAATCCACACAAAACTAATTCTGGCGAGGGTGTGGAGTAGACAAAACAACCCTGTTCTGTTGCTAGGAAGGCACAATGATCGATTAAAATGGAGAATAGAACAGGGTTCATTTAGAAATAAGAATGAAGCTACCATATGTTCAATAAATCCCAATAATTGCCAATAATTTTCATGAGGAAAATAATAATTCCAAAAGATGCACAACCTCAATATTGATGGCAGCAATATTTGCAATAGCGGCACATGGAAGCAACAGAAATATCCATTCATCTAGACAGGAATGGATTAAATGAGTTGGTAAATACATACCATAGTCTTAGGATGGAATGAAATGAGGTAAATTGCATAGATGTAAAAGGACAGAGACAGTGTCAGATACAATAAAGCTAAGACAAAAGATGAAAAGAAATATCACATATTAACACAAATATATGGGATCTAGGTAAAACTGGAATAGATGATTCTCTATGAGAAGCATAGATAGGGACACAGCAATGGAGAAGAAATACACGGTTATCAAGGATGTAATGCCTGGTGGTCGTAGCAACTGGGAGATTACAACAGAAGCATATATACTTTTGATCTATATGTACAGCACAGGGAAGCCTACTTAAGGCACTGTGGTGACCAGATTTAGAAAGAAGTCAAAAACATGGAGATACATGTGTGGTTGCTGTTTAGTCACTATCTTGTTTACTAGTGTTCATGACCTGAAGGACTGCACCTTTCCCTAATTTTGCTTTAGGGTAGAAACTAACCAAACAATATAAAGCAAGTATACTCCAAAAAATAATAATAATAAGTTTTAAAATATAATAATCTTTTTTAAACATCATTATTCTTAATGAATTTCACATTATCTTGGAAGTCAAAAGTAGAATTGAAAATGCGTGCACCTTAATGAGAAATGCAATGCAAATCTCAGAAAACTATTTCTAAATTCATAACACACTTATTAAGAAAACAGCAATAAAAATTAAAGTGACTGTACATTATATTTTGCTGCATATGTGCATGTCTGAAGATTGAAAATTTTTCCCCAAAAGAAAAATTACCGTAAAAGAGTTGGGACAGAACCATCAACAATCAACTCTGTCTAGTATTTCTGCATTTTATATATTCTAGTGTTTTTAATTTGTTGTATTTAATTCTATTGCATTACGTCTTTGAGATGTTCATTATATTTGTCACACAACGTCTTTGCATTTCTGTTATGGATGAATGGCAATCTGTGTGCTCTTTTAAATCCTCTTTATTATTTATTTCAAAAACAATAGTTCTTCATTCACAGGAATTTAGGTTTACAAAAATCTTTAACCGGTTATATTGATATGTTGAATTACATTCCCATGATGGCTGTAGGTACAAGAAAATCTGATATTTATTAACGCATCCAGTTCTCAAATCAACTATCAGTTCAGTCTCTCAGTCGTGTCCCACTCTTTGTGACCCTGTGAAACACATCACCTCAGGCCTTCCTGTGAATCACCAACTCCCGGAGTTTACCCAAACTCATGTCGATTAAGTCAGTGATACCGTCCAGTCATCTCATCCTCTGTCATCCCCTTCTCCTCCTTCCCTCAATCCCTCCCAGCATCAGGGTTTTTTCCAATGAGTCAGCTCTTCGCATGAAGTGGCAAAATATTGGAGTTTCAGCTTCAACATTAGTCCTTCCAATGAACACCCAGAACTGATCTCTCTCGGATAGACTGGTTGCATTTCCTTGCAGTCGAAGGGACTCTCAAGACCCTTCTCCAAAACCACAGTTCAAAAGCATCAATTCTTCAGCACTCAGCCTTTTTCACAGTCCAGATCTCATATCCATTCATGACCACTGGAAAAACCATAGCCTTAACTACACGGACCTCTGTTGGCAATGTAATGTCTCTGCTTTTTAATATGCTACCTAGATTGGTCATAACTTTCCCTCCAAGGAGCAAGCGTCTTTTAATTTCATGTCCGCAATCACCATCTTCAGTGATTTTGGAGCCCCCCCAAAGTAAAGCCTGATGCTGTTTCCACTGTTTCTCCATCTATTTCCATGAAGTGATGGGACCCAATGCCACGATCTTAGTTTTCTGAAAGTTGAGCTGTAAGCCAACTTTTTCACTCTCCTCTTTCATTTTCAACAAGAGGCTTTTCAGTTCCTCTTCACTCTCTGCAATAAGGGTGGTGTCATCAACATATATCTGGTTATTGATATTTCTCCCAGCAGTTTGAATCTAGCTTGTGCTTCTTCCTGCCCAGAGTTTCTCACGATGTACTCTGCATATAAGTTAAATAAGCAGGGTGACAATATACAACCTTGATATATTCCTTTTTCTATTTGGAACCACTCTGTTGTTCCATGTCCAGTTCTAACTGTTGCTTTCTGAACTACATATAGGTTTCTGAAAAACAGGTCAGGTGCTCTAGTATTCCCATTTCTTTCAGAATTTTCCACAGTTTATTGTAATCCACACACTCAAAGGCTTTGGCATAGTCAATAAAACAGAAATAGATGTCTTTCTGGAACTCTCTTGCTCTTCCAATGATCCAGCAGATGTTAGCAATTTGATCTCTCATTCCTTTGTCTTTTCAAGATGGTTTTAGAAAAGGCAGAGGAACCCAGATCAAATTACCAACATCTGAACTATATAAGGATCATATGTCTTGTCAGAAAATCTGCACCCTGGTTTTTTATGTGAAATGAACAAAAATCCTTATTTCATGTTTAAAAGACATCATTTTAATATGTGAAATATAGAGAATTCCATATTGCTTGCAGGTACATCTGCTAGCAGATCTAAATAGTGATATACAGAGAATTCCAAATATCAGCTTGAAATAGTTACACCTAAATGGTGAAATAAAAAATATAAAGACTACCATATTTCATGTCAGGAAGTAAGTGCCTTGGTTTTATATGTGAAATTTAGAGGATTCCAAAATGCATATGAGACTATCTACACCCATATTTTCATGAATTAAATGCTGAGATTCCATATTTCGTGTGCGAAAGTTTTTGTCCAGGTTTTCGCAACAAGAAATAGGGATCATTCCATATTTCATGGAGGAAAATGGCATCAAAATTTTTACATGTGAAATATACAGATTTCCACTGGCCATGTGGGGAATCCAAAATCTAAAAATTCACATGTTACTATAGAGATGTACACATTTCCCTGTAGAAATATTTGCACCCAGACTTTCATGTGACACATAGAGTTTATTTCGTATTTCATTTTGGGAAAATTTCACATGGACTTTCATCAATGCAATACAGATAATTATAAATGTAAATAGGGAAATCAGGTATCAGTCAGACGAGAAATAAGTTGATTCTATATTTTTTTGCTCGTCCAAGATCTTTATTTTTGAATCATCAGTTCAGTTCATTTGCTCAGTTGTGTCTGACTCTTAGCGACCCCATGGACAACAGCACGCCAGGCCACCCTGTCCATCACCAACTCTTAGAGTTTAACCAGACTTATGTCCATTTAAACCATGATGCCATCTAACCATCTCATTCTCTGTCGTCCCCTTCTCCTGCCTTCAATCTTTCCCACCATCAGGTTCTTTGCAAATGAGTCAGCTCTTCTGAATTATGGACAATTCCGTATTTTATGTGAGAAAAATCTGACACAGCTTTTTAAATGTGAATAATAGAGGCTTTGTAATTCATATGAGCAAATCTGTCCTCAGATTTTCAAATGTGAATTATACCAGATTCCGTATTTCTTGTCGGAAGATTGTTTCGGTGAAATATAGAGTTTTATTGCTCAAACATGAAAATCACATTGTTTTATATGAAAAAGAAGATTCCATATTTTTTTGTAGCAAAACGATGCAATTTTTCAAATATGAAGTGCAAAGCAATCTGTATTTCATGACAAAAGCGGCACACAGATTTTCAAATGAGAAATCTGCAAATTGCATCAAGATTTCCTATTTCATGCAGAAAATTCTGTGTCCAAACTTTCATATAATATACAGAAAATTCCCTAATTTTAATTGAAAAATCTGTCCCCAGATTTTCATTTATGAATTTTAGAGGCTTTGATAGTTCATGTCCTAAAACCTGCACGTAGTGGTTCTTATGTGAAACTGAGAACTTTATCTTTCATGTAAGACTCTCTAGTGTAATTTCAATATATGAAACAGAAAATTTGGTAATGCATCCATAATCACATGTTATTTCACATATGAAAATTTATCCATAGATTTTCATATTTGAAATATCAAATATTCCATGTCATTTTCCATGTCCATATTCCATGTCAAAATATTTTAATTCAGATTTTGGTGCATGATATATTCAAACTGTCATAGTTTAGGAGGTAAGTTCTGTACCAAGACTTTCATTAAAGAAGTAGAGAAAGCAGGAATATCTAATTTTTTAATGGACATATACAGAATTTCATGTTTCAAGGTCGAAAAATCTCATCCCGATTGATATATGTGAAATACAGTTGTTGGTGATATTCTCTCACTCAGTCATGTCCAACTGTTTGCAAGACTGTGGACAGCAGCACTCCAGATATCCCTATTCTGATTATCTCCAATACTTTGCTAAGACTCATGTTCATGGAGTCAAGTGATACTGTCCAACGATCACACCCTCTGTCGTTCCCTTCTCCTCCTGTCTTCCATCTACCCATATCAGAGCTGATAATTATTATTTTTTTCAGTGACAAGTCAGAACCTCAATCTTTTCCCATGTATTATTTCTTCACACCAGGGTAGCCAAAATATTGTAATTTCAGCTTCAACCTCAGTCTTTCCAATGGATATTTAGGGTTAGTTTCCTTTAGGATTTGTGGGGTTGATCTCCTTACTGGACAAGGATCTTTCCAGAGCCATCTTTCGCACACAGTTGCAAAGACTCAATTCTTCGGCAATCAGCCTTCCTTATAGTGAAACTAGCACATCCATACATGTCTACTGGTAAAAGCATAGCTCTGACTATATGGACCTTTATTGCCAAAGAGATGTCTCTCCTTTTCATTACATTGTATCTATGTCTAGGCTTATCATAGCTTTTCTTCCCAGGAGCAGGGGTCTTTTATTTTCGTGGATATAGTCACTGTCCCCAGATATTTTGGAACCGAAGAAAACTGTCTGTCACTATTTTCATTTTCATCCTTTCTATTTGCCAAAACATTGCTAGACTTTGTCCCACCTCATTTCATACACCAAGACCAAACATGCACATGGCACCAGGTATCTTCTGATTCTCTGTTTTCACATTCCAGAACCCTATAATGAAATGGACATCCTTTCTCGGGGTTAATTTTAGAAAGAGATTGCAAGTCTTCCTAAAACCATTCAAGTTCCCTAGTGGCATAGATGGTAAAGAATTGAAAAGCAGAGATTTCCATTTTTCATGTAGGAAAATCTTCACCCAGATGTTCTTGTTCAAGAAAAAGAACTCCTCATTCCTTGTAGAAAAAATAACTATCCTGATTTTTAGCTGTGAAGTGTAGAAAATTCTATATGTAATGTAGGAAAAAAAAAATGTTCACCAAATATTCATATGTAAATTGTAGAGAATTGATATTTCAAATAGGAATATAGGCATTGGTTTGCCTATGTGAAATAAGTAATTCCATATTTCTAGTAGGAAATCTGGCAACTGTATAGGTGATATGAAACAAAATTATTTCATACTTCATGGAAAAAAGCACCATGCCTAGAGTTTCAAATACGGAAAACATAGAAATCCATATTTCATGTAGGAAAATCAGAGTGAGATTTTCATTTGTGAAATACAGACAATTGGAATTTGGGCCCATATTTTGCTAAATGGAATATAGTTAATTCATTTTTTAATGGAGTCCAACTACGATTGGGTTTTTATGTGTGAAATATAGAGAATTCCATATTTAAAGGAAGAAAATCTGTGCCCAGATTGACATATGTGAAAGAATCAAAATTCCTTGTTTTGTATACTAAAATCAATGGCTAGCATTTAATAAGTGAAATACACAAAATTCCAGATGTCATGTAGGAAATTTAGCATCCAGTTACGTATAGGCGTACTGTGGTTCATGGGGTCGCTAAGAGTCGGACACGACTGAGAGACTGAACTGAACTGAACTGAATGTATAGGTGAAATAGATTTAATTCCCATTTTCATGTAGAAAAATATGCATACAGATTTTCATATGAAATAAAGAGATTTTCATTGTTTTCTTTTTCTCTTTTTATTTTAACTGCAAAGACTTTTATTTTTACTCAAAATGATACAGAAAATCACTGAGGGGTACTAACAGTGGAATAAAATGAATTGACAGGATAGAGTGACAGAACTGCGGCTTTCAAACTCTGATGGTTGGGTAGATGCTTGAGAGATCCTTGGACTGCAAGGAGATCAAACCAGCCAATCCTAAAGGAAATCAGTCCTAAAATTTCATTAAAAGGACTTATAACTTAAGCTCCAATACTTTTACCACCTGAAGCAAAGAGCCAACTTATTGGAAAAGACCCTGATGCTGTGAAAGATTGAAGGCAGGAGGAGAAGGGGATGACAGAGGATGAGATGGGTGGATGGTATCACCGATAGGATGGACATGATTTTGAGCAAGCTTTGGGAGTTGGTGATGGACAGGGAAGCCTGGTGTGCTGCAGTCCATGGAATCACAAAGAGTCAGACATGACTTAATGATGGAACAACAATAAATAAAGAAGGTTAGCAGTAATGATGACTTGAAACCTCCAGTATAAGAGAAGAAGATGAGAAGTGTTCAAATGCTAGATTTGCCAAAGACTGAAATGTGGCCTGTGAAGGAAGAAAGTCAATGATGACTGTGCCATTTTTTTTTTTAAACAATTGGAACTGAGTTCCCATTTTTTTGAGAAAAATACTAAAGCAGGTTTAGGAGTAAGGCAAGATATGCTAAATTGGAGACAATTATTGGTCAATTATGTAGAAATATCTAGGAGAAAAGAAGTTTCTTTTTTAGAAGAAAGATCTTTTAAAAGTTTCTTTTACATTATTATAAGAGAGTTTCCCAATTTCTGTCATTTGAATAAGTCCTTGGTGTGTTCTAGAATGTTGACCTTCTTCTAGATATGCTCAGTATACTTAAAACCCAGACTGAAAAAGCCTACTTTGTCAAGTTGAGGCCCTGATTCCACATCTCTTGGGGTGTTATTTTGTTCCCTCTTGTTCAAAAAAGTGAATTGCCTTCTGCATTAAACTGAATTGTATGCAGTACTTGTACCAGTCTGAAATGGACCACATTAAGAAAGAAAAGACTGGATATGACGAATATCCAAACTCTATTCTCAATAAAAATTCCCTTTTCGCCTAGCAACACAGGGTCTTAGCCTTGTAATTCCTATAGTGCTGTTTTCCCAGTGGTCCTATTTGACACACTTAGCTCTCGGGGTTTCTTGCTGGACTTACTGATTTGTGACGTGAATTAGAAAATTTGATAACACAGGAGTTCCTCTGGGTGTATGCAATGGCCTGTAGGTACTTGATCAGTCCCTACTTAGAATGTCTGAGCCGATTTTCGGGTAAAGGGATTAACTAGAGATTGAGTAATGTATTCACAGAAGTTAAAATTTAGCTAGAAGGGCTCTCAGTACCACGTTTGTCAACTACTGGGATGAAATAAGAGCTATACTTCAACTTTGACATTTAAATGATTATTTCAAATGAGGGAAATCCTCCCTAAAATCTCCAAGCCAACTTTATTTGTCCTTCCTAAAATGTCTATTACCTGACTAGTTATTGAGACACAATTGAAGATATACAATGTTAGCTATGCACGTTGTTAAGTATTGTGTTCTGATGACATTCAGCACTGTTCAGTAATTAGCTTAATGAAGAGGTGTAAAATTATATTAGTTATCCAGATGCTAATTTGTAGTAACATGTGCTGCCTGATTTGGGAGGGTTCTTGTCTGAACTACAACCAGTAAGATTTGTTACTTAATTAGGAGATCATTATGTGTGTGTGTGTGAGAGAGAGAGAGTGATTCCCACCATTAGAACCATTACTCTTGTTTAATGTGCTCTAAATTTTGGGAACATTCTTGGTAATGTCATTCCTATGGTTTTAGGTACTATACAGGTGACAGGATGAAATCTACCTTTCTGTGCGATGCCCTAGTTAGTGCACAGCTGTAGGCAATGCAGAGAAGGGGAAGATTCACAGCTGTAATATGCAGCTTATAAAAGGAGATAAAAATTCACTCTCCCACTGCAAATTGCATCAGCCATTCCTTTCAAGGTTTGGTAAACAAATGTGTTATCCCTTACCAAATGGATTCACAAACAACTGAAAATGAAACTGTGCACCCTTTTGGCTAAGATCAAGTGAGATCTCCATTTTCATTGTGGAAATTGAGGGTTGAGAAATTCACATATGCAATATAGAGAATTCCATATTTCATACGTGGAATTTACATGCATATATTCATATTTGAAACACTAAGTTCTGTGCTTCACGTAGAAACATTTTGCACTTACGCCAATATGCGACCTACAGAGAATTCCCTATTTAGAGAAGGAATTCTCTCTATATAAAGAGAATTACAGATGAAGAAGCTCCAATTAAGGGATATCAAAGTCAGCATCCCGCTAAGGGACATGACTCATCAGTGCCAGGGGAATTGAAGTCAGCTCATTTACTGTAGAGGGGCCCTTTCAAAGTAGTTCTGTTTTCTTCCTGCCTCCAAGTGAGAACACACGCCAGTTAACCCTATCACCTTAGCCCTTTGGGGCTGGGAGCAGCAGGAGGATCATCCTAAGCCATCCACTACAAAGCACTGATGCTTAAAAATTTTGCGAAGATTTGAGTGATGTTGGAAACTGGCAAATTCTGCAGTTTCAGTTCAGTTCAGGCGCTCAGTCATGTCCTACTATTCATGAGCCCATGGCCTTCAGTATGCCATACCTCCCTGTAAATCATCAACTACAGGAGTGTGCTCAAACTGATATCTTTTGAGTCGATAATGCCATCAAGTCCTCTCATCCTCTGTCATCCCATTCTCCTCTTGCCTTCAATCTTTCCCAACACAGTGTCTTTTCCAGTGAGTCAGTTCTTCACATAAGGTGGCCAAATAACTGGAGTTTCAGCTTCAACATCAGTCCTTACAAAGAACACTTAGGACTGCTCTCTTTGAGGATGTACTGTTTGAAACTCCTTGAAGTCCAAGGGATTCTCAAGAGTCTTCTTCAACACCACAGTTGGAAAGCATCAGTGCTTCAGTGCTCAGTTTTTTTTTTTTTATAGTCCAAATCTCACATTCAAACATGTCTAGTGGAGAAACCATAGCCTTCATAAGATGGACCTTTGTTGATAAATTAATTTCTCTGCTTTTTACTATGCTGTCTACATTGGTCAAAAGTTTTCTTCTGAGGAGGACGTGTCTCTTAATTTCATGGCTGCAGTCACCATCTGCCGTGATTTTGGAGATCAAACAAATAAAGGCAGCCACTTTTTCAATTCTTTCCCCATTTATTTGTCATGAAGCGATGAGACCAGAGGCCATGATCTTAGCTTTCTGAGTGATGAACTTTAAGTCAGCATTTTCACTCTCCTCTTTCACTTTCATCAAGAGGCTCTTTAGTTCTTTTCACTTTCAGCGATAAGGGTGGTATGATCTTCATATCTGAGGTGATTGATATTTCTTTCGGCAATCTTGTCTCCAGCTTGTGCTTCATCCAGCGCAGTGTTTCTCATGATGTATTCTGCATATAAGTTAAATGAGCAGGGTGACAATATACAGCCTGACATACTCCATTTCCTATTTGGAAACAGTCTGTTTTTCCACGTCCAGTTTTCACTGATGCTTCCTGACCTTCATGAAGATTTTTCAGGACGTAAGTCAGCTGGTCTGGTATTCCCATCTCTTTCAATATTTTCCTCAGTTTATTGTGATCCACACAGTCAATGTTTTTGGCATAGTCAATAAAGCAGAAATAGATGTTTTTCTGAAACTCTCTTGCTTTTGAGATGATCCAGAGAATGTTGGCAATCAGATCCCTAGTTCCTCTGCCTTCTCTAAAGCCAGCTTAAACATCTAGAAGTCCATGATTCATGTACTGCTGAAGTCTGGTTGGAGAATTTTCAGCATTACTTACCTCATGTGCGAGTTGAGTGTAACTGAGTGGAAGCTTGAGCTTCGTTGGCATTGCCTTTCTTGGGCAATTCTACTCAGGAGGCAGCATCACCTTATGCTACAGAGCCAACAGGCTCCCAAACCTTACATAAAAAAAGATGTGCCTGTTCCTGTGGCTGAAAGAATACTGCTGCATTTAAGAAAGATAGAAAGCTCTTTGTAGGGGTTCTGCATACCCCATCACTTTGCTTTGTAATCTGGGCCATTCTGTTTCTTGGCTGCTTTGCATCTCCTTGAATGGCCCTGAGTGCTCTCTTCCTGCCACTCTGATATCCTTGGGTTCGATTGCCTGGCCTCAATCTGCCAGCCAGGCCAGTTCTGACAGTTTTCATGCAGTGTTGAAACAGTGAGTGCACACAGAGACACAGATACACCCAATGCTAAAAGGAAATTTTCACAGATGCAGAACCATACCTTTGCTTGTCCAGGATAATGGACTTGGATAAGCATCTCTCATTTTCTCTGGTGGTTTTCTTCCATTTACTTGTTAATCAAGTTAGTGTCCTCTTCTATCTATATTGTTTATTCTGGAAGGTTACAAAGTGTTGGGATTTGCTCATGAGGAGGACTGACATTCAAAGTGTTGTGTGGGCTCTTTTGTTGTGTGTCCATTCATGGTGGACAACTGAATGAGTGGTGCTAGTCTGTATTCCTCCATCACACTGACTGGTTCACAGTGCCAGTCACATTGGCATGATTCCATCCCATGCACTTTCACTCCAGCAGCCACACCAGAAATAGCATGGAGCTTTGGACAGCACTGACTTTGAGCACCTCATTTCAACAAGCTCTCTCAAAATAATTGTTTGTCAATGCCATGCTCTTATGGTAGGCCCAGTACACACTCAGGCCCAAGACCTTCTGAGAGAGGTGCCCCTGTACCTCCTACTTGTGTAATAGTCTGTTTGGAGAGGTTTTCACTCCCCCCTCCCCCTATGGTTGTCTCCCTGTAGCAGGGAAAGTCCAAATCGAGGCCTCCAAAATGCCAAAGAGAATGTGACAGGACTGTGTCTGAAGCAATATCATCAAGAAGGTACATATGGATCCAAAGGACCTCTGCTGAAACAAGTCACTGAACATGAAGTCCAAAAGGTCAGGTGGCTTCCTTTTTTGGCAACACCACAGTTTACTTCTATACACACATACACAGAACCCCCACACAGATCACACCCTGGAGAGCCTGCCTGCCCTGGGCCCACAACTTATGGCTCTATTGTTCAGAAAGTGGCATTCCTCTTCCAACTGTTCCAAGAGGGCATGATTCCAGGCCAGGCCTCCCTAACTTACTAAATGCCAAGGTTCTCTTTCTCTTGCCCTCATAAGGCTGTGGTAGAGAGTCTCATGGTGCACATTTCACTCAGGATTACCACAAAAAAATCAGAGATTGTCCTCCAGTGAGAGTTTCAGAACCATCCCTGAAGTGCAGAGAGACATTTTGCCTCTCTGCCATCCACAGCCAAGGATGAGATCCCAGAGAAAGAAAGGAATTTATGTCACAATTTTTGGCTCAAGAAGTGGGATATCTTTGTGATGACTGCTATTCCTTTGGCCCTAAGACTGAAAAGCTGAAGGCTCTGAACTGCTCTCAGGAACATCACTGTCCTAGGATCCCTTGATGCAAACAGCCCACCACCATTCAGTTCAAGTTATTTCTTTCCCTCATTCACCCTACACTTTATGATCCAATCAACTGAAGCATGCCAGGCTTATCTGTTTATCTAAAACTCCCAGAGCTTGCTCAAATACTTCTCCATCAAGTGGTGATGCAATATCTCTCTTGTTGTTATTTGAAAAATGAGGATGCCATCCAAACTTCTCAATTTCTGTCGCCCAATTCTCCTTCTGTCGTCAGTCTTTCCCAGTATCAGAGTGTTTTACAGTGTCTTTCTTCACATCAAGTGGCCAAAATATTGAAGATTCAGCTTCAACATTTCTCCAAATACTCATAACCAAGTTCTTTTAGGATTCACTAGTTCCTTCTACATGCAGTGCAAATCTCAATCATCTTTTCCAATACGATTGATCACAATATCAGTTCTTCGGTAGTCAGGTTTAAGGTCCAAATCTCACGTCCATACGTGACTACTGGAAAAACCATAGCTTTGACTAGATGGACGTAATGTCTCTGCTTTTTAAAATGCTGTCTACATTTGTCTAGCTTTTATGGCCGCTGTGACCATCTACAGTGATTTTGAAGTCCAAGAAAGCAAAGCCTGTCATGATTTCCACTGTTTCCCCGTCACTTTGCCATGAAGAGTTGGGAAGAGATGCCATGAACTTCAGTCATTGAATGTTCAGGTTGAAACCAAAATTTTCACTCTCCAATTTCACTTTCATTAAGAGATTTCTTAGTTTCTCTTCACTTTTTGCCGTAATGGTGGTGTCATCCTATATCTGTGTTTGTTTCTATATCTCCTGAAAAAAGGGATCCCAGCTTGTGCTTCATCCAGCTTGGTATTTCACATGACGCAGTCTACATAAGTAAATATGGTGACAATATATAGCCTGGAGTTGCTACTTTGCCCAACTTGGAACCAGCCCATTATTCCCCATCCATGATAACTGTTGTTTCATTATCTGCAAAGAAGTTTCTCAGGAGGCATGTCAGGTGGTATGGTATTCCCTTTTCTTGAAGAACTTTCCACACTTTTTCTGTTCCACAAGCCGAAGGTTTTGACCTAGTCAATAAAACAGTGGATGTGTTTCTTGAACTTGTTTGCTTTTTTGAGCATACAACGGGTTTGGGCAATTTAATCTCTGGTTCCTCTGCCTTTTCTGAATGTAGCTTGAACCTCTGAAAATTCTTCCTTTGCATACTGTTGAAAACGTCCTCAGGAATTCCGTGCATTACTTTTTGCTTTATGTGAGATGAATGCAATTGTGTGTTAGTTCAAAGAGTCTGACATTGTCTTTCTTTGGGAATGCCATGAAAAGTGATCATTTTCAGTCTTGTAGCCACTGCTGAGTACTCCAAACTTGCCTTCATATTGACTGCAGCACTTTCACAGCATCATATTTTAGGATTTGAAATATCTCAACTGGATAGCCATTACCTCCACCAGGTTTGTTCTCTGTTTCCTAAAGCCTTCTTGACTATGCATTCTAGGATATCTGGGTCTAGGTGGGTGATGATACCATCGTGCTTTTCAGGGTTGACCATTTTCTTTGTGTTTTTGCCACCTCTTCTAATATTTCTGCTTCTCTTTGTTCCCTAATATGTGTGTCCATTATTGTGCCCTTCATTGCATAAAATGTTCCCCTGGTATATTTACTTTTCTTGAGGAGATCTCTAGTCTTTCTTTTTCTATTGTTTTCCTCTATTTCTTGGCATAGATCAGTGAGGACGATTTTCTTATAAGCCATAGCTATTCTTCAAAACTCTGCATTCATATGGGTGTAAATTTCCTGTTCTTTTTTCCCTTCCACTTCTCTCTCTCTTTCTCTCTCTTTTTGTTTCCTTTTCCTCAGCTGTTTTTAAGGCTTCTTCAGGTAACCATTTTGCCTTCTGCATTACTTTCTGTTGGGGATATTCTTCATTGCTTCACTTTGTACAATATCACAAACTTCTGTACAGAGTTCTCTTTCTGATCTAATTCCTGGAATCAGTTTGACATTTGCGACTGCACTCAAAAGATATTTTATATAGGTTATACCTGAATGATCAAGGGGTTTTCCCTATTTTCTTCAATGTAATTACAAATTTTTATTAATATGTGTGGTTAATCTGAGCCACAGTCAACTCCTAGTTTTGTTTTGGCTGACTGTATAGAGACTTGAGCAATACATGATCTGGGAACTTCCAGGTGTTCAAGCTGCTTTTAGGAAAGGGAGAGGAACCAGAGATTACATTGCCAACATCGGCTCAATCACCAAAAAAGCATGAGAGTTCCAGAAAACACATCTATTTCTGCTTTATTGACTATGCCAAAGCCTTTGTTTGTTTGGATCACAATAAATTGTGGAAAATTTTGAAAAAGATGGGGATACCAGGTCACCTGACCTACCTCTTAAGAAACCTATATGCAGATCAGGAATCAACAGTTAAAACCGAACATGAAACAACAGACTAATTTCAAATAGGAAAAGGAGTATTTCAAGGCTCTATATTGTCACTTGCTTATTTAACTTCTATGCAGAGTACATCATGAGAAACGCTGCGCTGGAAGAAGCAGGAATCAAGAATGCCGGGAATAATTTCAATAACCTGAGGTATGCAGATGACACCACCCAAATGGCAGAGGGTGAAGAGGAATTGAAAAGTCTCTTGATGAAAGTGAAAGAGGAGAGTAACAAAGTTGGCTTAGAGCTCAACTTTCAGAAAACTAAGATCATGGCATCTGGTCCCATCACTTCGTGTAAATAGATGTGGAAACAGTAGACACAGTCTCAGGCTTTTTTTTTTTTTTTTTGGAGGGGGGGGCTCCAAAATCTCTGAAGATGGTGATTGTGGACATGTAAGCAAAAGTCGTTTACTCCTCAGAAGGAAAGTGATGACTAACCTAGATATTATATTAAAAAGGAAAGACATCACTTTGCCAACAAAGGTCCACCTAGTCAAGTCTATTGTTTTTCCAGTGGTCATGTATGGGTGTGAGAGTTAGATGGTGAAGAATGTTGAGTGCAAAAAAATTTATGCTTTTGAACTGTGGTTTTGGAGAGATTCTTGAGAGTCCCTTGGACTGCAAGGAAATTCAACCAGTCCTAAAGGACTGATTCTAAAAGTGATCAGTGTTCGGTGATCTGTGAAAGGACTGATGCTAAAGCTGAAAATCTAATACTTTGGTCACCTCATGCGAAGAGTTGACTCAATAGACAATATCCTGATGCTGGGAGGGATTGGGGGCAGGAGGAGAAGGGGACGATAGAGGATGAGATGGTTGGATGGCCTCACCCACGCAATGGACATGAGTTTCAGTAACTCTAGGAGTTGCTGATTGACAGGGAGGACTGTTGTGCTGCGGTTCATGGGGTCACAAAGACTTGGACATGACTCAGCGACTGAACTGAACTGATCTGAACTGAAAGAGACTCTCTATCCTCAGCCCCATAGTATATTATCAGTTTGATTTTGGTATTGATCATCTAATGATGTGCATGTCTGGAGTCACATCTCGTGTTGTTGGAAGAGGGTGTATCCAATGACAGTAACTTGTTTTGGCAAAACTGTGATAGATTTTTCCCTGGTGTATTTTGTTCCCGAAGACCAAACATGTCTGTTTCCTTAGGGAGTTCTCAATTTCCTACTTTTACATTCCAGTCCCATACGATGAAAATAGCATCTTGTTTTTCATGTGTACATCCTAGAATGTCCTACTGGTAATCACAGACCCACTCAACCTCAGCTTCACCCTGGCCTGCAGCTCAACTTCAACTTTAGCATTACTGGTCATGACGCAGACTTGGATTACAGTGCTACCGAATTGTTAGCCTTGAAAACAAGCAGAGATGTTTCATTTTTACATTGCAATCAAGTACTGAAATCCACACTGATTTATTGATGAGGGCAGCTTCTTCCATTTCTTCTCTAGGGATTCTTACCCACTTTAGAAAATAAAATGGTCATCTGAATTAAATTTGTCCATTCCATTCAGTTTTAATTCACTGATTGCTGAAACTTTGATCGTCACACTTGTCATCTCCTGTTTGACCACGTAAATTTTACCTTCATCATGGTCCTCACTTTCTAGGTTCCTATGAAATATCATTCTTTACAGCATCAAACTTTACTTTTACACCACTCACATCCACACCTCGGTGTTGTTTCTCCTTTAGCTCCATCTCTTCGTTTTCTCTGGAGTTACTTCCTCACTGAGTTCCAGAAGTATACAGGACACTTACCAACCTGGAGAGTTCATCTTTCAATGTCCTATCTTTTTGGGTTTTCATATCGTTCATGTGTTTTTCAAAGCAAGGATACTTAAGTGGTTTTCCATTCCCTTCGCCAGTTGACCACATTTTGCCAGAATTCTCCACTATGTCCAATCTATCATGCGTGGCCCTACACGGCAGGTATCATAGCTTCATTGAGGTAGACAATGCTGTGATCCATTTGAACAGTTTGATTAGTTTTCTGTGGTTGTGCTTTTCATTCTCTCTGCCCTGTGATGGATAAAGGTAAGAGGCTTATGTAAAATTCCTGATGGGAGAAACTGACTGTGAGTGAGCCTCGGTCCGGCTCTGATATATGGAGCCATATTCAGTGGATCTTTAATCCAATATACTCTTGATGGGTGTGGCTGTGTTCAGGCTTTGTTGTCTGAACTGAGCCCAAACTATCATATGGGAAACGAAAGTCATTTGGACCTCTTTCAAAAGCATTTGAGCAAGCACTCTTGTATTCAGGGCCTGAGACACCTCTGCATCCCACTTTCTGCCGGAGACTTATTGACACTCACAAGCAAGTCTGGCTCAGTCTCTTTTGGGGACACTGGTCCTTATTCTTGATTCCTCGTGCACACAAGGTTTTGAGTGTGCCCTCCAACAGTCTGTTTCACTCCTGTGGAAGTTGTATAATCAAATCCCACTGGCCTACAGAGTCAAATTACCTAGGGTTCTCAGTCCCTTTGCCAGATCCCAGGATTAAGAAAACTGTAGGAGTCCTAGAGCTTCCTTAAGTGTATGAAACTTTCTTTGGAATCATTTCCTGCAACTTGTGGATTGTGTGCTAAGTGGCTTTATGTTAGGTTGTAAGGTGACCTTCTGTGAGAGAGCTTATGTCACAAACTGCATGACCCACGTCTGTAGCAGCTGGAGCTTCTCTTCCCTGTCAGGCCATTGCTGACCCATGCCTCTGCAGGATACACTCAATCACTTGAATGCAGTTCTGACTCTCTCTCTGTGCGGTCTCTGGGTATAGGTGCACAAAATATTTTATTGAGCACTTGAGGCATCGCTGGTATTTATTGATTCTAGGTGCAAATTCACCACTGCTACAGTCTTCTTGGGGCTTTCCCTTTGCCCTTGGACATCTGTTGTTGTTGTTGTTGCTCTTTTTGGTGGGACCCAACATTCTTGTGTCAATGGTCCTTCAGAAACAAGCTGTAATTTTGGAGTTCGCACAGGAAAAGTTGGGTTCACACCCTTCTACTTTCCCATCTTCTCTCCCTTACAGGCACACACTGCCAAAGGGGGAAATGCCTCCATCCCACATCTGAACTTTTTTCACCATTCTGAATTGTCAGATAGGCTTGAAGTGCCTGGACAGAGCCAAGGTCACCCTGTATTTTCTAGGATGTGTGTGGTTTCACCATGAAGGATCCTACCTTTTCATGTCATTTGTCTCACATGACGCTATTGTTGGTCACTCGTAAAGAGAGAGTGTGTTACCTGATTGGCTGATCCGAGGCAGCACTATCCCAGGGCCGTCCCCTAATTTGGAAAAATTCTCCAGTGCAACAGGTTTTCTTTCTATTCCTCCTCCTTTCAGTTTCTACTCTTTCCTGAAGCACCTTCACCTCTTGACACTCTTATTTCCAGTTATAGCCATGTCCACCTTTTCCACAGGCCAGCCTACTTCCCACAGACTGAGGGGTCCACAGGCTATGTTTTAAAAGCCCCACACCACTGGAGTTATACTGGATGGATCTTTAACCGTTCCACATCCTCTTGCTGGTACAAACACACATCACCACAGCAGAAACTGTGAGCTTCTTCATGTCTCTTGATGTAAACCCAGATTTGTGAATTCACAGTCCTGAGTTGTGACTGGTCATCCTTTCCTTATTCCATGTCTCACAGATGCATGGAGCAGTCTCTCCCAGTCTGTGGATGCCTGGTGCCTCCTTCTGCTTGTTCCATATCTCGTGGTCTGTAACTTTCACCACTCTGTCATTTGTGATTGGAAGCATATCCACAGAGAAAAACACACAAACATTGGAAACAAGCCTCCGTGGCTACACACACAAATGTGCAAGACACACGGAAACATAGGCAAATAGGGAACATGGGTGTTTCTGCAGCTGAAGAACCAGTGCCTTATGTGAAATATAGAGATTTCCATATTTCTTATAGGAAAATATCCATTCTGAACTCAAATATGAAGTGTAGAGAAGTCCAAATTCCATGACGGAGACTTCCCCCCAGGTTTTGATACAGTAAAAACAAGTCATTTCCCACTTCATGGAATCCATTCTTTGTTTTGGTATATGTTTTCAGAAATACAACAAACTCTTTACTTCATGAAGAAACAGTGGTGCCCATATTTTCACTTGTGCAATAGAGATAGTTCCAATTTCATACTGGTTTTCCATGACTTTAAAAGCAGTGATAAGATTTTCATATGTGAAATATCCAGAACTTTCCACTTGATGTTAGACAACCACCAGGAGGATTCATGTATGAGGTGCAGACTAGTCCACATTTCACATTAAAAAAAAAAAAAAAAAACTGATTCCTGATTTTCTTAAAATGAAGAAAAAAAAATGCAATATATCATGGAGTAAAACAAGCATCGCCATATTTGCACGCAAAAATGTAAGTAATTCTCCATTTAAGTTCAATTCAGTCCAGTCTGTCAGTCGTGTTCAACTTTTGCTACCCCATGGACTGCAGCTTGTCATGTTTCCTGTCAATCACCAACTCCCAGAGATTACTCAAACTCATATCTGTCATGTCGGTGATGCCATCTAACCATCTCATCCTCTGTCGTCCTCTTCTCTTATTGCCTTCAATGTTTCCCAGCATCAGGGTTTTTTCCAAAGAGTCAGTTCCTTGCATCAGGGGTCGGGAATATTCGAGTATGTGTGTCAGCATCTGTGCTTCCAATGTATATTCAGGACTGATTTCCTTTAGCCTCCTTGACGTCCAAGAGACTCTCAAGGTTCTTCACCAATGCCACATTTTAAAGGCATCAATTCTTCCATGCTCAGCTGTCTTTACAGTCTAAATCTCACATCCGTAAATTACTGCAGGAGAAACCATCGCTTTGACCAGGTGGACCTTCGCTGGCAAAGCAATCTCTCTGCTTTTCAATATGCTGACTAAGGAGTTCATAGCTATTAATCCAAGTACCAAGTGCCTTTTAATTTTACGGCTGCAGTCACAATCTGCAATTATATTAGAGCCCCCCAAAATAAAGTCTATCAGTATTTCCATTGTTTCTCCATTCATATTTTAAGCCAGGATGGCACCATATGTCATGATATTAGCTTTCTGAATGTTGAGTTTTAACTCAAAATTTTCACTCTCCTCTTTCATTGTCATCAAGAGGTTCTTTATAACTACATCATCTTCTGCCATAAGAGTGATTTCATCAAGTATTTGAGGCTGTTGATATTTCTCGAAGCAATCTTTATTCATGCTTGTGCTTCTTAAAGCCTGGCATTTAGCATGCTGTATACAACATATGAACTATGGGTGGAGGTTTGTGACATTGTACAGGAGACAGGAACCAAGACCATCCACAAGCAAATGAAAAGCAAAAAGAAAAACGGCTGTCTGAGAAGACCTACAAAGATCTGTGAAAAAAACTGAAGCTAAAAGCAAAGGAGAAAAGGAAAGATTTATCCCTTTGAATGCACAGTTGCAAAGAATAGCATGGAGAGTTAAGAAAGCCTTCCTGAGTGATCAACGCAAAGAAATAGATGGGAACAATACAATGGGAAAGACTAGATGCCCTTCAAGAAAATTTGAGATACCAAGGGAATATTTCATGCGAAGAATGTCTCAATAAAGAACGGAAATGGTATGGACCTAATGAAGCAGAAGATATTAAGAAGAGGTGCAACAAATACTCAGAAGAAGTATACAAAAAAGATTTTTTACCACCTATATAATCACGATACTGTGATCACTTATCATCCCCTAGGGCCAGACATTCTGGAATGGGAAGCCAAGTGGGCCTTAGGAAACATCACTGTGAACAAAGCCCGTGGAAGTGACAGAATTTCAGTTGAGGTATTTCAAATCCTAAAAGATGATGCTGTGAAAGTGTTGCACTCAATATGTCAGCAAACGTGGAAAGCTCAGCAGAGACCACAGGACTGGAAAAGGTCAGATTTCATTACAATCCCAAAGAAAGTCAATGCCAAAGATGCTCAAACCTACCGCACAATTGCAGTCATCTCACACACTTGCTAGTAAATAATGCTCAATATTTTCCATGCCAGGATTCAAAAACGGGTGAACCGTGAACTTCCAGAAGTTCAAGGTGGTTTTAGAAAAGGTAGAAGAACCAGAGATCAAACAGCCAACATCTGCTGGATCATCGAAAAAGGAAGAGAGTTCCAGAAAAACATCTATTTCTGCTTTAATCACCATGCAAAAACCTTTGGCTGTGTGGATCTCAAAGAACTATGGACAATTCTGAAAGAGATCGAAACATCAGACCACCAGACTTGCCTCTTGAGAAACTTGTATGCAAGTCAGGAATGAATAGTTACTACTGAATATTGAACAACATCCTGGTTCCAAATAGGAAAATGAACATATCAAGGCTGTACTGTCACCCTGCTTATTTAACTTATTTGCAGAGTACATCATGAGAATAGATGGGCTGAAAGAAGCACAGCTGGAATCAAGATTGCTGAGAGAAATATCAATAACCTCAAATATCAATAACCTCAGATATACAGGTGACACCACTCATATGGCAGAAACTAAAGAAAAATTAGAGTTTCTTGAGTAATGTAATGAGAGTGAACGCATTGGCTTAAAGATCAAGTTTTAAAAACTCAGATTATGGCCTCCAGTCCCATCACTTCTGGCAAACAAATGGGGAAAGAGTGGAAAGAGTGGCTGCCAATATTATTTTTTTTGGGGGGGGGGCTCCAAAATCAATGTAGATGTTGCTTGTAGCCATGAAACTAAAATGCTTACTCCTTGGAAGGAAAGTTATGACCATCCTAGACAGCATATTAAAAAGCAGAGACCTGATTTTGCCAAAAAAGCTCTGTTTAGTCAAGCTATGTTTTTTGCAGTAGTCATCTATGATGATTACTCTGATTTCGGTCCCCTTTCTACAGGCCGGAGGGTTATAGCTCCAATATGTTGTGGATCCTGTCCTTTGTGGGTGGGATTGGACCAGTGACTTCTCCAGGTTTAATGCTTCGGATCATTTGTGTCTGTGCACTGGCATGCGGATCTGTGTCTCCTCTCTCTGAAATTCAATAAATTGCCCATGGACAGTGCTTTTGGGTGTTTGTGGGTTTGGTATGGCTTAGTGCACCCCCTTTTATAATATTCACCGTTTTGTTTCTGTTTGTTGGAGAATAGGTGTGGTTTCTCTTGTACTGACCTTACTGACTCAAGTGTGGATATTGCTTTCCATGTAGACATGGAAATTCTGGGGTGTGTGCTTCTCCTTTAACGTTCCTTGAGGTAAGGAGTTCGATATTGCTCTAAAGTACTGGAATCGATATCCTGGACTCTGGGTTTATTTTTCCAGATTGCAGTAACATCAAAAGTTAACATGCACTCAATACAGAAGATAAACCCCAGGTTAATGGTGGCACAACTCTCCTCATCCAGAAAGTATCAACAGGATGCACAGAATTTCAGACAGCAGAGAAAAGGGAGGAGTGTGAAAGAGGTGCCTAGGAGGAGATAGGGGAGTGTTAAAATAGAAAACAGCAATCAATTAAGGAAACTAATCTGAGAGTTGGACTGTGAAGAAGGCTGATCGCCGAAGAATCGATGCTTTTGAACTGTGGTGTTGGAGAAGACTCTTGAGAGTCCCTTATACTGCAAGGAGATCCAACCAGTCCATTCTAAAGGAGATCAATCCTGGATGTTCATTGGAGGGACTGATGCTAAAGCTGAAACTGCAATACTTTGGCCACCTCCTGCGACGAGTTGACTCACTGGAAAAGACTCTGATGCTGGGAAAGGTTGGGGGCGGGAGGAGAAGGGGACGACGGAGAATGAGATGGCTGGATGGCATCACCGACTCTGTGGACATGAGTTTGAGTGTACTCCGGGAGTTGGTGATGGACAGGGAGGCCTGGCGTGCTGTGATTCATGGGGTCGCGGAGAGTCGGACACGACTGAGCGACTGAACTGAACTGAATCCATAAATGAAGTCAGATCATAAATATTTTCTTACTAAAATCACAATTGATATCAATTTTGGGAAAATAAACGTTAATAAACAAGAAAAATAGTGTAAAAAAAGAAAATGGAGTTTAAATTTATTCTCTCATATATAAAAAATGTGTTTAAAAATGGATTTATTTGTGTTTTGTTTGAAAGATAATAATAGTTAATAGAAATAAAAGTTTAGGGTATAATAAAGGACTAAAATAGTTTAAAATTAAAGAAATCATATGGAAATAGATCACAGAGTCTCAAAGCAGTTGTGTGATTTTTGGTTTCAATAGAGTGTCAGACAGTCTCTTGTTGAAGCTTGTATTGTCAAAGGTGACTGTTGTTCCTCAGTTGAACAGTCTGGGCATATATTGCTGACTTATTCCATTGAACCTGTCACTTCTGGGTTGGTTTTTGTTTCTTTGTTTATATTTCCTTCTTTTATTTGAAAACCTCTCCATATCTCGTTTTCACCATGAAACGAGGGTGCAGTAACCTCATATTCGAGCTCACTTGTTCAGTGCTTTGGGGGGTGAGAGGTGGGACACAGAAATCAAATACCATTGGGATATTGGGGGTGGTTGAGGTGGATTGATCACATTGGGCTTTTGAATGACAAATGTGACATGTCCTTTCTGGGTCCACACCGCTCAGATTCCTGGCTGATACATGAGGGCACAGTTCCAAGTGGGCCCTGTGTTACATGCACTTCCCAGCCAATCAGGCAGTCAGGTGCTTGGCAAGGGCCATGACCACGATTGGCTATGTGCTTTGTGCTCTTCCCAAGTCCAAAATCTCGGGTGACTGGTTGGAGGCAAGGCACAGTCCCAGGTGGGCCGTGCATCTTATGCAGCTCTCTGGTCTCAGTCACTCAGTTTGCTGCCTGTGCCAGCGGGCAGAGTCTCAAGTATGCCATGTGTCTCCTCAGGCTAACTGACCCAGGCTGTCATGTTCCTGGCCTATGTGAACTGTCCATGAAGTGAGGAATTCATCACTAGCAACTGTCAGCCAGCTTAGAGCTTGGTAGTGGGTGTCTCTGGAGTCAAGATACTAGTAGCCTCTTTCCTTCTGCCTCTGGCAGTCGTACACGTTCCTCTCTCAATCTGTGGAGGAAAGGGTCTTAAATGGACACTGGCTTGGTCTCCTTTGGTATTTTCTAGTGCACAATCTTCGGTTCTGTGAGTATTCCATGGTTCAATGTGGCCTTAGAGCCTTCTCACAGGAAAGGTCCTTTCTAAAATTTCTGTCTCCAGTGTCCCCATGGTTTAGGTTTGTGTGTTATCTTAGTTTCGTCACATTGTCCTCAGGGCATTAAAGCCTGCTTTTAACCATAACGTGTTTGATACATCCCAGACCTGCCTTCAATGCCCCATGTATGACAGTGGACGGGAGTATCTGAATCATTCCTTGGCTAGTGATCGGATTTATTGGCATAAGCTGTGTTTTTGTTCTTCCTCTCTCCAGTTCTCTTTCTTCCCCGACTGACACCTATGAGAGAGGGTTTCTTATTTTGTGCAAATTTCTCCTCCTTTAAGACTCCTTCTCCAAGGAGAGTCTTGATCCCTAAATACATTTCCTCCCTTTCATCACTTATTTTTTCTTACCTACTTTTTAAGAGACTGGTTTTCCTTTATCAGTTTCTAGGGCCCATCAACATCAGTCACAAATTGGTCTCCGGAAGGTGTTCCACGTGCAATCTATCCTTTGATGGATTTGTGTGGGAGAAAGTGGACTCAGGCTCCTATTCCTCTAACACAATGAGACCCCCATCGCAACCCTGGAAGAACCATTTTATTAACTGAAATCTTGTAGTTGTTCAGTCACAAAGCCATGTCACACTCTTTGTGACCCCTTGGACTGCAGCACACAAGGCCTCTCTTCCCCTCACCATCTCCCAGGTTCTGCCTGAGATCATGTCCATGAATGGGTGAAATGATACAGCCTTCTCCTCCTCTCTAACCCATTTGTCCTCCTTATTTCATTATTTCCTACCAATCAGGGTCTTTTCTCGTGAGTCAGTTCTTTGCTCAGGTGGTCAAAGCTTTGGAGACTCAGCTTCCGCGTCAGTGATTCTAATGCATCTTCAGAGTTGATTTCCTTTATGTTTGACTAGTTTGATTTCCTTGCAATCCAATGGACACTCACAAGTCATCCCCAGCAGAGCACTTTGGTGTTCTCACATCCATACATGTCTACTGGAAAGACCATTAGTGTTACTCAATGTGATTCCTTTGGTCAAGTCAACTCTTCACTTTTTAACACACTTACTAAATTTGTGAGCACTTTGCTTCTAGGAAGCAACTGTCTTCTAATTTTATTGCTGCCATCACCATCACAGTGAATATAGAGCCACAAAAGAGGAAATCTGTCACTGATTCTGCTTTTCCCACCTTTATTTCCCATGGAGTAGTGGGACCAGATGCCATGATCTTATTTTGTGTAATACTGAGAATTCAAGTGTATTGTTTACCCTGTTTTCCTATTAACATTGAGAATTATTTTATTTTTTTACCATTGCTTTCCCCTCAGTGTTTTGGATAAAAAATTATTTTCTAAGAGTGTTCTAAGATGGTCGCTACTCATTATACATAATACTGCTGGTTTTAAGTTTCCTTTTGGAGCAATTCTGTCATGCTTCTGTGACAACTCTGTAAAATGTTGACAAAATGCACAGCCTATATTACATTTCTCTATTAACATAATATATTGAGCCTGTTCATGTTATCTAGTTAGGTTTTCTCTGATGTGGAAACTACAAAAATACAAAGGAGGACAAGAAATAAGGATATAATATGGAGGGCGGCATGAAGCTGAACCCCTGTGGCACGAAGGGAGAGAAATTTTGATAATCAGTGGTTTCTATTGAAATATTTGGTACCAGCAGTTTAAAGGGATGAAAGAAAAATGTACACACTTAATTATGGAGAAGTGATTTTAATGTGCACGTCATATAATTTGAATGTCTGCAGTTCCTTTGAGTTCGGATGCTCAGTCATCAGCAACTCTTTGCGACCCCATGAATCACAGCATGTCAGGCCTCCCTGTAGATCACCAAGTTGCGGAGTTTACTCAAACAAATGTCCATCGAGTCGGTGATGCCATCCAGCCATCTCATTCCCTGTCGCCCCCTTTTCCTCCCACCCCCAATCCTTCCCAGCATCAGAGTCTTTTCCAGTGAGTCAACTCTTCGCATGAGGTGGCCAAAGAATTGGAGTTTCAGCTTTAGCATTAGTCCTTCCAAAGAAAACCCAGGATCAGTCTCCTTTAGAATGAACTGGTTGGATCTCCTTGCAGTCCAAGGGACTCTCAAGAGTCTTCTCCAGCACCACAGTTCAAAAGCATCAATTCTTTCTTCACAGTACAAATCTCACATCCATACATGACCATTGGAAAAACTATAGCCTTGACTAGACGGACCTTATTTGGTAAAGTAATGTCTCTGCTCTTTAATATGCTATCTAGGTTGGTCGTAACTTTCCTCCCAAGGAGTAAGAGTCTTTTAATTTCATGGCTACAATCAGAATCCACGATGATTTTGGATCTGACACTGTTTCCTCTGTAACACTTTTTATTTCCCATGAAGTGATGGGACCAGATGCCATGGTCTTTGTTTCCTGAATGTTGAGCTTCAAACCAACGTTTTCACTCTCCTCTTTTGCTTTTATCAAGAGGCTTTTTAGTTCCTCTTCACTTTCTGCCATAAAGTTCGTGTAATCTGTATACCTGAGGTTATTGATATTTCTCCTGGCAATCTTGAATCCAGCTTGTGCTTCTTCCAGCCCAGCGTTCCTCATGATGTAATCTGCATATAAGTTAAATAAGCAAGGTGGCAATATATAACCTTGACGTACTCCTATTCCTATTTGGAACTAGTCTGTGTCTCTAAGTAAATGAGAGTTGTGGTTTTATGTGCTCAAGGTGTCCTCATATGTATGAACTCCATCTCTTACACAAAGAATAGTGGAAGATAAGCTCGATTAAGGGATAGTCTTTCAGTAATAGGATCAATATTATTCAGCCAGGAAGTTATTAAGTAGTGTTGGGGTTCTCAAACAGTTCACTTAAGACTGGAAGCAAGTAAAGATTTTGACCACCCAAATAAAGTTGTTTAAAATTATATTTTGACATATACACATATATACACATACGTGCATGTTTGTGTGTATGGATGTGTGTATAGAAAAATGTACAATGGCTTTTAATTTCGTTAGGCAAAGCAGCAATGGAAAAAAATTCAAATCCAAAAGCAGAATGATTCAAAAGTCTACTCGGTTATTGAATATACGTAAATGGAAATACTTCCAAATATGTTTCTTTGGCTGCATCTAAAATATGAGGACTCCTTTATATCACTCCCCTCATTCGTTTTAATAAATATCTACCAATTTTCAAATGTTTGTCCAGGTTTAATGGCAAAAATAAACACTTATGGAAATATATATATATATATATACATATATTTATACATCATAGATATACAAATATCTATATAAAATAGACAGATATGTTTGCTTAACAGAAAATATTGATACCAAGTTTAGATGTCAGAATTATTTCCAACTCCATGCTCCATCTCATCATGAAAGAGCCAAAATTGTTGTTGATTCAAACACTCCAAGAACTGGGGATCCTGATTAAAAATCGAACCTGGAACTGGGATTCTCAGTCACATATGATCACGCTCTAAATCCAACACTTTATTTCCTTTCATGTTCTAATCAGTCCCTTCTTAAGATTGAAAAGTATGAAAACCGAGAGAGAGAAATAGGAGATTCTAGACTTCCTCGTGTTCCAAGAGTAATATTTATCAGAGAAAATAGAAAAGACAGAAACAAAGGAAAATAATCAAACGATATAGAATAATAATGTTTTAGCCATTAAGCAAAGTCAAGGATCTTTAGTTCATCCTCAAGGGCCGTAAATAACATTCTGAGCAATATCCTGTGAACAGTTTTACAGATACTAAAAATCCCTGCAGATGCTGATTGCAGCCATGAAATTAAAAGACGCTTACTCTTTGGAAGGAAAGTTATGAACAAACTTGATAGTACATTAAAAAGCAGAGACATTACTTTGCTAACCAAGATCTGTTTAGTCAAGGCTATGGTTTTTCCCGTGGTAATGTACAGATGTGAGAGTTGGACTGTGAAGAAAGCTGATCGCCAAAGAATTGATGCTTTTGAAATTTCGTGTTGGAGAAGACTCTTGAGAGTCCCTTGTACTGCAAGGAGATCCAACCAGTCCATTCTAAAGGAGATCAACCCTGGTTGTTCATTAGAAGGACTGATGCTAAAGCTGAAACTGCAATACTTGGCCACCTCATGCGACAAGTTGACTCACTGGAAAAGTCTCTGATACTGGGAAATGTTAGGGGCTGGAGGAGAAGGGGACGACCGAGAATGAGATGGCTGGATTGCATCACCAACTCTGTGGACATGAATTTGAGTGTACTCCGGGGGTTGGTGATGGGCAGGGAGGCCTGGCGTGCTGTGATTCATGGGGTCGCGGAGAGTCGGACACGACTGAGCGCCTGAACTGAACTGAACTGAAATATATATATATATATATATATCTACTATATATATATATATGTATGTATGTATGTATATGTATAAACTGTATCAGTTCAGTTCAGGCGCTCAGTCATGTCTGACTCTTTGCGACACCATGAACCACAGCACACCAGGCCTCCTTGTCCATCACCAGCTCCCGGAGTTCACCCAAACCCATGTGCATTGAGTTAGTGATACGATCCAACCATCTTATACTCTGTCATCCCCTTCTCCTACTCTCAATCTTTCCCAGCATCAGAGTCTTTTCAAATCAGCTAGCTCTTCATATCATGTGGTCAATGTATTGGAGTTTCAGCTTCATCATCAGTCCTTCCAATGAACACCCAGGACTGATCTCCTTTAGGAAGGACTGGTTGGATCTCCTTGCAGTCCAAGGGACTCTCAAGTGTTTTCTCCAACACCACAGTTCAAAAGCATCAGTTCTTCTGCACTCAACTTTCCTTATAATCCAACTCTCACATCCATACATGATCACTGGAAAACCATAGCCTTGACTAATGGACTTTTTTTTTTAGCAAAGTAATGTCTCTGCTTTTTAATATGCTGTGTAGTTTAGTCATAACATCCTTCCAAGGAGTAAGTGTCTTTTAATTTCACAGCTGCAATCACCATCCGCAGTGATTTTGGAGCCTAGAAAATTAAAATCAGCCACTATTTCCACTGTTTTCCCATCTATTTGCCTTGAAGTGATGGAACTGGATTCCTTGATCTTAGTTTTCTGAATGTTGAGCTTTAAACTTTAAGTTGGCTTAAAAAGTGGATGACCATTATATCTACTACTGTGGGCAGGAATCCCTTAGATGAAATGGAGTAGCCATCATGGTCAACAAAAGAGTCCGAAATGCAGTACTTGAATGCAATCTTAAAAACGACAGAATGATTTCTGTATGTTTCCAAGGCAAACCATTCAGTATTACAGTAATCCAGGCCTATGTCCCAACCAGTAATGCTGAAGAAGCCGAAGTTAATTGGTTCTATGAAGAACTACAACACCTTTTAGAACTAACACTCAAAAAAGATGTCCTTTTCTTTATAGGGGATTGGAATGCAAAAGTAGGAAGTCAAGAAACACCTGGAGTAACAGGCAAATTTGGCCTTGGAGCACGGAATGAAGCAGGGCAAAGGCTAATAAAGTTTTGTCAAGAGAGTGCACTGGTCACAGCAAACAACCTCTTCCAACAACACAACACAAGACTCTACACATGGACATCACCAGATGGTCAACACCGAAATCAGATTGATTATATTATTTTCAATCAAAGATGGAGAAGATGTATACAGTTAGTGAAAACAAGACCAGGAGCTGACTGTGGCTCAGATCATGAACTCCGTATTGCCAAATTCAGACTTAAAATGAAGAAAGTAGGGAAAACCACTAGACCATTCAGATATGACCTCAATCAAATCCCTTATGATAATACAGTGGAAGTGAGAAATAGATTTAAGGGACTAGATCTGATTGATAGACTGCCTGATGAACTCTGGACGGAGGTTCGTGACATTGTACAGGAGACAGGGACCAAGACCATCCCCATGGAAAAGAAATGCAAAAGAGCGAATTGGCTGTCTGAGGAGGCCTTACAAATAGCTGTGAAAAGAAGAGAGGGGAAAAGCAAAGGAGAAAAGGAAGGATATAAGCATCTGAATGCAGAGTTCCAAAGAAGAGCAAGGAGAGATAAGAAAGACTTCCTCAGTGATCAATGCAAAGAAATAGAGAAAAACAACAGAATAGGAAAAACAAGAGACCTCTTCAAGAAAATTAGAAATTCCAAGGGAACATTTCATGCAAAGATGGGCTCGATAATGGACAGAAATGTTATGGACATAACGGAAGCAGAAGTTATTAAGAAGAGGTGGCAGGAATACACAGAAGAACTGTACAAAAAAGATCTTCATGACCAAGATAGTCACGATAACGTGATCACTGACCTAGAGCCAGACATCTTGGAATGTGAAGTCAAGTGGGCCTTAGAAAGCATCACTACGAACAAAGCTAGTGGAGGTGATGGAATTCTAGTTGAGCTATTTTAAGTCTTGAAAGATGATGCTGTTAAAGTGCTACACTCAATATGCCAGCAGATATGGAAAACTCAGCAGTGGCCACGGGACTGGAAGAGGTCAGTCTTCATTCCAATCCCCAAGAAAGAGAATGCCAAAGAATGGTCAAACTACCACACAATTGCACTCATCTCACACGCTAGTAAAGTCATGCTCAAAATTCTCCAAGCCAGGCTTCAGCAATATATGATCCGTGAACTCCCAGATGTTCAAGTAGGTTTTAGAAATGGCAGAGGCACCAGAGATCATATTGCCAACATCCGCTGGATCATGGAGAAAGCAAGAGAGTTCCAGAAAAACATCTATTTCTGCTTCATTGACTATGCCAAATCCTTTGACTGTGTGGATCACAATAAACTGTGGAACATTCTGAAAGAGATGGGAATCCCAGACCACCTGACCTGCCTCTTGAGAAACTTGTATGCAGGTCAGGAAGCAACAGTTAGAAATGGACATGGAACAACAGACTGGTTCCAAATAGGAAAAGGTGTACGTCAAGGTTGTATATAGTCACCTTGCTTATTTAACTTATATGCAGAGTACATCATGAGGAACGCTGGCCTGGAAGAAGCACAAGCTGGAATCAAGATTGCCGGGAGAAATATCGATAACCTCAGATATGCAGATGACACTACCCTTATGGCAGAAAGTGAAGAGGAACTCAAAAGCCTCTTGATGAAAGTGAAAGGGGAGAGTGAAAAGGTTGGCTTGAAGCTCCACATTCAGAAAACAAAGATCATGGCAACCGGTCCTAACATTTCATGGGAAATAGATGGAAAAACAGTGGAAACACTGTCAGACTTTATTTTTTTGGGCTCCAAAATCACTGCAGATGCTGATTGCAGCCATGAAATTAAAAGACGCTTGCTCCTTGGAAGGAAAGTTATGACCAACCTTGATAGTATCTTAAAAAGCAGAGACATTACTTTGCCAACCAAGGTCCGTCTAGTCAAGGCAATGGTTTTTCCCGTGGTCATGTATGGATGTGAGAGTTGGACTGTGTAGAAAGCTGATCGCCGAAGATTCGATGCCTTTGAACTGTGGTGTTGGAGAAGACTCTTGAGAGTCCCTTATACTGCAAGGAGATCCAACGAGTCCATTCTGAAGGAGATCAATCCTGGATGTTCATTGGAGGGACTGATACTAAAGCTGAAACTGCAATACTTTGGCCACCTCATGCGACGAGTTGACTCACTGCAAAAGACTCTGATGCTGGGCAAGTTTGGGGGCGGGAGGAGAAGGATGTGATGGACAGGGAGGCCTGGCGTGCTGTGATTCATGGGGTCGCGGAGAGTCGGACACAACTGAGCGACTGAACTTAACTGAACTGATACTGATTTTTTACTGAGCATATCATTCGTTGTAAATGAAAGAAGCAGGTGTACAATACATGTACACACACATATATATTATATTATACTATTATATCATATATAATATATATTAATGATATATAATATGTACATTATTAGCATAATTTTTTACATATATTATAGTGCATATTGTATTGTAATGTGTGTACATATATATATATATATTTAAGCAACCCTTATTTAGTGATATTTCATGTGTTAAGTCACTACACTCCTGTCTGACACTCTGCATCACACAGACTGTTTCCCATCATGTATTCTCAATCCACTGAATTCTCAAGGTGAGGAAATAGGACATGGTTTTCACGCTTAGTTCCAGGATATCTTCCCAACACTTTGATCGAACCTGCATCTCTTATGACTTCTGCGTTAGAAGGCAGGATACTTACTACTAGTGCAACCTTGACAGCCATATATATATATAGCTAAACATATACATGCATATGTATATGTGGAAAGTTTACGTATATTATCTTGCTGTATATAGGTAGCAGTATATATTCTAAAGGAGATCAATCCTGGGTGTTCATTGGAAGGACTGATGCTAAAACTGAAACTCCAATACTTTGGCCACCTCATGCGATGAGCTGACTCACTGGAAAAGAGTCTGATGTTAGGAGGGATTGGGAGTGGGAGGAGACGGGGACGACAGAGAATGAGATGGCAGGATGGCATCACTGACTCGATGGACATGAGTTTGAGGGAACTCCGGCAGTTGGAGATGGACAAAGAGACCTGGCATGCTGTGATTCATGGGATCGAAAAGAGTCAGACACAACTGAGTGAATGAACAGAACTAAACTGATGGGTTTTGCAGGAGGTATACAATGTCCTTGCAATTGAGGACTTGCATCAAGAGAGTTGGATTGTGAAGAATGCTGATCGCCGAAGAATTGATGCTTTTGAATTGTGGTGTTGGAGAAGACACTTGAGAGCCCCTTGGACTGCTAGGAGATCCAACCAGTCCATTCTAAAGGAGATCAATCTGGGTATTCATAGGAAGGACTGATGCTAAAGCTGAAACTCTAATATTTTGGTCACCTCATGCAACGAGTTGACTCACTGGAAAAGACTCTGATGCTGGGAGAGATTGGGGGCAGGAGGAAACGAGGGCGACAGAGAATGAGATGGCTGGATGGCCTCACCAACTCGATGGACATGAGTTTGAGTGAACTCCGGGAGTTGGTGATGAACACGGAGGCCTGGCATGCTGTGATTCATGTTGTCGCAAAGAGTTGGACATGAGTGAGCGACTGAATTGAACTGAAATGTATTGAAATGATCAAGTCCTTAGTTACTGCAGCTGCCACCAGTGTTGCCTGAAGGACTGATTCCAGACTGAAAGAATAGATACTAGCCCTAGTTAAGGTGTTTATCAAAGGAATTATTTCAAGGAGACCAGATTTTTGCATATTTGCATAAGTAAAAAATATCTCAATCCATCCACTTGTGGTGTCCAGTGTTTCTTCATTAACCATAATATTTGGACATTCTCCATACCTGATCATTGTACCAAAACTTTGGTAAAACCTGGCTCCATCTATCCTTGTTCAGAGCAGTCTTTTTGCAATACTTGAGAAGTTATTCCTCATGATGAAATCCTTCTTAGGATGAAAGTCCTGCTGAAGAAAGCATAATTCTCCACTTTTAGGCTATGCATTTTTCCCAGTCAGTAGCACAAAATCTCGGAGCACACACAAGCCACTCCAGCATTCTTGCCTAGAAGATCCCATGGATGGAGAAGCCTGGTAGGCCGCAGCCCATGGGGTCGCTAAGGGTCAGATACGACTGAACAACTTCCCTTTCACTTTTCACTTTCACACATTGGTGAAGGAAATGACAACCCACTCCAGTGTTCTTGCCTGGAGAATCCCAGGGACAGGGGAGCCTGGTCGGCTTCTGTCTATGGGGTCACACAGAGTCGGACACGACTGAAGTGACTTAGCAGCAGCAGAAGCACACATTCTAGTATTGCTATATAAGGGATTCTTGTGCAGCACCTCAGTTTTAACCTATGCTTACTAATTCCTACTTACCATAGTTCTGAAACTCAAAGGTCTGCTATTACTTATTAAAACTTAAGGGGATTCATGGATTCATAAAATGGTGACATCATATTATGAAAACATATCACATTTGTTTGCTTTATTTTAGGAACCCCTTCTTTACGTTTATGACAAATTAGTGAAGTGAAGGGACACTTAAGTGTAGAGTCTGAACTTATTCTGGCTAACTTCAGTTCAGTTCAGTTCAGTTCAGTCGCTCAGTTGTGTCCGACTCTCCGCGACCCCATGAATCACAGCACGCCAGGCCTCCCTGTCCATCACCAACTCCCGGAGTACACTCAAACTCATGTCCACAGAGTTGGTGATGCCATCCAGCCATCTCATTCTCTGTCGTCCCCTTCTCCTCCAGCCCCCAACCTTTCCCAGCATCAGAGTCTTTTCCAGTGAGTCAACTCGTCCCATGAGGTGGCCAAATATTGCAGTTTCAGCTTTAGCATCAGTCCCTCCAATGAACATCCAGGATTGATCTCCTTTAGAATGGACTGGTTGGATCTACTTGCAGTATAAGGGACTCTCAAGAGTCTTCTCCAACACCACAGTTCAAAAGCATCGATTCTTCGGCAATCAGCCTTCTTCACAGTCCAAATTTCACATCCATACATGACCACGGGAAAAACCATTGCCTTGACTAGACAGACCTTGGTTAACTTAGTTCTGCATTTTAAGTTTGTTTGTTTGTTTTTGCTAAGTCTATATATACTAAAGCAGTCTTGGATACATATTTTACTTGACATGCCCTGGATACTTTATTTGTCACTTTCAAAAGTTGGTCAAGGACTGATTTTCTTTCTTCAATTGAAACAAACTGATTAAAATTTGGAGCATAATTAACTTACAATGTTGTGTAAATTTCTGCGGCCCAGTGAAATAAATCAGTTATTAGTAAATATAGTTGAGCCTCCCTTTTGAGCGGTCCTCCCATCTCCCTCTTTTACCTCCTCTCCTACCCCACAACCCACTCCACTAGAACTCTCCATAGCACTAGTTATCTACTATGTACTTGGTATTTTACATAGGTCTGTGCAATTTGTCAATGCATTCCATTCTCTCCTTCCCACACTGTGTCCACAAGTCTGTTTTCTAGGACTGCATCTCTTCCTACCCTTCAAATGGGTTCTTCAGTACCTGTTTTCTAAATTCCACTTATATATATATTAATATGCAATATTGGTCTTTCTGTTTTTTAATTCCTTCACTGTGTAATAGGCTCTTGATTCATCTGCAACCCTTCAAATAATCCAACTTTCTCCCTTTTTATGGGTGAGTAATTTTCCATCCTATATATGGACTATAGCTTTTTTATCCATTCTTCGTTTGATGGACACTGAGGTTGCTTCCCTTTATTGGCTACTCTAAATGGTTTTACAATGGTTACTGGCATACACATGTATTTTTTGGTTTAAGGTTTCCTTTTAGTGTATGGAAAACAGTGTGATTATTGGGTTATAGGCAGGGGGTTTCTCCTTTCTCCACACCTTCTCCTTCATATATTCGTATACAATCATATAAATATATATATACACGTATATATTTACTTCTTTATTTCGTTGCAACAAATTTCAATCGCTGCATGTGGAGTCTAATTCCAGGACCAAGGCTTAAACCTGGGACCTCTGCATTGGGATCATGGTGTCTTAGCCCCTGGACTAGCAGGGCTGTTACAAATTTTTTTTTTTTTAATGGTGGCCATTTGGAATGATGCAAGGTGATATATCGTTGTAGTTTTGATTTGTGTGGTTTTGTTATTTGCGGTAGTTTTTACTATGTTCAATTGTTGGAGAGTTTCTATCACAAATGATTGTTGGAATATATGAAAGATTTTTCAGCATCTATTGAGGTGATCATATGGTTTCAATCCTTCAATAGGGGATTGGAATGCAAAAGTAGGAAGTCAAGATACATTTGGAGTAACAGATATATTTGGCTTTGGAATAAAGAATGAAACAGGGCAATGGCCAATAGAGTTTGGCCAAGAGAATGCATTGGTCATAGCAAACAGGCAAACAGCTTCTTCCAACATCACAAGAGAAGACTCTACACATGGACATCACCAGACAGTCAGCACTGAAATCAGATTGATTATATTCTTTGCAGCCAATGATGGAGAAGGTCTATACAGTCAGCATAAACAAGACCAGGAGCTGACTGTGGCACAGATCTTGAAATACTTATTGACAAATTCAGACTTAAATTGAAGAAAGTAGGGAAAACCTCTCGGCCATTCAGGTATGACCTAAATCACCTCCGTTATGTTTATACAGTGGAATTGAGAAATAGATTTAAGGGACTAGATCTGATAGAATGTCGGATGAACTATCCTCATGGAAAAGAAATGCAAAGAAAGCAAAATGGTTGTCTGATGAGGCCTTACAAATAGCTGTGAAAAGAAGAGAAGCAAAAAGCAAAACAGAAAATGAAAGATATAAGCATCTGAATACACAGTTCCAGACAATAGCAAGGAGAGATAAGAAAGCCTTCCTCAGCGACCAATGTAAAGAAAGAGAGGAAAACAATAGAATGGGAAAGACTAGAAATCTTTTCAAGCAAATTAGATAACCCATGGGAAGATTTCATGCAAAGATGGGGTCAATAATGGACAGAAATTGTATGGTCCTAACAGAAGCAGATGATATTATGAAGAGGTGGCAAGAATACACAAAACTGTATGAAAAAAGTCTTTATGACCCCGATAATTACGATGGTGTGATCACTCACCTAGAGCCAGACATCCTGGAATGTGAAGTCAAGTGGGTCTTAGAAAGGATCACTATGAACAAAGCTAGCTGAGGTGATGAATTCCAGTTAAGCTATTGCAAATAATGCAATTTGATGTTTTAAAAGTGCTGCACTCCATATGCCAGGAAACTTGGAAAACTCAACAGTGGCCACAGGACTGGAAAAAGTCAGTTTTCATCCCAATCCCAAAGAAAGGCAATGCCAAAGAATGCTCAAACAACCTCACAATTGTACGAAACTCCCACGCTAGTAAAGTAATCCTCAAAATTCTCCAAGCCAGGCTTCAGCAAAATGTAAACTGTGAACTTCCAGATGAGCAAGCTGCTTATAAAAGGGCAGAGGAACCAGAGATCAAATTTCCAACATCAGCTGGATCATCAAAGGAGCAAGGGAGTTCCAGAAAAATATCTGTTTCTGATTTATTGACTATGCCAAAGCCTTTGACTGTGTGGATCACAATATACTGTGGAACATTCTGAAAGAAATTGGAATACCAGACCTGTCTCTTGAAAAATCTATATGCAAGTCAAGAAGAAACAGTCAGAACTGGACATGGAAGAATAGACTGGTTCCAAATAAGAAAAGGAGTATGTCAAGGCTGTATATTGTCACCCTGCTTATTTAACTTATATGATGAACACGTATGAGAAATGCCGGGCTGTAAGAAGCACAAGCTGGAATCAAGATTGCCAGGAGAAATATCAATAATCTCAAATATGCAGATGACAGCACCCTTATGGCAGAATGTGAAGAAGAACTAAAAAGCCTCTTGATGCAAGTGAAAGAGGAGAATGAGAATGTTGGCTTAAAGCTCAACATTCAGAAAGAAAATATCACAGTATCTGGTCCCATCACTCCGTGGGAAATAGATGGGGAAATAGTGGAAACTGTGTCAGGCTTTATTTTTTGGGGCTCCATAATCACTGAAGATTGTGATTGCAGTCATGAAATTAAAAGACGCTTACTTCTTGGAAGGAAAATTTTAACCAACGTAGATATCATATTAAAAAGCAGAGACATTACTTTGCCAGCCAAGGTCCGTCTAGTCAAGGCTATGCTTTTTCCTGTGGTCATGTATGGATGTGAGAGTTGGACTGTGAAGAAAACTGATCGCCGGAGAATTGATGATTTTGAACTGTGGTGTTGGAGACACCTCCTGAGAGTCCCTTGGAGTGCAAGGAGATCCATCCAGTCCATTCTAAAGATCAGTACTGGATGTTCATTGGAAGGACTGATGCTGAAGCTGAAACTCCAATACTTTGGCCACCTGCTGGGAAGAGTTGACTCTTAGAAAAATACCCTGATACTGTGAGGGATTGGGGTCCAGGGGATAAGGGGAGACAGAGAATGAGATGGCTGGATGGCATCATCAACTCCATGGACATGAGTTGGTTGAACTCCGAGCATTGTGACGAACAGGGTAGCCTAGTGGGCTCTCATTCATAGCGTCGCAAGGAGTCGGATATGACTGAGAGACTGAAGTGAACTGAACTGACCCATTGATATGAAGCTTCTGAAGATGTTTCTGTATCTGTATATACCCTCACTTAGTAATTCTGTTCAGTCTTTTTAAGGTATTGGTGGATTTTTTTGCTTGTATTTTGCTAAGGATATTTGCCTCTGTTCATCTATGTGATATAGGTCTAACTTTCCTTTTCTCTGTTATGTTGGTGTTGGCGTTGGAGTGATGGTGACCTTGTAGGAGAGTTTGTGGGGGTTTCTTCCACTCTAGAATTTTAGAAGTGTTTCAGAAGTCCATGTGTTGGCAGTTTTCTGACTGGTTTGTAAAATTTCCATGTGAAGCCATCTGCCTTAATTTTATCAATTGGAAAATTTTTATCACAGTTTCAATATTAGTGCTTACCATTGTTTGGTTAATATTCTCTGTTTCTTCTTCGTTGAATTTCTGAGCATTTATCCATGGATTCAAGACCCTGAATTTTATTGACTTACAGGTGTTTGCTGTAGTCTCTTACGATTCTTTGTTATTTCTGTGGTATCTGTTATAATATCATCCTTTGTCATGTCAAATTTGATTGATTTAAGTGTTTGTCTCTTTTTTTCTTGATGAGTCTGGACCATGATTTATCTATTTTGTCTATCCTCTCCAAGAGACCCCTTTTAAAGATATTGATTTTGGCTTTTTTTTTTTTTTTCATCATGTATTTTCTTTAATTTCTGCTCTGATTTTTTTTTTTTTTTTTTATCATTTTTGTCCCTTGTATTCACTTTGGGAAATTTTGTCTGCTTTTTCTTCTTTCTCTAAATGCTTTAGATTTAATATTATGTTAATTACTTGAGATGTGTAGTATTTATCAACTTCACTCTCTTACTGCTTAAGCATGCTCCACAACTGTTAGATAATCATGCTTTTAATATTATTTTCTTCTAAATTTTTTTTTAAATTTTCTCTCTGATTTCATCAGTGATCTCTTGGCCATGTAGAGGTGTATTTGTTACATGGATTCGTGATTTTTACAGTGTCTGTCCCCATATCTGGTATGTAAAACATAGCATTGTGGGTTTAAAAAAAAATGATACAATTACCATTACCTTCAAATTACTGAGGCTTGATTTGAGAGTCAGTTTGTGATATATCCTGGAGATATTTCATTTTCACTTTAGAAAAATGCATATTTTTCTCTGTTTGGTTGAAATGTCCGATATGTATCATTTAACTTTGTCAGGTCTCTTGCCATTGAACGGTTGTGTTTCTTTTTAAATTTCATTTTTTTAATTGGAGGATAATTACTTCCTAAAGTTGTGTTGACTTCAACAGTACAACAGTGTGTATTAGCCTATAGGAGACCAATGTCCATTTTTATTAATGTCCGTTGTTAATTATTTTTTGTTACTTATTCGTTTTTCTAGGCCCTTCAAAAATGTTTCTCATCTTTTCTCCATTCTATCTCAGGAATGCTTTTCTCACCTTTACTATCGTTACTTCCAAGTATTTTGTAGGGAGCCTGCCCATTTTTTCTTTCATTGTGTTTTGAATTTTTGCCACATTCCTTTGCCCACAACATATTTATCTGTCTTCATATTTCCCTACTTTCTGTGTTAATGGTCATTTCTTCTCAGACTGCTGGGTTATAGTTATTGCTCCTCGTCTTCACTCCAAGTCGATAAAGTTGGTTGAGTGCCTATTTTGGACTTTGCAGTGGGAGAGATTGGAAACTATGTTCTTGAGTCTGCAGCTGAGATTTCTTTCACTAATGGTGTGACCATGTCTGTTCATGTCATTTGCAGGTGTCTATGGGATTAGTGTTCATTGGAAGGACTGATGCTAAAGCTGAAACTGCAATACTTTGGCCACCTCATGCGACGAGTTGACACACTGGAAAAGACTCTGATGCTAGGAAAGGTTGGGGGCGGGAGGAGAAGGGGACGACAGAGAATGAGATGGCTGGATGGCATCACCGACTCTGTGGACATGAGTTTGAGTGAACTCCGGGAGTTGGTGATGGACAGGGAGGCCTGCCTTGCTGTGATTCATGGGGTCGCGGAGAGTCGGACACGACTGAGCGACTGAATGGAACTGTACTGATGGGATTAGTCTGACATTAGCCAGTGTATCTGCTAATGATTTGGTTTGTATTTCTGTCTTGCTTGTTTTGTGGTGTGAGGCATCAGCCCTGGGTTGCACAGGTCGTTGGTTGGAGTGCATCTTAGATCAAGAAAGAGGCCTTCATGGAGACTGTCACCAGTTAATTTTCACTGTAGACAGGAATTCCCTGGTATACCATGATCCTGTTTTCCATGATGACACCTGAGAAGATCAGACCCATCTTATGCTCAGAGAAACACTATATCATAGGAAGAGATTGAGGAGATTTAAAAAAGTAACACAGGTAAATGGCAAAAAGAAAAAAAAATAAATAAAAGGAGCACAAGCAATAAACACAACAGAAAAAACAACAGATTCATAAAGGGAACCAATCGAAAAAATCTCAAGCCAAAAAAACAACACCAGAGCAGAATGTCAACTGAAGAATAAAGAAAGCAAATCTGACAAGATCAGATAAAGCCCCCACAGAATAACAGAAAATCACAGTTAATGTAGAAATGCATACCTTTTAAAAAGGAAGAGATGCAACAGCAACTAAAGGCATAGAAAATAGGTAGCCAAAGTAAAAGTTGAAACAGCTATACAAGAAATAAAAAATATGGTTGAAATAATCTTAAAAGGCCAAAGCAATGTGTAATAACAAAGAAGGCTACAACTGGGCAAAATAGTGCACCAACAACTCAACAATGCAATGCATCAAAAGAATAATGCATATTTCCTAGTGTCTCATCTGTCAGTGTCCTAGTCCCCAAGATGAGTCAGAGGACAACTATACCTCTTTAGGAAGCTGTCCAACGATGGAGGAAACTGGACTCTGGATCTCTCCAAGGAGTGCTCATACTTAAAACTGCTATAATTCCTGTGCGTTCTTACAGCTGCCTGAGCCTGGTCATTTTCTTTTGCTTGAGCTCTTATCATCTTTTGATCTATTCTGTAGATACAGGGTCTATGTGATTAATAGTGTGTATTTAATCTGTGGCATGCTCAACCGGTTGGAAGATTTTCAGTCCTCTTCCTTAATGTCTCTGTCCCTGGGTCTCAGATGTAATTTTCATCTTTCCTTCACCTATGGTCACCAAAGAAGTCTTCCCCGAGACACTTGTGGAGCACTGGGGTCTGCCTTGGTGAGCACAGGAGTGGTACAGCTGTTTGGAATGCTGGAACCCTGGTGGTGCCAATTATGAATAGGAGTCAGCAGCCATGGGCATAAGAGATTTGGAATGAGTGATACTTCTGGCTGGTCTTTCTCTATTGCCTTGCAGTCGGTGTTAACGGGTAGGAAGAGGAGGGGCTACAAAAGTGTCTCTACCTCCGGAGTGTGATCAGCAGTAAGGTCCTGCCTCTTTGGCAGTTTGGGAATACTCAAAATGCATTCCCTGCTACATATCTACTCGTACCTGCTCCATTAGGCCATCTCTACATAGTCAACAGCAGTCCTCTCCCAGGATGGCTCTCTAAATCCAGTGTTCCAGCTGCCAGACCCCATGCACACTGGTTGAGCTGCATTGTAGTTTGGGCCTATAGGGCCATGACACACATTGTCTGTGTGACTCTTGCTCTATACAATTTATATTTCATTAGCTGTTCCTCCTTGCTTCCTTTCAGCCAAAGTAATGTACACTTTAATGAAGCGTCTTGCCTCGTTCTGGAAATCTCTTCCCTGCTTCTCCATCTCCCACCCCAAGGCGCAGGTTTTGTCTTGCTTCCTCTTACCTTCCTTCTTCCATCTTATTTCCTTTCCACCCCGGTATGTCTGAAACTCACAAGGGACACTCTGGTGACCCGGGTCTTCTGCTAGTATTTATCGGATGCACTGGGAGAACTGTTGTCAGTGTAGAAGTAGTATTTGTGATCCATTCTTTGAGAGAGTTGCATTTCACGTCCACCTAAATTTTTATCTTCTTCGAACTTCTGTTTTTCCTGGCAAGCTCTATTTTTTTTTTTTATCCTTGAAAGCAAAACATGAAACATTAGTTAACGTGAATTACTCTGTTTGGTGGGAGTTTGCATGCATACACACATAACTGGTACTACTTTGACTTCCAAATGCAATCAAGTGCATTTCATTGTTGTTACTGCTTTTCTTTCCCCCTTAGAAATTTCTCTTAATGAAGAATTTTCATCAGCATGAAGAAATTCAGAACTTTCCACTTAAAATATAATAGCATAATTGAGCTCAAAAAGTCAGCACTTGAATATATCTAGCTTTTTTTTTTTTTTTTTAACATTTCTGACATTTTCCCACAGCACTGATGTCTAATTTTGGATCTCAAAGCTTAACTCCATTCAGTGGGTGTCAAAGGTCAGAGACTGCCATGACCATAACTTAAATCTTGTAAAATAAGAATGCAAACACAAGAAATTTCCAGTTCCTACTTGAATACTTGCAAAAGAGAGAAAACCACAATAGCAACAATGATCAAAATATAAAATTAAAATACAAAACAAACGAAACAAAATGTGTAGTTAGTGCTTTAATCATAAGAGGTACACATTAATTGATGTTTGGATCATAGAAAAAGAAAGGAGATACCATACAATCATTTATATCTGCTTAATTGTCTCTGTTCATAACTAGGACACTGTGAATCACACTCAAACTAAAACAAAGGGAAAATAATTGTGGAAAATTCCTAGCGATAAGAATACCAGAACTTCTAACCTGTCTCCTGGGAAATGTGCGTGCTAGTAAAGGTGCAACAGTTAGAACTGGACAGGGGACAATAAACTGGCTCAAAATCGGGAAAGGACTATGTCAAAGCTATGGATTGTTAGCCTACTTATTTAACTTCTGTTTCTGATAACATCATAAAAAATAAAATCCTAGATGAAGCTCAAGCTGGAAACAAAATTTATGTGGGAGATACGAATAACCTTAGTTATCCCAGTGACAACACACAAATGACAGAAGAACAATAGGAACCAAGGAGCCTCTTGATGAAGGTATTTTCTGTTTCAAGCATAGACATCTGAAACGAGATAGTCCTACATAAAAGGTGAAATTCTAAGTTTCACATATGAAAATCTAGATGCAGGTTTCAGTAGGTGAAATACAGAATTCTCTATTATTCACATATACAAATCTGGGGACAGTTTTTCCTATTTGAATCATGGAATTCTCTATACATCACACATGAAAGTATGGACACAGAATTTTCTGCATAAAATCTGGAATTTTTCAGGTTAGAGCTGTGAAAATCTGGATGCAGATTCTTTTAAAGGAGATATGAAAATGTACATTCCACATATCAAAGCATGGTCACAGGTTTTCTAACATGAAATATGAGATTATTTTCATATTTCTCATTTGAAAATCTTTGTGTTGTCTTTCCTTCATGAAATACTGAATACTGTCTATTTAATATGTGAAAAACTTGCACTAATTTTCCTACTAGACATATAGAATTTGTCCACAGATTTTCATGCTTGAGCTATGAAATTGTCTGTATTTCCATCAAGAAATTTTGAATGAAGGTCTTCTGATAGGAGATTTGGAATTCTGTATATTTCATATTTGAAAATCTGGGGAGAAAGGTTCTCATATGAAATCTCAATTATTCACGTATGAAAATATTTCCCAGATTTGTAAACTTAAAATAGAGGATTTTCAATGATTCAGAAATTAAGACCTGTGCTAAACAGTCAAACATTGAACAGCTATATTTCATGTATTTCTCTAATACCATAAAGAGTTCTCTGTATTTCTTAGATGAAAGCCTGGGTGAATATTTCCCTACATGAAACAGGGAATTAATATATTTTACACATGTAAAATCAAAGCCCTTATGATTATACAGTGGAAGTTGTAAACAGAATCCGCGGATTATATCTGATCGAGTGCCTGAATACCTATGGGTGGAGATTTGTGGCATTGTACAGGAAGCAGTGATCAAGACCATCCCCATGAAAAAGAAATGCGAAAAGCAAAGTGACGTGGCCTTACAAAGAGCTGAGAAGAGGGGGCAAGCTAAACGAAAAGAAGAAAAGGAAAACTGTATACATTTGAATGCCGAGTCCCAAAGAATAGCAAAGAGAGATAAAACTTTCCTCAGTTATTAATGCCAATAAATAGAGGAAATAAAGAGAATGGGAAAGACTTCAGATCCCTCCTATAAATCAGAGATACCAAGTGAAAATTGCATTCAAAGAGGAGCACATTAAAGGACAGAAATGGTACAGATGTAACAGAAGCAGAAGCTATTTAGAAGAGGTGGCAAGAATACACAGATGAATGATACACAGAAGTTCTTCATGACCCAGTTAAGCACAATGCTGTGATCACTCACCTAGAGTCAGATATCATGGAATGTGAAGTCACGTGGGATTTAGGAAGCATAACTACAAGCAAAGCTCGTGGAAGTGATGGAATTCAGTTTAGATATTTCAAATTCTAAAAGATAATACTAGGAATGTACTGCCATCCATATGCTAGTAAATTTGGAAGACTCAATTGTGGCCAGAGTACTGGAAAAGGTCAGTTGTCATTCCAACTGCAAAAACGGCAATCCAAAGAATGTTCATGCTACGGCTTAGTTGTACATATTTCACACGCTCGCAAAGTACTGCTCAAAATTCCCCAACCAGGCTTCAACAGAATGTGAACCATGAGCTTCCACATGTTCAACCTGGATTTAAAAAGGACAGACGAACCCGAGATCAAACTGCAAACACCTGTTGGGGAAGGGAAAAAGCAAGAAAACACCAGGAAAGCACCTACTCCTATTTGACGATGCCAAAGATTTTGATTGGGTAGATCATAGCAAAATGGGAAATTCGACAAAAGATGGCACTACTAGACCATGTTATATACCTCCTGAGTAAACTGTATGGAGGTCTAGAAGCAACAGTTAGAACAGGACATGGAAGAACAGAATGGTTAGGAGTTGGGAAAGAGCACGTCAAAGCTGTATATTGTCACCCTCTTTATTGAATTTACATGTAGAATTAATCATACAAAAGGCCACGTTGGATGAAACAGTGTTTGCAATCAAGGTTTCTGGAGAAATATCAGTAACCTCAGATATGCAGATGACACGATTGACATGGCAGAACTTCAAAAGAACTAAAGAGTCTCTTGAGGAAAGTGAAAGAGAATGAAAAAGATGACTTAAAACACCACATCCAAAATGAGAATCATGGCATCTGGTCTCATTACTTCATGTCATAAAGATGGGGAAAGAATGGAAACAGTGAGAAACTTTATTCGGGGAGGGGGCTCCAAAATTACTGCAGATGGTGACTCTGGTCAGGAAATCAAAATACACTTTCTCCTTAGAAGAAAGGTTATGACCAGGCTAGAGAGCATATTATAAAGCAGACAAAGGTCGATCTAGTCAAATCTACGTACAGAGTCAAGTAGAAGTGAGAACAGGACTAGAAAGAAATTTGACCTCCGAAGAATCAATGCTATTGAAATGTGGTGTTGGAGAAAACTCTTGAGAGTCCCTTTGACTGCAAGGAGATCAAAGAAGTCAATTCTAAGGGAAATCAGTCCTGAATATCGATTGGAAGGTCTGATTCTGAAACTGGAACTTGAATATGTTGGCCACCTGATGTGAAGGACTGACTCACTGGAAAAGATCCTGATGCTGAGAAAGATTGAAAGCTGGAGGAGAGAGCGAAGACAGAAGATGAAATGCTCGTATGGAATCACTGACTCGATGGCATGGGTTTGAGCAGGCTCTATGAGTTGCTGATGAACGGGGAAGCTTGGCAGGCTACAATCCATGGGGTCAAAAAGAGTCGGACAGGACTGAGTGACTTAACAGAATTCACCGTACTTACTTAGGTTCTCAGGGAAAGGAAAGTGATAAAGAACACTCTTACCCATCAACTGATAATCCTCAAAGATTCCTAATGCTCCCTAAGTGTTTTCACTGTTTCCTCAGAGATTCAGCTGGGATGAACATTCTACTAAATGGGTAAGATCTCCTACGAAACAATGGAAGGGGCATAATTTAGAGAAAGGGATAGAAGAAAGTAAGAACATCAGGAAGGCAGCATGACCTGGTCAACAACATACAGAACTCTCCTTTAATCCTTCCCACTGATTTCCTTCTAAATCCCGAGGATAAGACCTGACCAATCATGAGGACTGGTCGTTGCAAAGGGCAATGACCAAGGCATTGCTGCCTATTGATTTAGTGATGACACAAAGCAAGCACATCATGGTAATCACACCTCCGTTAACCAAGACAATAGGCGGCAGTAGCCTTTGGGGAGATTAGAGGATCACAAGGTCTCCCACGATGTGTTGGAGCCACCTGGGCCTTTCCCACAGAGAGTTTTCCAGGTGTGTTGAAGTCCCTTTTTAAAAGTTCTCATCTATGCCCCCAGTATTACTACCAGTCCTCTGGATTTGTGAGAACCCCAAAAGACCACGATTCTAGTTTGCAAAGTGCGCAACTGATGAAAATAAATAAATAAATAATACCAGTCCAAACTGAAGGGCCTATGAATAATCACATATTCCTCGGCTCTAAGAAGGGCCATTAGAGCAGCAAAACCACAGCTCCAGGCAAGTTCTTTGTTAACACCTGCAGCCCTTCAAGGCACATACCCCAGTTATTGATAAAGAGTGTAGATTGTAAGTCCTCTACCAACTTGAGAAATTGGGTCAACCAGACCTCTGAACCCCCCGTCTTAGCTAAGCCTAAAGGAGAGATTGTGTGCATATCAGGCCAAGGTATGTTCAACTGGGAATATTTGAAGGGAACAGTTCCAGGTATAGGAGACTATAGAGAAGGCTTGCACCCAAATGAAGTCATATAGAAATCCTTTTGTACAGTTTCACAGAGAAAATGTTCATCTCCCAGATGACCCAGTTGATAGGATTCAAGTCACTAATAACATTCAACGTAGCCACATGTCAGTGCAGATTCCCACTATGTAACTTCAGAAGTTTCTGTACTGGCCTGTCTGCAGCCTCTGGTTTCCATTCCTAAATTATGTTCATTCAATCAGCAGAGAGTTTGAAATACAGACAATGGGTAGTCACCCCTGGACGATGAAGAAGACTGTAAGAACAAAGAATCTTTCCTGGGCAAGGGACAAAATACACTACTGGTTGGTGATAAGATGGGGGAAGTTGGAGAGGAGATTTAAGGGCAGATTTCAGAGTTAGCATCTGGCCTTTTGGGCGGTGGCAGCTGCGCCAGACTTGGCTTCAGGCCTTTGGGAGATATTTACAAAGGTAATAAATTAATGTTGTCTCTGTTCTCAAAGAGCTTTTATAATCTTAAACCTCAGCCTATGATACTATACCAAGTACAATGCCATAGCTTAGAAATGAAGGAGATAGTAATTTAGGGGAGGTTCTGGGAGACTTGCAGGGGATGTGTTCTATCAGACATTTTCTAACACTTAGTATAATTAATAAGGCTCGAGCCAGGACTCAATTTTATGCATATAGACTGTTCTCTTAGGCATATTTCAATTTTGAGATCATATACCCTCATATCAGGGATTTCACTTTCTTGGTGAGTACTTCTCGACTCATAAAAATGGAAGATAGCAATAGCTTGGAAGTCACATCTTTGTATTAGAACTTTTCTATCAATTTTCCAACTCTAACAATTGTGCTGGGTAACTTCCTGCCACTTCTAAATATGGCCAACTTTAGAGTACCTCCTCCTCCTGTACCTGAGGCACTGCAATAAGTGTAAAAACAGACAACCTACAAAAGAACATTTACAGCTCATAAGTATTTGCTAATTTTCTCTTCAGTTGAAGTGTCCATAGGTGTGAGTGGGATATAAAAGCCCCCATTATAATTGTGATACTGTTAATTTCCCCTTTTCTACTTGATTGCATTTACCTTACATATTGAGGGTTTGCTAAATAGCACAATGGTCTAGTTACACCTAATTGCTATATATAGGCATTACACTCATTAGTAATGGATACACCTTTCCTCAAGTGCACATGGAACAGCCTCCTGGAAAGATCAAATCCCCGTCCATAAACCTAGCATTGTTAAATTCAAACCAAAAAAAAAAAGAAAGAAAGAAATGAAAAGTGAAAGAATTTCAAGCATCTATTCCAATCACAATGAAGTAAAAATAGGTGTCAAACACAGAAGAAAAATTAAATAAATCTCCAAGCATATGGAGGCTAAATAACAGACATCTGAATAAGCAACAGATCACAGAAAAAATCAAAAAGGAAATCAAATTTAAATTCAATCAAAGGAAAATAAAAACACATGTACACCAAGGGCAGATTAATGTTAAGGTATGGCAAAATCAATACAATAATGTAAACTAATTAACTTCCGTAAAATAAATAAAATTACAAAAAGAAAATTAAAACACCACAACCCAAAACTTTGGGTTTCAGTAACAAGCAATGTTAAGAAGGAGTTTCATAGCATATAAATCTGCCTCAAGGAAGAAGATAAACACCAAAGAAAGAGGCTACCTTTACATCTAAAGCAAACACAAAAAGAAGAACACCAGTAGAATGAATAGAATCATAAAAATCAGAGCAGAAATAAGTGAAAAAGAAACAATAGTGACTATGGCAAAGCTCAATAAAATGAAAATCTGGTTCTTTTAGAATATAAATCAAAGACAAAACATTAGCCACAGTGATCAAGGAAAAAGAAAAAAAAAGAGGGGGTGCTGGGGTGGTGGAGAAGAATCCAAATAATAAAATTGCAGATGAAAATAGAGTAATCACAACAGAAACACAGACATATCAAAGGTCATAAGAGATTATTGTGAGAAATTATATGTCACATAAATGGACAACGTTGAAGAAATGGAAAAAAAAAATCTTAGAAAGAATAACTGTCCATAAATGGACGAGCAAGTAGAAAATCTTATAGATGAAACAGAATCACGGAAATAAAACTTGTAATCAAGAATCTTTCAACGATCAAAAGACCAGGACCAGACGGTTTCACAGGTGAATCCTACTTTTTTTTTTTTTAATTTACCAAAAAATGGTTTATGGAAGAACAAAGCCTTAACCAACTCAAACTCTTCCAGAAAATTGCAGAGGCTGATAAGCTCCCCCAACTCATTCTCCGAGGCCACCATCACCCTAATACCGAAACCAGACAAAGATGCAAAAAAGAAAGAAAACTACAGGCTAATGTCACTAAACATATTGGTAAACATAGGTGCAGAAATTTTCCTGCAACTTCTAGCAAACAGAATCCAAAAACATATCAAAAAGGTCATACATCATTACCTTAGAAGCATGTGGGCATCATCCCAGGGATGCAAGGATTCCTTAATATTTGCAAATCAATCTGATACATCATATTAAATTGAAAGATTAAAAACAATATAATTATCTCAATAGATGCAGAGAAAGTCTTTCACAAAAGTCAACACTTCCTTATGATCAGTTCAGTTCAGTCGCTCAGTCGTGTCCGACTCTCCGCGACCCCATGAATTACAGCACGCCAGGCCACCCTGTCCATCAACAACTCCCGAAGTACACTCAAACTCATGTCCAATAGTCGGTGATGCCATCCAGCCATCCCATTCTCCGTCGTCCCCTTCTCCTCCCGCCCCCAACCTTTGCCAGCATCAGAGTCTTTTCCAGTGAGTCAACTCGCCGCATGAGGTGGCCAAAGTATTGCAGTTTCAGCTTTAGCATCAGTCCCTCCAATGAACATCCAGGATTGATCTCCTTTAGAATGGACTGGTTGGATAACTCTCCACAAAGCAAGTGCAAGAGGAACATATCTCAACACAATAAAAGCTATATATGAGAAACCACGACAAACAGTATCTTCAATGGTGAAAAATTGAAAGGATTTCCTATAAAATCAGGAGCAAGCCAAGGGTGCTCACTCTCACCACAACAATTCAACATTGATTTGGAAGTCCTCTCACCTCAACAATTCAACATTGATTTGGAAGTCCTAGACACAACAGTCAGAGAAGAAAATGAAATAAAAAGTAATCCAGGTTGGTTAAAAAAAAAAAAAAGTAACTCTCACTATTTGCAGACGACATGATCCTCTACATAGAAAGCCCTAAAGACACCACAAGAATATTACTAGAGCTAATTGATGAATATCAAAATGTTGCAGGTTATAAATTATTACCCAGAAGCCCCTTGCACTGCTATACATGAACAATGAGAAAATAGAAAGAGAATAAATCCTCTTCAGCGTTGTAATGAAAAGAATAGCATACTTAGCGGTAAATTTACATAAAGAAACAAAAAAACTTATACGCATATAAAGAAAACTATAAAACAATGATGAAAGAAAGATGAGACAGATAGAGAATTATATAAGGTTGATGGACTTGAAGAAATAATATAGTGAAAATGAATACACAAACCGAAGCAATCTATAGGTTCAATGCAACTCTTATCAAGTAAACAATAGTATTCTTCACAAAACTAGAACAAATATTTTCACAGTATTTACATTTTCACAGTAAATATAGAAACACAGGGAAACCTCTAAAAGCAGAAGCAATCCTGAGAAAGAAGAATGAAATGGAGTAATCAACTTCCCTGACTTCAGACTATACTACAAAATTACAGTTATCAAGACAGTAGCACAAAGACAGAGATCTAGATCAGTGGAAAAAAATAGAAAGCCTAGATATAAGTCCACACATCCATGGGCATCTTAATTTTGACAAAGGAGGAAATAATATACAATTGAGAAATTATAATCTCTTTAACAAGTGGTGCTGAGGGAAAAGGCATCAACCAGTTGTAAAAGAATGAAACCATAACCCTTCCTAACAACATATGCAAAACTAAACTCAAAATGGATTAAAGATCTAAACATAAGACTAGAAACTATAAAACTCTTAGAGGAAAATGTAGGCAGGACACACTTTGACGTAAATCACAGCAAGATGCTCTCTGACCCACCTCCCAGAGAAACGGAAATAAAACTCAAACAAACATATGTGACCTAATTGAAGTTAAAAGCTTTTGTACAATGAAGGAACCTAAAAGAAATGTGAAAAGGCACCCTTTGAAAGGGAGAAAATAACAGTAAATGAAGCCAAGCTCCTGAGAAGTGTTGAAGATAAAGAAAGACCATGGAAAAGTAGACCATTAGATGTCTGATTGATATAATAGTGTGAAAGAAGCTCTGATGAGAAATTGGCAATCCTTGTACATATCTTATTTGTTGTAGATATCAAGAAATCCATTTTTCTCCCACTGAGGTCTCATCAAGTCTCTCCCCTCATCACATACACTGCTTACAGGTGATGAACCAGCTTCCTCTGATATTTAAACTGCAAGTTTCAACTTCTTCCTTACTTGACTGACAGGATTACTTATGACTTCGTTTGATATCCGCTTTTACTATAGTGATCAGTAGGAGACTATAAGCAATGTGAAAAAGCACCCTATGAAACAGAGAAAATAACAGGAAACGAAGTCACTGACAAATAATTAATCCTTACACTACAAAAGCAACTCATGAAGCTCAATGCCTAAATAACAAATGACTGAAAAAAGAAATGGGTCAATAAAGCATAAATACATGTTTTTTTGAAACTATCTTGTTTTATCCATGAAACAGGGGACACTGGCAATTTGATCTCTGGTCCCTCTGCCTTTTCTAAAATCAGCTTAAACATCTGGGACTTCACGGTTCACGTATTGCTGAAGAGTGGCTTGGAGTATTTTGAGCATGATTTTACTAGCATGTGAGATGAGTGCAATTGCGCGGTTGTTTGAGCATTCTTTGCCATTGCCTTTCTTTGGGACTGGAATGAAAACGGACCTTTGCCAGTCCTGTGGCCACTGTTGAGTTTTCCAAATTTGCTGGCATATTGAGGGCAGCACTGTCACAGCATCATTTTTCAGGATTTGAAACAGCTTAACTGGAATTCCATCACCTCCACTAGCTTTGTTCCTAGTGGTGCTTTCTAAGGCCCATTTGACTTCACAGTACAAGATGTCTGGCTCTAGATGAGTGATCACACCATCATGATTATCTTTGTCGGGAAGATCTTTTTTTTGGACAGTTCTGTGTTCTTGCCACTTCTCCATTTCTCCTGCTTCTATTAAGAACCCATACCATACCATTTCTGTCCTTTATCGAGTCCATCTTTGCATGAAATGTTCCATTGGTATCTCTAATTTTCTTGAAGATATCTCTAGTCTCTCCTATTCTGTTGTTTTTCTCTATTTCTTTGCATTGGTCGCTGAGCAAGGCTTTCTTATCTCTCCTTGCTATTCTTTGGAAATCTGCATTCAGATGCTTATATGTTTCCTTTTCTCCTTTGCTCTTCACTTCTCCTCTTTTCACAGCTATTTGTAAGGCCTCACCAGACAGTGATTTAGCTTTTCTGCATTTCTTTTCAGCGGAGATGATCTTGATCCCTCTCTTCTGTACAATGTCACGAACTTCCATCTATAGTTCGTCAGGCTCTCTATCAATCAGATCTAGTCCCTTAAATCTATTTTTCACTTCATCTGTATAATCATAAGGGATTTGACTTAGGTCATATCTGAATGGTCTAGTGGTTTTCCCTATTTTCTTCAATTTAAGTCTGAATTTGTCAATAAGGCATTCATGATCTGAGCCACAGTCAGCTCCTGGTCTTGTTTTTGCTAACTGTATAAAGCTTCTCCATCTTTTGCTACAAAGAATATAATCAATCTGATTTCAGTGTTCACCATCTGGTGATGTCCACGTGTAGAGTCTTCTCTTATGTTGTTGAAAGAGGGTTTTTGCTATGACCAGTGCGTTCTCTTGGCAAAACTGCACGACAGACCATGCAGAAGTGATGCCGGCTGTGCGATGGACCACGCAGAAGCATGGCCAAGAGGAACTACCCCTCGCCCGAGCTCTGGGTTGTGGCTGAGAGGAGCAACCCCATGTCCAAGTGGTGGCGATTGCACAGGCGTAGGAGGGCCGAGACGAGCTATTCCATGTTCAAGGTCAGGAGGTGCGGTAGTTAAGAGATACCCCTTGTCCAAGGTAAGGAGCAGTGGCTGTGCTTTGCTGGAGCGACTGTAAAGAGATACCCCACATCCAAGGTAAGAGAAACCGAAGTACGATGGTAGGTAATGCGAGAGGGCATCAGCAGGCAGACACACTGAAAATATAATCATGAAAACCTGTCGATATGATCACACAGACTACAGCCTTGTCTAACTCAGTATGGTTCACTGCAGAAGGGAATGGCAAACCACTTCAGTATACTTGCCTTGAGAACCCCATGAACAGTATGAAAAGGCACAATGACAGGATACTGAATGAGGAATTCCCCAGGTTGGTAGGTGCCCAATATACTCCTGGAGATCAGTGGAGAAATAAATCCAGAAAGACTGAAAGGATGAAGCCAAAGCAAATACAAAGCCATCTTGTGGATGTGACTAGGGATAGAAGCAAGATCCAGTGCTGTAAAGAGCAATGTTGCTTAGGTACCTGGAATGTTAGGTCCATGAATCATGGCAAATTGGAAGTGTTCAAACAGGAGATGGCAAGTGTGAACATCGACATTCTGGGAATCAGTGAACTCAAATGGACTAAAATGGGTGAATTTAACTCAGATGACCATTATATCTACTACTGTGGGTTAGGAATCCCTTAAAAGAAATGAAGTATCATGGTCAACAAAAGAGTCTGAAATGCAATACTTGGATGCAATCTCATAAACGACAGAATGATCTCTGTTTCCAAGGCAAAGCATTCAATATTAGAGTAATCCAAGCCTATGCCCCAACCAGTAACACTGAAAAAGCCAAAGTTGAACGGTTCTATGAAGACTTACAAGACCTTTTAGAACACCCCCAAAAAAAGATGTCCTTTTCATTAGAGGTGACTGGAATGCAAAAGTAGGAAGTCAAGAAACACTTGGAGTAACAGGCAAATCTGTCATTCAGGTACACTTAAACTCCTTGCTTTATTATTTTCCTATTCAGGGTCTTGTCAATGTTGCTTTTGCCAGAAGTGTACTTCCCTTCTTTCCGAATGTCTCCTACTGCCGAATGTCTCCTACTGAAACCTCGTCATTACTTGAAGGCCTAGATCAGACTCATTTTAATCTTCAAAAGCTCCCAGTGACACCAAGAATCTTCCACAAATATATCAGTATCTATAGTCTGTCCAAAGTCTATTCATTAATATGAATTCTTCATATTCAATACCACCATTTCTTACTCTATCTTCTCTTTAGACTAAGGTTTAAATAGTATAAATTGTGCTTTAGCACATCTATACATATAGCTTATAGATTCCTAACATAGTTAAACACAGACACTTTCTGATGAATAGCCATAGATAGGGCCTTGCCATTGCCTTCTCCACAAGCATGACAGATAACTTTAATATTGCTCATCGTTAAGACATTCATCGAAGAGATTCACAGCTAGAATTTTGTATCTCTAGAATAATATATAAAAGAAATTTATCTGTCAAAACTGATCATGATCAGAAACAGTTGCACTAGAGCTACTGTTGCTAAGTCACTTTAGTCGTGTCCGACTCTGTGTGACCCCATAGATTGCAAACTACCAGGCAACTCCACCCCAGGGATTTTCCAGGCAAGAACACTGGAACATTTCCTTTTCCAATGTATAAAAGTGAAGAGCGAAATGGAACTCGCTCAGTCATGTCGACTCTTCACGACCGCATGGGTTACAGACTACCAGGCACCTCTGTCGATGGGATTTTCCAGGCAAGAGTACTGCAGTGGGTTGTCATTGCCTTCTCCGACTGCTGATGAGAACAATACAATGGAAATATGGAAAATGATGATACTGATAATAGTGGCTTGCACAGAGTATCAGGTTGCTTGGTGTAGTCCCTTGTCCAACCTTAGGGAAATGTGAGAATAACAGTAGGTTGAGAATGTACTACAATTTCATCAAGTGGAGAGTTCCTGAGGAAACCTCGTACTAATAACTTTCTGGACTTGAACAAACAACTTCCCTTATATGTCTATGTCTTCTAAATACTTAAGATATTTTCAGATTAGCAGCCGCTAAACTCTAAATTTTAACAATTTCTTCCTCAGATTATGTCGCATAGAGTAGATAAAATGTAAACTGTTTGAGGTGGAACTGTGGAATGAATGTGGGCCTGCAAAGCTCTGTCTTCTAATTTTTATTTTTCTCATAATCTTCATAATCAAACCATTTCCTTGGAACTGTTAAGCTCTTTCATATTTAGGTATTTTCAATACCAACCACTTGGTTATTTTGCTCCTTAGTAGGCTTTCTTCCCATATGTAGTGGTCCAAAGATCAGAAGTAGCCTCTATTTCAGAGGTACAGTAAGTAAAAAGACCAATTTTTAAAGAGAGATGAAGCGTGGCAAGCTGGGGAGACTGTGTCCAGACTATCTGTCTTTTACAGTGCCCCACCCAGGTCTCTTTCATTAGGCACCCTTCAAGATCTACAAGCCCTGGCTGCTAATCTCTTTAAAAAGTTCCCTAGTCTGAAAATAATTTCCTTTGGTCACATGAAAGCCTCCTCGTGTGAGAGGAGAAGATCCCATTTCCATGGGTAAAACTTAAACAGTGAGTGACTTGGAAACAAATGGCTTAATTCAAAGTGAGAAAAAATTTTGAAAAATTTATATACAAAGTGTTGCAATTTGTTCTACACTTAATATTAGATTCTGTACTCCTTCTGATATATCTTTGTTCCCTCTTTCCATTTCTCCTTGAAATCCTCAGCAATAAGTCACTTGAAGAGCAATTATGGACTCTGATTTAAGGGATACTGATGAAAACATTCCCACTACAGAAGAGCAAATACCAATCACCAAGAAAAGGAAAGTGAAAGATATTTTTACTCTAACCACAATTTCTCTAAAGTAGAAATGCCCCTGTCTGTTGTTATTTAGTACTCCTGATGTATAATTCTGAATTTTGTTTTGTTTGTTTGCTTTTATATGTTCTAATCCTTTTTTATATGCAGTTTTATTTTCTCTTTTTTTTTTTTTTTACTTTAAAGTAGTGTATTGGTTTTGCTAGGTATTGACATGAATCTCCCATGTGTGTACATGTGTTCCCCACCCTTAAACTCCCTCCTACCTCCCTTCCCATCCCATCCCTCTGGGTCACCTCAGTGCACCAGCCCTGAGCACCCAGTATCATGCATCGAACATTGACTGGAAATTTCTTTCACATGTGATAATTTACATGTTTCAATGTCATTCTCCCATATCATCTCTCCCTCGTCCTCTCCCACAGTGTCCTAAGACTGTTTTTTACATCTGTGTCTCTTTTGCTGTCTCGCATACAGGGTTACCATTACCAATTTTCTAAAGTCCACAAATATACATTAGTATACGCTATTGGTGTTTTTCTTTCTGGCTTCACTCTCTAAGTAAGGCTCTGGTTTCACCCACACTTTAGAACTGATTTTAATGGCTGAGTAATATTCTACTACTGGAACAATAGACTGGTCCCAAATACGAAAAAGAGTACATCAAGGCTATATATTGTCAGCCTGCTCATTTAAGTTCTTCAGAGTACATCATGAGAAACCCTGGTCGGAAAGCACAATCTTGGATCACGATTCCCGGTAGAAATATCAATAACCTCAGATATGCAGATGACATCACGCTTATGGCAGAAAGTAAAGAGGAACTAAAAAGCCTCTTGATGCAAGTGAAAGAGGAGAGTGAAAAAATTGGCTTAAAGCTCAACATTCAAATAACTAAGATCATGGCATCTGGTCCCATCACTTCATGGGAAATAGATGGGGAAAAAGTGGAAACAGTGTCAGACTTTATTTTTTTGGTTTCCAAAATCACTGTAGATGGTGATTGTAGCATGAAATTAAGACTCTTACTCCTTGAAAGGAAAGTGATGATCATCCTAGACAGCATATAAAAAAACAGAGACATTAATTTGACAACAAATGTCCGTCCAGTCAAAGCTCTGGTTTTATCAGTGGTCAGGTATGGATGTGAGAGTTGAACTTGAAGAAAGCTGAACACCAAAGAATCGATGCTTTTGAACTGTGTAGTTGGAGAAGATTCTTGAGAGTCCCGTGGATTGCAAGGAGATGCAACCAGTCCATCCTAAAGGAGATCAGTTCTGAGTGTTTATTGAAAGGACTGATGCTGAATCTGGGTCAATATTTTGGGTACGTCCTGTGAAGAGTTGGCTTATTGCAAAACACCCTGATGCTAGGAGAGATTGGGGGTAGGAGGAGAAGGGGATGACAGAGGATGAGATGGATGGATGGCATCACCGACTCGATGGACATGAGTTTGTGTAAACTCTGGGAGTTGGTGATGGACAGGGATGCCTGGCGTGCTGAGACTCATGGGGTGCTCGAGTTGGACACTACTGAGCGACTGAACTGAACTGAAGTGAATATTCCAGTGTGTATATTCATCACAGCTTTCTTATCCATTCGTCTTCAACGAATGAACATCTAGGTTGCTTGCATACCCTGTCTATGATAAACGGTGATGCAATGGAGATTGGGGTACACCTGTCTCTTTCAATTCTGGTTTCCTTGGTGTGTATGCCAGGCAGTGTAATCTGGGTCAAATGGCAGTTCAATTGCAGTTTTATTTTTTAAGGAATCTCCACACTGTTCTCCATAGTTGCTGTTCTAGCTTGATTTCCACCAACAGTGTAAGAGGCTTCCCTTTTCTCTGCAACCTCACCAGAATTTATTGCTTGTAGACTTTTGGATAGAACTCAATTTGACTGGTATGGAATGGTACCTTATTGTGGTTTTGATTTGCATCTCTGATAATGAGCATCATCATATGTTTGTTAGCCATCTGTTTGTCTTCTTTGGAGAAAAGTCATCTCAGTTCTTTGGCCCAATTTCTGATTGGGTCATTTATTTTTCTGGAATTGAGCTGTAGGAGTTGCTTGTATATGTTTCAGATTAATTTGTTGTCCATTGTTTCGTCTGCCATTTGCCTTAATCATCATTTCAAAATATGCTTTTCAAAGAAGCTGATGATATTTTTTGGCTGATCTAGGGATGAATAGACAGATTTGGAAGTTTTAACTTGCAAACAATATACTCCTTTCTTGGAGATAATTTTCTTTTCAAATCTAGAATTTATTAAGATTTATATGTTTAAGTTTTGTTTCTTATTTGTTTCATTATTTAGGCTGTATTTTTCAAATAGAGGCCTCTAATCCTGAACAGCGGTGAGTAAATCATAAACAGAAATAGTCATATGATTTGATTGTTTATTTCAACTGGAGAACATATCATATCAAAGAACATCAAACAGGTCAATATGGAATAGTCATCACATAAGAATGTATAAAACAAAGAAAAAAAAACTTCATTAGTAATTTAAAAGAATGTCTTATATACATTAACAGCAAAGAAAAATCAAGGGAAATAGAAAATTAGCATATACACACAATGTGAGACCGAGATGAACAGAATAGAATGAAACATCAGTGTGTCAGGAAAATATCAGGATGCTGGTGGTTAGGAAACCACTGAAACATGTGGAGTTTAAAATCACACAAATGTTGGGCCATGTGGGTAGCAATAAAAACAGCAAAATGTGGCTGAATCTTAACATGATAAGGAGCCGATATAACATAAGTAGAATCTAGATAGGGTGAGGTGGGATAGCAAATGAAGTAGTAAAAAAAAAAAAAAGCTACTCCTGTCAAGAACAGAAGGAGAACATTTGTTGTTATTCAGTCATTAAGTCAGCTCTGGCTCTTTGTCACCCCATGGACTTTAGCCTGCCAGATTTCCCTTCACTATCTACCACAATTTGTTCAGATTTTCGCCCATAGAATCAGTGATGCTATCTAACCATCCCATCACTGGCTACCCAATTCTCCTTTACCTTCAATCATTCCCAGTGTCAGGACACTATCTAATGGGTCAGCTCTTTATATCATGTGGCCAAAGGAAGAAAAACAAACAAACACACAAACCGAAAGATACCTAAGTATTCCAAGAAGAGGTGTTGAATCTGTTTAGGATATAGATTCAGAAAAAGCTTTTGACAAAATTTAACACCTAGGTATGATTAAACCTGTAGAGGAGGAGGGAATAAAGGGAATCTTCTTTAACATAATAAAGGCCATTTATGGATAAACTCACCACAAACAGTGTTCTCTATAGTAAAATTCTGAAACCATGACCCCTAATTCATGAATACAAGAAAGATGCTTCTTATTCACCATGGTTACTCAACACAGTCTTGGGACACCTAGCTAATGCAATCAGAGAATAGGAAGAAGCAGGAAAAAAAGTTTCAAATGAAAAGAAAAATAAGAGGTAAAACTGTCACTTTTTGCAGATGATATGATACTATGCACAGAGAATCCTACCATAAAACCAGATAATTACTAGTAGTACTCCATGAATTCAGGAAAGTCTCTGGATATAAAATTAACACACAGCAATCTCTAGCATTCCTATAAACTGAAATCAAAAACAAATTAAGAAAGGAATCCCAGTCACCGAATAAAATTCCCGAAAGTAAACCTGGGAAAAAATTTGTGTGCTGAATTAAATAAGACATGGAGGAAATAAATCAAGGGTGAAAAAATAAATGGATAAATATAGCATTCTCTTTGACTTGGAGAATCAATACTTTAAAAAATGGCTGTGCGACAAAAAGCAATTTACATATTCAAAACAATTGCTTTGAAATTGCCAATGACATTTTTCACAGAACTAGATAATTTTTTTTTTTTACAACTTGTTGGGAAATGTAAAAGACCTTGAATAGCCATGCTATCATGAGAAAAATAAACAGAACTGGAGGAATCAGGTTTCCTGCTTTCAGTCTGTAATTCAAAGTTGTAGTCATCCACACAGCATGAAACTTGCAAAAAAAAAGAAAAAAGGAATACAGCCCAATGGAACATGGAACAGATAGAAGACCCTGAAATAATCTCTTGTCCAAATGCTTACCTAATCTATGACAAAGGAGGCAACAATGTACAATGGAGATAATATATTATCCTTTATAGGTGCTGCTGGAAAATTTTGAGAGATAAAGATGAAAGTGCAATTAGGACGCTCCCTTTTGTTGTTTAGTGGGAAGTCATATCTGACTCCTTGTGATGTCATGGACTGCATCAGGCAAGCCTCAATAGGCACTACCATCTCCCGGAGCTGACCCAAGTTCATATCTATTGCATTGGCAGTTATGCCATCCAACACACTCATTCTTGTCACACCCTTCTCCTTCTACCTTCAGTACTTCTCATTATCAGGGTCTTTTCCAATGAGTTGGCTCTTTGCATTAGATAGACAAAGTATTAGAGCTTCAGCTTCACTAGCAGTTCATCCAACGGTTATTTTGGGCTGATTTCCTTGACGATTGACTAATTTGATCCCCTTGCTGTCCAAGGAACTCTCAAAAATCTTCTCCAAAACCACAATTCAAAAGCATCAATTCTTCAGGATTCTGCCACTTTTGTGGTCCTGCTCAATCAACTCTATGTGAATACCGCAAAGACCACAGACTTGACTATACCAAAGTTTGTGAGCGAACTGGTATCTTATCTTTTTCACACATGTCTCGATTTCTCACAGCTTTTCTGACAAGAAATATTTGTTTTCTAATTTGATGGCCAAAGTCACCATCTGGAGTGATTTTAGAGCCCCAAAAGATAAAATACGTCAATGACTTCCATTTTTCCCCTTCTATTTGCCATGGAGTTATAGGACCGGGTGCCATGATCTTAGTTTTCAGAATGTTTAGCTTTAAGCCAACTTTTTCACTCTCCTCTTTCACTTTCATCAAGAGGCTCTTTTACTTCTTCTTCACTTTCTGTCAAAAGGGTGGTGTCATGTACATATCTGAGGTTAGTGAAATATGTCCCAGCAATCTTGCTTGCATCTTGTGCTTCCTCTAACCCAGCATTTCACATGATGTACTCTGCCTATAAGTTAAATAAGTAGGGTGACAACATACAGCCTTGATGTACCCCGTTTCCTATTTGGAAGCAGACTGTTGTTCATGTCCGTTCTAACATGTTGCTTCCTGACCCTCATACAGATTTCTCAAGGGGCACATCAGGTGCCCTCGTATTCCCATTCCCTTTGGAATTTTCTATAGTTTATTGTGATCCACGCAGTCAGAAGCTTTGGTATAGTCAATAAAGAAGAAATAGATGTTTCTATGGAAGTCTCTTTCTTTTTTGATGAACAAGCAGATATTAGCAATTTGATCTCTGGTTCCTCTACCTCTTCTAAAACCAGCTTGAACATCTAGAAGTTCATGGTTTACATATTGCTGAAGCTTGGCTAAGAGAATTTTAAACATTGCTTTACTAGCATGTGAGATGGGTGTATTTGCGTGGTAGTTTCTGCATTCTTTGGCACTGCCTTTCTTTGGAACTGAAATGAATGTTGACCATTTCCATTCCTGTCACCACTGCTGAGTTTCCAAATTTGCTGAGAGTGATCAACGAAATTTAGTACTTCTATGACTTCTAAAATCCAGCAAATGGTGACCATTTCAACTCTTATTCCTCTGATGTGTCTGACCCAGCTTAAACATCTGGAGTTCCTCAGTTCATGGAATGATGAAGAGAAGCTTAGTGGATTTTGAGCATAACTTTACCTGCTTGGAAGACAAGTGAAGTTGTGCAGTGTTTTTTTTATCATTCGTTAGTACTGTCTTTCTTGCGGACTGGGGTAAGAATTTCCTTTTTCTAGTTCTGTGACCACTGCTAAGTTTTCCACATTTGCTGACATATTGAATGTCACACTCTCATAGCATCAATATTTGGAATTTTATGCAGCACTGACAGAATTCCATCACCTTCGTTAGCTTTGTTGACAGCAATGCTTTGTAAGGCCCACTTGACTTCACATTCAAGAATGGCTGGCTCTGTGAGACTCATCACAGTGTCCTGGTTATCTGGGGTAGTAAGATCTTTTTGTCCTAAAATTCTTTGCATTCTTTCCGTCTTGTCTTGATCTCTTTTCTTTCTTTTAGGCCTTTCAACTTTCTGTCCTTTACTGAGCCCACCTGTGGATGAAATGTTGCATTTATATAGTCAGATTTTTTAAGAGATTTTTTTAGTCTTTCCGCTTCTATTGATTTCTTATATATCTTTGCATTGTGTACTGCAGGAGTGCTTTACATCTCCTTTCTCTTCTCTGGAAATCTGAACTTTGTTTGGGTACCTTTGCCTTTTCCACTTGCTTTCTGCTGCTCTTCTTTCCTCAGCTATTTGTACATCCTCCTCCATGCTTTTCTTTTTCTTTGGCATTGTTTCACTCACTGTTTGCTGTACAATATTTTGCACCTCCTTCCCTAGTTTTTGAGGTGCTCTGTTTACTAGATATAAACCCTGGAATCTCTTTGCCACCTGCACTGCATATTCATAGAGGATTTGATTTTCTAGTCCCTGGCAGGCCTAGTAGTTATGCACCTGACCTTCTGAATTTGGCAGATTGTTACTGATGATCTGATCCATAGTGGGCTCCAGATTTTTTTTTTTCCCCTGACCTTATACACTTCTCCCTCTGATTATATAGTAAGGCTGATACCATTAGGAACCATTTGCTGATGTCCATGTGTAAAGCCATCTTGTGTGGTTGTCAAAGGATCTTTGCTTTGATCACTACATTTTCTTGACAGTTTGATTAGTCTTTGTTCTGCTTCATCTTTTATTCCAAGGCCAAACTTGCCTGCTATTCCAGGTATTTCTTGACTTTGTCCTTTTGCATTCTAATCCCTTATGATGATAAGGACATCTTTCACTTGCTGTTAATTCAAGGAGGTGTTCTTGGTCTTCACAGAACTGATGACTCTGAACTTCTTCAGGATCAGAATTCAGGGCAGAGACTAGCATTACTGTGATTTTGAATGGTTTGCCTTGGAAATGAACTAAGGTCATTCTGTCATTTTTGAGGTTGCACCCAAGTAGTGCATAGTGAAGTGATTCTAAAATTATAGCAGACTGGGGAAGTAGAATCATAGGACAAATTAGAACATTGTCTTAGAGTATAAAAACTTGATTATTGCCTAAAAAATACCCAACGTGGAATCTGGGGAGAATAGAAGAATTTCTATGTGAGGAAGAAGACTCAGGGTGTGAGAGTTTAGCAAGATGAGGACAAAGAGCTTCTTTTTTATCCATTTCTGGAATCAATTTTAGGAGTATCTCTTTAAGAAGCTTGCTATGGCATTCAATAAGCAAAGTCCTTTGCATTGAAAATATGAAAGAATTTTTTGTTGAAGTGTCCGCTGTTGAGTTTTCTGAGAGTTGGAGTGGTTTCACTGACCAGAGTCAGTGATATCTATTGATTCCAAGGAACCAAGAATAAATTAATTAAGGGAAGCAATTACCTGTCTTTAGTAGGAATCTTGTGTGAGTATTAGTGATTGTGGCAGCAGCATGTGTGAGCCCCCAGGAGAAAGGAGCAGTGAGCAGGTGAAATCAATTTACCGCGGGGAGGGGGGTGGGGCAGGGGGCGGGCGTTAGCCACAGCATAGGAATCTGTGAATATGCATATATTTTTGAGAACCCGTTTTGTTGTGGCATCCCTAAGGACTAGGTGAACAGATGCAATTTCAGACAATTGGGTGAGACTGGAGTACTATTCTTAACGAGAGAAGCCTGAGGGCTGGAAGAATGGAGCAAACCTCCAGCGACATTGCATTGTTTATAATGAGGGTGTTGCTACTCATAAATGACACTAATACTTTTCATTCTAAAGTTGCTAGCCACAGATGGCTCCACAAAATGCAAGAAGAGTGGGTAGTGTGGATACTGGCATCACTGCCCGAAAGGTGTCATTTAAGGGTCTGTGCATGGATGAAAACACATCCTGTGGAAATTTGGAAAGGCTTTTAAAATGAGATGAGTTTTGTGGTTCAGCCACCAAATAATGTCCTTGGGGTGATTCTTTGATACCCCTCCCCCCCATAGATAGCAGCATTATTTGGCATTGACTCTCTTTGGGATTGGAATGAAAACTGACTTTTTACAGTCCTGTGGCCATGGCTGGGTTTTCCATATCTGCTGTCATACTGAATGTAGAACTTTCACAGCATCATCTTTCAGGATTTGAAATAGCTCAACTGGAATTCCATCGCATCCACTAGCTTTGATCATAGTGATGCTTACTGAGACCCACTTTGACTTCAATTTCCAATATCTTTTTGTACAGTTCTTCTGTGTATTCTTGCCACCTCTTCTTATTATCTTCTGCTTCTGATGGGTCTCTACCATTTCTGTCTTTTATTTAGCCCATCTTTGCATGAAATATTTCCTTGGATTCTCTAATTTGCTTGAAGAGATCTCTAGTCTTCCCCATTCTAATATTTACCTCTCCTTCTTTGCATTGATCGCTGAGGAAGGCAATCTTATTTCTCCCAGCAATTCTTTGCAACTCTGCATTCAAATGGGTATACATTTCCTTTTCACCTTTGCTTTTTACTTCCCGTCTTTTCAGAACTATTTGTAAACGCTCCCCACATGCATTTAAATTTTTGAAATTTCTTTATCTTGGGGATGGTGTTGATCTCTGTCCTGTACAATGTCACGAACCTACATTCATAGTTCATCAGGCTCTCTGCCTTCCAGAACTAGTCTATTAAATCTTGGCTTGGGTATCAGGATTCTACAAAGGATGGTTTTGGTTTATTCTCCCGCTGCACCTGGCCCCACAAGGTTAGGGTGACAAAATAAACAGGGATGTTTCCTCACCTGGAGAAGGAAATGAAAAATGCCATGGCTAGTAGAAGGAAAGAAATTATAAAAATTAGGAGAGAAGCAAATTCAAAAGAAACAAATGAGAACATAGCAGAAATCAACAAATATAAAAGCTGATTCAATGAGACGAAAAATAAAATTGAAAAAAAAATATTATCCACAGTCATCAAGAAACAAAGGAAGAAAAATCAATCAACAAAATTAGAAATGAAACTGGAGAAACTACAGCAAACAATACAGAAATACAAAGGATCATAAGAGACTACTATCAGTAACTATATGCCAATAAAAAGTACAACTGTGAAGAAATGAACAAACTCTTAGTGCAGTATAACTTTCCAAAACTGAAGCAGGAGGAAATAGAAACACTTAACAGACATGTCACAAGCACAGAAATATAAACTGTAGTCATAATTCTTCCAGCAAACAAAAGCCCAGAATCAGGTGGCTAAAGAGCTGAATTCTTAAAAAAAAAAAAAATTGACAAGAGCTAGCAGTTATTTTTCATTGACTATGCCAAAGCCTTTGACTCTGTGGATCACAACAAACTGTGGAAAATTCTGAAAGAGATGGGAATACCAGACCACGTGACCTGCCTCTTGAGAAATCGGTATGCAGGTCAGGAAGCAACAGTTAGAATTGGACATGGAAAAATAGACTGGTTCCAAATAGGAAAAGGAGTACGTCAAGGTTGTATATTGTCACCTTGCTTATCGACGTAATATGCAGAGTACATTCTGAGGAACACTAAGCTGGAAGAAGCACAAACTGAAACCAAGATTGCCGGGAGAAATATCAACAACCTCAGATGTGCAGATGACACCACACTTATGGCAGAAAGTGAAGAGGAACTCCAAAGCCTCTTGATGAAAGTGAAAGAAGAGAGTGAAAAAGTCGACTTGAACCTCAACATTCAGAAAACGAAGATCATGGCATCTTGTTCCATCACTTCATGGGAAACAGATGGGGAAACAGTGGAAACAGTGTCGGACTTCATTTTTTGGGCTTCAAAATCACTGCGGATGCTGATTGCGGTCATAAAATTAAAAAATGTTTACTCCTTGGGAGCAAAGTTATGATGTACCTAGATAGCATATTAAAAAGCAGGGAGAGTACTTTGCCATCCAAGGTCTGTCTAGTCAAGGCTATGCTTTCTCCAGTTGTCATGTATGGATGTGAGAATTAGACTGTGAAGAAAGCTGATCGCTGAAGAATTGATGCTTTTGAACTGTGGGGTTGGAGACGACTCTTGAGAGTCCCTTGGAGTGTAAGGAGATCCAACTAGTCCATTCTAAAGGAGATCAGTCCTGGGTGTGCTTTGGAAGGATTGATCTTAAAGCTGAAACTCTAGTACTTTGGCCACCTCATGCGAAGAGTTGACTCACTGGAAAATACTCTGATGCTGGGAGGGATTGGGGGCCAAGGAAAAGGGGATGACAAAGAATGAGATTGCTGAATGGCATCACCCACTTAATGGAGGTGAGTTTGAGTGAACTCCGAGAGTTGGTGATGGACAGGGAGGCCTGGCGTGCTGTGATTCATTGGGTCCCAAAGAGTCGAACACGACTGAGCGAATGAACTGAACTGAACACTTATTCTACTCAAATTCTTCAGGAAATTTGCAGAGTTAGTGAAATTTCCAAACTGATTCTATGAGGCCACTGTCACCCTGACCCCAAAACCAGACAAATACGCCACAAGAAAAGAAAACTACACTCCAATAACACTGATGGACATAGATGCAAAAATCCTTAACAAAATCCTAACAAACAGAATCCAACAGCAATTTAAAAAGATCATACATCATGACCAAGTGGGCTTTATCTCACGGATCCAAGGATTCTTTAATATCTGCAAGTCAATCAACGTAATACACCACGTTAACAAATTGAATGATAAAATGCGTATGATTATCTCAATAGATATAGAGGTCTTCGACAAAATTCAACATTCATTTATGAGAAAAAAAAAAAAAACTCCAGAAAGAAGGAATAGAAGGAACATACCTCAACATAATAAAAGTTATATATGACAAACAAACAACAAAGATGATCCTCAATGGTGAAAAATTGAAAGTAATCCTCCTAAAGTCAGGAAGAAGACAAGAATGCCCACTCTCACCGCTACTATTAAACACAGATTTAGAAGTTTTAACCAGGCAATCAGAGAGGAAAAGGAAATAAATGGAATCTCTATTGGAAAAGAAGAAATAAAACTGTGAGTCTTGGCCGATATCATGATCCTCTACATAGAAAACACTAAAGACTCCACCAGAAAATGACTAGTGCTGATAGTCCCTTGGACAGTAAGGAGATCCAACCATCCATTCTAAAGGAGATCAATCCTGGGTGTTCATTGGAAGGACTGATGCTAAAGCTGAAATTCCAATACTTTGGCCAACGCATGCGACCAGTTAACTCAAGGGAAAAGACTCTGATGCTGGGAAGAATTGGGAGCGGAAGGAGAAGGGAAGGACAGAGAATGAGATGGATGGATGGCATCACCGACTCGATGGACATGAGTTTGAGTGAACTCCGGGAGTTGGTGTTGGACAGGGAGGCCTGGAGTGCTGTGATTCACGGGGACCCAAGGAGTCAGACACGAGTGAGCGACTGAACTGAACTGAACTAAACTGAAGCAATAAATATAGTAAAGTTGCAGGATGTAAAATTAACACCTAGAAATTCCGTGCATACCTATTTACTAACATTAGAAAACAGAAAGACAAATTTAGGAAACATTCTCATTCACCATTGAAATCAAAAGAATAAAATACTCAGAAATAAATCTACCTAAAGAAACAGAAGACATATATATATATATATATATATATATATATATATAACTAAAAAAAAAAAAAACCCACTGATGAAAGAAATCAAAGAGGACATAAATAGATGGAGAAATATAACATGTTTATGGATTGGAAGTATCAAAATAGTGAAAATGAGTATACCACCTAAAGCAATCTATAGATTCAATGCAATCCCTATCAAGCTACCAAAGGTATTTTTCATAGAACTATAAACAAATAATGTCACAATTTGTATGGAAATACCAAAAACCTCGAATAACCAAGGCAATCTTGAGAAGGAAGAATGGACCTGGAGGAATGAACCTGCTTGACTTCAGGCTATACTACAAAGCTGTAATCATCAACACATTATGGTACTGGCACAAAGATAAAATATAGATCATTGGAACAAATAGAAAGCCCAGGAATGAAGCCACACACCTATGGACAACTTCTCTTTGAAAAGGGAGGCAAGTATCTACAATGGAAAAAAAAAAAAAAAAGGTCTCTTAAACAAGTGGCGCTAGGAAATCTGGTCATCCAAGTGTAAAAGAATGACACCAGCAAAGAGGTAACACCTCATCCTGGTAAGAATGGATGCTACCTTAAAGTCTACACAAAAGGAATTCTGGAGTGGTGTGGAGAAAGGAGAACCCTCTTACACTGTTGGTGGATTAGCAAACTAGTATAGGCATTATGGAGAACATTGTGGAGATTAGGTAAAAAATTGGGAACAGTACTGCCATATGACCTAACGATCCCACTGCCTGACATACACACCAAGGAAACCAGAACTGAAAGAGACACATGTACCCCAATGGTCATCACAGCACTGTTTATAATTGCCAGGAAATGGAAGCAACCTAGATGTCCACTGGCAGAAGAATGGATAAGAAATCTTTGGTACATATACACAAAGGAATATTATTCAGTCATTAAAAAGATTTAATTTGAATCAGTTCTAATGAGGTAGATGAAACTGAAGCCTATTACAGAAATAGAAGTAAATCAGAACAAAAAACACCACTACGCTACACTAATGCATATAACGAAATTTCAAAATATGATATCAATGACACTATAGATGAGACGGCAATAGAGACACAAATGTATAGAACAGTCTTTAGGACTCTGTGGGAGAAGGTGAGAGTGGGTTTATTTGAGAGAATATCATTGAAACATGTATATGATCATATGTGAAAATGATCACCAGTTCGTGTTCGATACATGAGACAAGGTGCTCAGGGCTGGTGCACTGGAATGACCTGGAGGTTTGGAATGGGAGTGGGGTGGAAGGAATGTCCACATGAAGAACAATTGTAAACACATGGCTGATTCATGTCAATGTATGGAAAACCCACTCAATACTACAATTAGCCCCCAATTAAATAAATAAGTTTTTTAAAATGTACCAAAAAAAAAAAAAAAAGCCTGTTGGTCTTCACCAGTGATCCAGTGGCTTAAGAATTTGCCTGTCAATGTAGGGGACATGGGTTTGATCCTTGGTCTGAGGAGACCACACATACTAGCAAAGTAGATAAACCTGTGTGCCCCCAAGTGCTGAACCTGAGAGCCCTAGAGCTTGTGCGCCAGAACAGAAGACACTGCCATGAGAAGCAAGCTCATTGCAATGAAGAGTAGTCCCCAATTGCTGCAAGTAGAGAAACTTTTTGAACAGCAATGAAGACTCAGTGCAGCCGTAAATAAATAAATAAATACTAAAAATTACGAATAAATGAAATCTAGATACATAAATTTCTTCCATGTAATACGAAATTTTTGTATTTATTGATTGTCCAGGTGTTGATTTACCACTTGAAATATGGAATTCCTGTATTTCAGATATGAAAATCAAGGGCAATATTTTCAAACAAAATATTAATTGTCTATATTTCATGTATAAGTATCTTGGTGTATATTTTCGTATATGATTCTCTAAATTTCACATATGAAAATCTAGGTGTCAGTTCTATTTGAAAGTTGGAATTCTCTACAATTCACATTTGAAATGCAGGATGGTTATATTTCCTACTGCTAATGTGGTATTCCCTAATTTTGTATGAAAATCTTGGTGTAGATTTTTGTAAATGAAGAATGCAAGTTTCTTTATTTCAATTCTTTATCATCAAAGCTACCAGGGAACTTTAATAGATTTAGAAAAACCTCCAAGATTTTATAAAATTAACACCAAAAAGGGATGTCCATTTCATCATAGCTAACTGTGACGTTAAAACAGGAAGTCAAGCGATACGTGGAGTAACAGACAAGTTTGGACTTGGGGTACAAAGTGATGCCGAACAAAGGCTAAAGGCAGAATTTTGCAAATAGAAAGGTTAAAAATGAAAGCAGTAACAGACAGTGAATAGGCTCCAAAATGACTGGGGACAGATTACAGCCCTGAAAATATAGGACACTTGCTCCCAGGATGAAAAGCTATGACAAACCTAAACACAATGTACTGAGAAGCAGAGACATCGCTTTGTCAACAAAGGTCCATATAGGCAAAACTAGGTTGTTTCCCAGTGGATATGTATGTTTGCCTTTCATGTGTGGCCCTACACAGCATGTCTTAGTTTCACTGAGTTAGACAAGGTGGTGGTCCATGTGATGGATTTGTTAGCTTCCTATGATGGTGGTTTCAGTCTTTCTGCCCTCAAATGCCCTCTCTCTGCACCTACCATCTTACTGGGGTTTCTTTTCCTTTGGACGGGGAGTATCTCTTCCCTGCTCCTACATCAAAACACAACCTCTGCTCCTTACATTGGGTGTGGGATATCTCCTCTTGACTGCTGGCTGCTCCGGTGCCACACAGCCACAACTCGCTGCTCCAACAAATTTGGAAAACTTCGCAATGGCCAAGGAATGGAAAAGGTCAGTTTTCATTCCAATCGCAAAGAAAAGCATTGCCAAAGAATACTCAGATTACTAAACAAAGAGCTTCATCTCACGTGCTGGTAAAATAATGCTCAAAATTCTCCAAGGCAGGCTTCAACAATATGTGAACCATGAACTTCCAGATATTCAAGCTGGTTTCTGAAAAGGGCAAAGGAATAAGAGATCAAAGTGTAAACATCCACTGGATCTCTGAAAATACAAGAGAGTTCCAGAAAACATCTATTTCTGCTTTATTGACTATGCCAAAGCCTTTGACTCTCTGGATCACAGTAAATTGTGGAAAATTTTTCAGGAGACGGTAATATCTCGATTCAACAAACATGAGTCTGTGCAAAGTGTTGGAGACACGGAAGGTCAGGGAACCCTGGAGTACTGCTGTCCACGGTGTTGCAGAGTTGGATATGACAGATCAACTGAAAAATAGCAACAACTCGGTTTCATATTTGTCAAAAAGGAGGAGATTTTCGAACCTGAAATATGGAATTCTGTATATGCCTTTAGAAAAATTACATGCTTCTTTATGAATGATGGACGTCTCTCTATTTCTTTTATGAAAGTCTGGTTGGATATTTTACTTCTTAAACTATGAGGGATTCAATTACTCAGGCACCCAAATTTTACCGAAAATATGTTTACATATAATATGGAGTATTTCCATTTCAAATGTGAAAGTCAGAGTATGCTTGTCCTTATGTGATGTATTTCACATATGATTGTGGGCACACTGTCGAATTTTTTGTTTCTTGTGTTGAAGTTTGACAGCAGACAGTCCTTCAGCAAAGAGGAAATTCTCAGTTTCACATATGAAAATCTAGGTGCAGATTTTAAGACATGAATTATGAAAGTCTCTATAATTCATATTTGAAAATCTGGGGACCAAGTTTCCAACATGAGAATTATTGGTGTATCACATATGAAGATTTTGTTGAATGAAATATCCAATTTTTAATATTACAGTTATGAAATTCTGAATGCAGAGTTCTATTCAGGGAATATGAAAGTCTCTATTTCACTTCTTAAATTACCGTCACCGATTTTCAACTTGAGTAGTGGAATTTTTTATATTTATCATTTGAAAATCTGTGTGCTAACATTCCTTCAAGAAATAAGGAATACTGTGTGTTAAGATCAGGCATCTATTTCCCTACAATAAATATGGAATTTTATGTATCATATAGAAAAATCGCTTGAGCGATGAATTTCTTTTTATTTCAGCAAAGAAAATTTGAAGAAAGACCTTCTTCCGTGAAATATGGAATACTGTATATTTTGCATTTGAAAAACTTGGGACAAGAATCAAATATGGAATATGAATTCTCAGTTATTCACATAAGAAAATTTGTGTCAGATTTTCATACATAATTTTTGCAATATTCCATGATTCGTTTAGATCTGTGCCAAACAGGCAATGTACATGTATCTTGTTTCTTGTAAGAAAATGTGGCCACATAATTCCCTACTTAAATTTACTATTCTCTTTGATAGTATTTTAAAAAGCAGAGACATTACTTTGCCAACCAAGGTCCGTCTAGTCAAGGCAATGGTTTTTCCCGTGGTCATGTATGGATGTGAGAGTTGGACTGTGAAGAAAGCTGATCGCCGAAGAATCGATGCTTTTGAACTGTGGTGTTGGAGAAGACTCTTGAGAGTCCCTTATACTGCAAGGAGATCCAACCAGTCCATTCTAGAAGAGATCAATCCTGGATGTTCATTGGAGGGACTGATGCTAAAGCTGAAGCTGCAATACTTTGGCCACCTCATGCGACGAGTTGGCTCACTGGAAAAGACTCTGATGCTGGGCAAGGTTGGGGGCGGGAGGAGAAGGGGACGACGGAGAATGAGATGGCTGGATGGCATCACCGACTCTGTGGACATGAGTTTGAGTGTACTCCGGGAGTTGGTGATGGACAGGGAGGCCTGGCGTGCTGTGATTCATGGGGTCGCGGAGAGTCGGACACGACTGGCCGACTGAACTGAACTGATATTAAATATTGAAAGGCTGGGTGAAGATATCGCTACATGATATATGAAAAAAATCTATATTTACTTTTGAAAATCTGGGTGCCAATATTTCTACAGGAAACAGGTAAATCACTAGAGTAAAATTTGGATTTCTAAGTTGCGATGTTTCCACATGAAATATAAGATCTGCATATTTCACATATGGAAATCTGGATGCCATTTTTACCTCCATGAAACATGGAGTTCACTTATGAATTTCTGAATACAGATTTTACTACATGATGCTCTGAAATTCTGTAAATATGTCATTAGAAAATCTGTGTGTCCGTTTCCTACATTAAATATGAAATTCTCAGTATTTCCAAGACCTAAACCTGAGCAAAGTTTTTGTTACATGAAATATGTAATTGTTTTTATTTCCCTTTTAAAAATCTGGTTTTAGACTTTCCAGCATGATAGACAGAATATGTGGAACTCATGCATAAAATGTGGGTACTAGAAAATCTTACATAAATTAAGGAATGCACGTTATTTCATGTGTAAAAATCAAGGCACATATTTTCTTGCATGAAGTACGGTATTCTCAAGTGAAAGCTAAGGTTTAATAGAAAACAAAATTCTGTAAAATAATTATCCCTAAGTTAAAAATAAATAAACTAAGAAAACTGCCCAAAGCATGGTATTCTGTATTTTATATTTCATCATCTAGATGTAGATGTTTCTAACTGAAGTAGGGAATACTGTATAGCTCACATATTTAAATTTGTAAGCAGGGTCTCTGATATGAGGTAATGAATTCTCTATATTTGACGTATGAAAAACTGCTGAGGAATTTTGGACATGGAAAGGTGGGATTTTTGTTCTTTCACACGTGAAAACCAGGATACATACTGTCTCAGAAGCGATGAACTGTACTTATTTCAGATATGAAAATTTAGTGTAGTAATTTTACATGAAATTTGCATCTAGTTAAAGATGTTTTTTATCCAGAAATTATGTATGGATGTGAGAGTTGGACTATAAAGAAAGCTAAGCAGGAAAATTAATGCTTTTGAACTGTGATGTTGGAGAAGTCTCTTGAGAGTCTCTTGGATGGCTAGGAGAAATCCAACCAGACTATCCTAAAGGATATCAGTCCTGAATATTCCTTGCAAGGACTGGGGCTAAAGGTGAACTCCAATACTTTGTCCAGCTGATGTGAAGAACTGACTCATTGGAAAAGACCCTGATGCTGTGAAAGGTACAATGTGGGAGGAGGAGGGGCAACAGATTATAACTGGAGAGCATACCGAATCATTGGACATGAGTTTGAGTAAACTCAGTGAGTTAGTGAAGGATAAGGAGTACTGACATGTTGTAGTTTATAAGGATGCAAAGATTTGAGCATGACTGAGACACAAAACTGAACTCAACTGAACATGGACCTGTCCATCTGAATAAGAACCAGTTTTCCCCTCAGTTAGTCTCTCCCATCAGGAAGCTTCCACAAGCCTCTTATCTTTATTTATCAGAGGGAATACAGAATGAAAATCATAACCACAGAAAACTGACCAAACTGATCACCTGGTCCATAGCCTTGTCTAACTCAATGAAATTATGAGCCAGGCATATAGGGCCACCCAAGATGGATGGGTCATAATGAAGGGTTCTGACAAAATATGGTCCTTGGAGAAGGGAATGGAAAACCGCTTCAGTATTTTGGTCTTGAGAAACCCATGAGCAGCATGTAATCCAAAATATAGCATACAGAAAGAGGAACTCCCAAGGTGGGTCTTTTACAAATATGCTATGACAGATCAGTGGAGAGGAAATGACAGAAAGAATGAAGGCATGGAGCCAGAGTAAAAACAGAACCCAGTTGCAGATGTGACTGGTGATGAAATGAATTCTGATGCTGTAAGAGTAATATTACATAGGAACCTGGAATGTTAGGTCCACAGCTTTGTGAAGACCTACAGGAACTTCTAGAACTGACACCCATAAAAGATATCCCTTTTATCATAGGGGAATGCAATGCAAAAGTAGGAAACCTAGAGATACCTGGTGTAACAGGCAAATTTGACTTTGGAGGACAAAGTATAGCCAGTCCAAAGAAACAGAACTTTGCCAAGGGAACACATTGCTCACAGAAAGCACTCATTTTCAGCAACACAAGTCAAGACTCTATACATGGACATAACCGGATGGTCATAACTGAAACCAGATTGATTCTTTTCCTTGCAGCCAAAGATGGAGAAACTATATACAGTCAGCAAAAATAAGACTGGTATCTATTGTGGCTCAGATCATGAACTCCTTATTGCCAAATTCAGATTTAAATTTAAAATAGTAGGGAAACGACTAGACTATTCAGGTAGGACCTAAATCATATCCCTTATGATTAGACAGGGAAAGTGACAAATAGATCCAAGGGATTAGATCTGATAGAGTTCCTGAATGCCTACAGACAGAGGTTTGTGAAATTGTACAAAAGGCAGTGATTAAGACCATCCTCAAGAAAAAGAAATGCAAGAAGGCAAAATGGGTGTCTGGATATAACTTACAAATTACTGAGAAATGAACAGAAGCTAAAACAAAGGAGAAAAGAACAGATATATTCGTGTGTGCAGAGTTCCAAAGAAGAGGAAGGAGAGATAAGAAAGTCTACCTCAGTGAAAGATGCAAAGAAATAGAGGGGAAAATTGGAATGGAAAAGACGAGATCTCTTCAAGATAATTAAAGATACAAAAGGAACATTTCATGCCAAGATGGTCAAAATAAAGAACAGACATGGTATGGACCTAATAGAAGCAGAATATATCAAAAAGAGGTGTCAAGAATACACAGAAAAACTATACAAACAGGATCTTCAATACAAAGATAACCTCGATGGTGAGATCATTCACCTATACTCAGACACCTTGGAATATGTAGTCAAGTAAGATTGCAGCCATGAAATTAAAAGACACTTACTCCTTGGAAGGAAAGTTATGACCAACCTTGATAGTATATTAAAAAGCAGAGACATTACTTTGTCAACAAAGGTCTGTCTAGTCAAAGCTATGGTTTTTCCCGTGGTTATGAATGGATGTGGGAGTTGGACAGTGAAGAAAGCTGATCGCCGAAGAATTGATGCTTTTGAACTGTGGTACTGGAGAAGACTCTTGAGAGTCCCTTGTACTGCAAGGAGATCCAAAAAGTCCATTCTAAGGGAGATCAATCCTGGGTGTTCATTGGAAGGACTGATGATACAGCTGATACTGCAATATTTTGGCCATCTCATGGGACGAGTTGACTCACTCGAAAAGACTCTGATGTTAGGAAAGGTTGGGGGCTGGAGGAGAAGAGGACTACAGAGAATGAGATGGTTGGATGGCATTGCTGACTCTTTGGACATGAGTTTGAGTGAACTCCGGGAGTTGGTGATGGTTAGGGAGGCCTGAAGTGCTGTGATTCATGGGGTCGCAGAGAGTCAGACACGACTGAGCGACTGAAGTGAACTGAACTGAACTGAATTCTTATGAAGCATCATATGGAGAAAACTAGTGGAACTGATGGAATTCCAGTTAAGTTATTTCACAGGCTAAAAGATGATTCTGTGAAAGTGCTACTCTCAATATGCCGGCAAATTTGAAAAACTCAGCAATTGCCCCAAGACTGGAAAAGTTCAGTTTTCAGTCCAATCCCAAAGAATGTTCACATTACCACACATTTGCCCCCATGTCAAATGGTAGAAAAGTAATGTTCAAAATTCTCCCTTCCAGATTCAACAGTACATGAACAACGAACTTCAACATGTTCAAGCTGGATTTAGACAAGGGTAGGAAAAGAAAGATCAAATTGCCAACATCCATGGGAATCATCAGAAAAGCAAGAGATCTCCAAAAACAAGAAAAACAGAAACCTCTACTTCTGCTTCATTGTAATGCCAAAGCCTGTGACTGTGTGGATCACAACAAATTGTTAACTAATAATGATAATAATAAAATGGTGGGAAAACAAGACCACCTGACCTATCTCTTGAGAAATCTATATCTAGGAAAAGAAGCAATAGAATATGAAACGACAGGTTGCTTCCAAATCAGGAAAAGATTGTTCCAAGGCTGCATATTGCCACCCTGCTTAATTAACTTCTATATAGTGTAAAAGTTGCGAAATGCCAATCTGGATGATTCACAAGCTTGAATTAATACTGCTGGAAGAAATACAAATAACCTCTATGAAGTAGATTCACTTCAGTTCAGTTCAGTCACTCAGTCTTGTCCAACTCTCCGCAACCTCATGAATCACAGCACACCAGGCCTCCCTGTCCATCACCAACTCCCGGAGTTCACTCAAACTCATGTACAGAGAGTAGGTGATGCCATCCAGCCATCTGATTCTCTGTAGTCCCCTTCTCCTCCATCCCCCAACCTTTCCCAGCATCAGAGTCTTTTCCAGTGAGTCAACTCATCTCATGAGGTGCCAAAGTATTGCAGTTTCAGCTTTAGAATCAGTCCCTTCAATGACCACCAAGGATTGATCTCTTCTAGAATGGACTTGTTGGGTCTCCTTGAAGTAAAAGGGACTCTCAAGAATCTTCTCCAACACCACAGTTCAAAAGCATCAATTCTTCGGTGATCAGCTTTCTTCACAGTCCAACACTCACATCCATACATGACCACGGGAAAAACCATAGCCTTGACTAGACGGATCTTAGTTGGCAAAGTGATGTCTCTGCTTTTTAATATACTGTCAAGGTTGGTCATAACTTTCCTTCCAAGGAGTAAGAGTCTTGTAATTTCATGGCGGCTGTCAGCATCTGCAGTGATTTTGGAGCCCCAAAAAATAAAGTCTGACATTGCTTCCACTGTTTTCCCATCTATTTCACATGAAGTGATGGGACCAGATGCCATGATCTTCGTTTTCTGAATATTGAGCTGCAAGCCAACCTTTTCACTCTCCCCTTTCACTTTCATCAAGAGGATTTTGTGTTCCTCTTCACTTTCTGCCATAAGGGTGGTGTCATCTGCGTATCTCAGGTTATTGATATTTCTCCCAGCAATCTTGATTCCAGCTTGTGCTTCTTCCAGCTCAGCGTTCCTCATGATGTATTCTGCATATAAGTTAAATAAGCAGGGTGACAAGATACAGCCTTGACGTATTCCTTTTCTTTTTGGAACCAGTCTGTTGTTCCATGTCCAGTTCTGACTGTTGCTTCCTGACCTGCATACACGTTTCTCAAAAGGCAGGTCAGGTGGTCTGGTATTCCCATCTCTTTCAGAATTTTCCACAGTTTATTGTGATCCACACAGTCAAAGGCTTTGGCATAGTCAATGAAGCAGAAATAGATGTTTTTCTGGAACTCTCTTGCTTTCTCCACGATCCAGCGGATGTTAGCAATCTGATCTCTGATGCCTCTGGCTTTTCCAAAACCTGCTTGAAAACCTGTGAGTTCACGGTTCACATATTGCTGAAGCCTGGCTTGGAGAATTTTGAGCATGATTGTACTAGCTTGTGAGATGAGTGCAATTGTGCAGTCGTTTGAGCATTTTTTGACATTGCCTTTCTTTAGGATTGGAATGAAGAGTGACCTTTTCCAGTCCTGTGGCCACTGCTGAGTTTTCCAAATTTGTTGGCTTATTGAGTGCAGCCCTTTCACAGCATCATCTTTCAAGATTTGAAATAGCTCAACTGGAATTCCATCAACTCCACTAGCTTTGTTTGTAGTGATGCTCTCTAAGGCCCGCTTGACTTCACATTCTAAGATGTCTGGCTCCAGGTGAGTGATCACGCCATCGTGTTTATCTTCATTGTGAAGATATTTTTTGTACAGTTCTTCTGTGTATTCTTGCCACCTCCTCTTAATATCTTCTGCTTCTGTTAGGTCCATACCATTTCTGTCCTTTATCAAGCCCATTTTTGCATGAAACATTCCCTTGATACCTCTAATTTTGTTGAAAAGGTCTCTTGCTTTTCCTATTCTGTTGTTTTCCTCTTCCTCTCCTTTGCATTGATCACTGAGGAAGGCTTTCATATCTCTCCTTGCTATTCTTTGGAACTCTGCATTCAGATGCTTATACCTTTCCTTTGCTCCTTTGCTTTTCTTCCTTTCACTTCTCTTTTCGCTTCTCTTCCTTTCACTTCCTTTTCGCTTCTCTTCCTTTCACAGCTATTTGTGAGGCCTCCTCCGACAGGCATTTTGCTTTTTTTACATTTCTTTTCCATGGGGATGGTCCCTGTCTCCTGTACAATGTCACGAACCTACATCCATAGTTCCTCAGAAACTCTATCTATGAGATCTAGTCCCTTAAATCTATTTCTCACTTCTACTGTATAATCATAAGGGATTTGATTTTGGTCATATCTGAATGGTCTAGAGCTTTTCCCTACTTTCTTCTATTTCTGTCTGAATTTGGCAAAAAGGAGTTCATGATCTGAGCCACAGTCAGCTCCTGGTCTTGATTTGCTAACTGTATAGAGTTAGCCATCTTTGGCTGCAAAGAATATAATCAATCTGATTTCGGTGTTGACCATCTGGTGATGTCCATGTGTAGAGTCTTCTCTTGTTTTGTTGGAAGAGGGTGTTTGCTACGACCAGTGCGTTCTCTTGACAAAATCTATTAGCCTTTGCCCTGCTTCATTCTGTGCTCCAAGGCCAAATTTGCCTGTTACTCCAGGTGTTTCTTGACTTCCTACTTTTGCATTCCAGTCCCCTATAATGAAAAGGACATCTTTTTTGGTTGTTAGTTCTAAAAGGTCTTGTAGGTCTTCATAGAACCGTTCAACTTCGTCTTCTTCACCGTTTCTGATTGGGGCATAGGCCTGGATTACTCTAATATTGAATGGTTTGCCTTGGAAACGAACAGAAATTGTTCTGTCGTTTTTAAGATTGCATCCAAGTACTGCATTTCGGACTCTTTTGTTGACCATGATGGCTACTCCATTTCTTCTAAGGGATTCCTGCCCACAGTAGTAGATTTAATGGTCATCTGAGTTAAATTCACCCATTCCAGTCCATTTTAATTCACTGATTCCTAGAATGTCTATGTTCACTCTTTCCATCTCCTGTTTGACCACTTCCAATATGCCTTGATTCATGGACCTAACATTCCAGGTTCCGATGCAATATTGCTCTGACAGCATCGGACCTTGCTTCTATCACTGGTCACATCCACAACTGGGTGTTGGTTTTGCTTTTGCTCCATCCCTTCATTCCTTCTAGCGTTACTTCCCCACTGATCTCCAGTAGCATACTGGGCACCTACCAACCTGGGGATTTCCTCATTCAGTATATCATATTATTTTGCCCTTTGATACTGTTCATGGGTTTCTCAAGGCAAGTATACTGAAGTGGTTTGCCATTCCCTTCTCCAGTGGACCACATTCAGCTATGGTCCATGTGATCAGATTGACTAGTTTCTGTGATTATGATTTCAGTGTGTCTGCCCTCTGATGTCCCCTCAAAATACCTACCTGGTGGTGCAGACTCAAGACACGCCGGCCCCGGAGCAACCGACCACGCAAAGAGACATGGCCCTGAGTAGCTACCCCATGCCTGAGGCCAGGGCTGGTGTCTGAGAGGAGCTTACCCATGTCCAATAGGCGGTGGCTGGGCGGGAACAGGAGGGCCGAGAGGAGCTACTCCACGTTCAGGGTCAGGAGGGGCAGCCTTGAGGGGATACCCTTTGTCCAAGGTAAGGTGCAGCGGCTGCACTTTCTTGGAGAAGCAGAATGTGGGGAAATGGGAACCAGCTCCCCCGACAGGTCTCTTACACTGAAAACTTCTGGGACGTGGCTTGCCGTTCAATTCCTGTCCCTACCGCCTCCTGCTTGGGCCTCCTCTTCTGGAGAGCGACCGTGTCCCTGGAAGGCAGAGCTGGGGGAAGAGATAGAAGCAGGAGCTAGAGGCCAGGTCTCCACCTGGCTCCCTTCTTGCTGCATCTTAAACGATGGCCACAAATACGAAGCGGGCTCACCAGGTGGAGAATCAAATGCGGCCAGGGACCAGTTTTGAAGGTGCAGCCGAAATAATGTCACCAGCCTACTAGGGGCAGGCACCGTGCGGAGGCGGGTTTCGGGGAGCACTCTGTCTTCAGGTCCTGTGGTCGCCACTCCTCGCCGGCCCTTAGACGTGGGGCCACTCCTTGAGCATGGCCTTCCCTGGGCCGGGCAGGCTAAGGCAACCGGGGTCCCCATGCTCTGGCCTCGGCCCGCCCTGGGCTTGGTGCAGGGGGCTCCTCGCCCCGGCGGCGACCCTAGCCTACCGGGCCTCGTGCTCACCAACCCCCCGAATGTCGGACCAAGGATGCCCCGACCCGCGTGCAGCCGGCAGCCGAAACCACCGCCCCCTCTGGGAGCCGGGCCGCGTGCTTACACCACAAATAAGATGCATTTTTATGTGAAAAAATATAATTTTTAGGTTCACTTAGAATATATTTTTTAATAAGTTAAAACTCTGTTGGCACACTGTTAAATGCAGAACCTCCTTTTTAAGAGAACTGCCATATTATATCGACGTTTCATATTCTTGGTCTCAGCTTTCAGGTCTCCACAATATACCAAGTAGTGGATGCTGTCCAAGAGTGCCCTGTGTACCTAGACATCTGCATTGCCGCCAGGGGTGGGGAAGATTCCAGAAGCCTGTCCCCTGGCAGGCTTCTGAGCTTGTAATCATATTGAATGTACAGAGTGAGATGAAATCAAAACCGTATTTTTGTACAGTTTTGAATTTTCTACTTCGAACCGATCACCTCCTGGCCTCACAGAGAGCTTACAGAGTGCAAATCTGTCTTTACTTGGCTTGGTTATTGCAGTATTTTTGCAAGTGTGGGGCCCACTATTTTTGGTCTGTAGTTTCAAATATATATGTAAACTGAGCAATCTGTAACGGGCTGAATGAAACTAAGATTTTTTAACTCTTTCAAAAAAGAATAAGGGTGTGGCCCCATGGGGTGGGGTATCTATAGGGTTGCTCAGGGCCTCTTGAGCAGCACCTGGTATACTGCAAGTATCACATTCATGACCTCAAAAGGTGCCACAGCAAGATGCAGAAGTAGGGCAATTTCAGCAGAAGTAACCAGACCTCCCCAAACCATGCCCATAAGCAGATCTCCTGATGCAGCAAGAGCAGCTTCTCAAGGCCGCCTCCAGAGCACTAGTTGTTGGTAAGGGGCATGAGGCCAAGATTAGCCTGCTGTTTGCTGCCAGCCTGATGTTCCGAAGTTCCCCTCTCAGAGCCTGGACCCCAAAACAACATGGACCCGGCCTGGCAGGCATCAACATGGACTCGGCCAGTCAGTGCCCAAGTGCCCCATCAAGAGCAGGAGTGGGGTGGACGGCTTCCAGGATGAAAGCCCTGAGAAGTCAGACACTGTGGAGCAGGGACGGGAGAACTCCCCAGCCCTGGAGGCATCGTTCCAGAATCTAGTAGGGGCCCTCCTGGGTCCAGGGGCTGAGCAGGCGCAGATGGGGCATCAGCCCCTGATACACCGGCTTGTGCCAAAGGTGTCCGGCCCTTGAATTTGGGCATGACTATGGGGCTGACGGTGAACAGGAAAGGCAACTCCCTGTTCATGGACACGTTGATGGCCATCGGGACCACCACCCTGCAGACGTTTGTCAAGGGAGTAACAGCCGGCAAAAGGAAGTTCATCAAGGACAGGGGAGACGAGCCCTTTGACAAGAGACTGTGCTTCAGCATGAAGCAGACTGAGAGCCCCTACATGTACCAAGATATCATGGTCTGGAAGCAGGACAGCTTCACCCACATCGTGCTGTACATATTGTCACCGTGCTTATTTAAATTGTATGTAATAATCACTTCAGTCATTCAGTCGTGTCAGACTATTTGTGACCCCATGAACTGCAGAACGCCAGACCTGCTTGTCCGTTATCAACCCCTTGAGTATACCCAAACTCATGTCCATTGAATCGGTGATACTCTCCAACCACCTCATTCTCTGTCATCCCTTTCTCTTCCTACCCTCAATCTTTCACAGCGTGAGGATCTTTTCCATTGAGTCAGTTGTTTGCATCGGGTGGCCAAAGTATTGGAGTTTCAACTTCAACATCAGTCATTCCAATGAACATCCAGGACTGATCTCCTTTAGGATTGGCTGGTTGGATATCCTTGCAGTCCAATGGACACTCAAGAGTCTTCTCCAACACCACGGTTCAAAAGCATCAATTCTTGGCACTCAGTTTTCTTTATAGTCCGAATAACACATCCATACGTGACTAGTGGAAAAACAATAGCTTGACTAAACAGTTTATTGGTAAATCAGGTGTCTGCTTTTTATTTATGCTGTCTAGGTTGATCATAGCTTTCCTTCCAAAGAGTAAGCATTTTTCATTTCATTGCTACAATCACCATCTGCAGTGATTTTGGAGCCTCCCCGTGGGCGGGGGGGGGAAATATATATATA